>NC_134951.1:76265067-76570781 GCF_965638725.1 Aptenodytes patagonicus
TTTGAAAGAAATTCGCAATCCAGTAAGGCTTAGACATCCAAGGCCTATAGGGCTCCTGAAGAGCACAGGACACTGAGAATAGATGATCTGTTACTGTAAGGAAAACGTCCCCTTTTTCATCTTCTGAAAATGGCTGTGTATTGCCTCCTATGAGATCTGTGATGGAGAAGTGACTGGAGAGAGCATCCTGGCTTCTCTTCAGAGAGACAGATGAAACAGAGACAAAATCATCCACTGAGGGCCTGGATCTGCAGAGTGTCAATTTTACCTCATGCTGTTTTAAGTGGAATTGGAGCTGGCAACTACCTGAACATCGTATCTTTCATGAAGTTTAGCAGTGCAGATTTCGACACTGAAATAACTCATAAGCTTGGCCAACATCCTGAGCAGCTTCAGTGATGAGATGTTCAGTGCTGAGCTATGTGGCCTGACGAGAGTTGACTGGTGCTAACACCAAACCTCTGGAAATCACAGGTGTCTGTATCTGAGATCCTGCAGAGGAGAAAACACCAGGGGCATCATAATCCTTTGAGACAAAGAAAACATTCACGCTTACAGGCACAGGTCTTGGAGTAATGAGCCTAGGATCAAGAACAACAGCCCTTAACAACAGCAACCTTGAAGTTTTTCCTGGCTTCTCAGAAACAGTTGGTTTGGAGCCTCTCACAGCAATAGCTTAATTGTTCAACTGTCTCCAGAGCTGATGAAGCCACAAGAGTGTTTGCATGCTGAAGAACATGGCAGGCAGGCCTAAAAGCCAGGAGCTTAGGGATCTGCCACAATGACTAAAGTGACCTCTTGAAAAGGGTAGTCAGTAGGGAGAAACTAGGTGTACACATAAATGTAAAGTTACTTTTTTTCCTTCCAAAGACCAAATCTAGAGAAGCTCAAAGAATAGGAGAAATAAAATCCTATCACAAAATGAGAATGCAACTGTCCCTCACATAAGTAAGCTCTGTCATAGAAGAAACAGAGCACACGGCCAGCATTTGGTCTCACACTAAGCTTGTCTTGTTGGTCTTTTGTTGTGGTCAACAACCATTTCTTCACTGTGATGTACTCTCACAGTCTGCGAGAACAGACAGGTATTTGAGGAACAAACACAGTCACAAGTCAACTAAGCAAATTAACACAACTGAAAGGTGGTGACTAATTCTCTTTGAAGTCCTTCTCTCTCCTGAATGTATACTTCACCACAAACACTACAGTAGTCTCATAATTGATTTGTTTTCTCAGCTCAAAGTCTCTGGTTACTATATACTGAGACTGATTTAACAAGGTTAATTCAAGGGAGCATTTTAGGATCTTCTTAAAATATTTTGTAGTCTCTCCTGCAGGACTACTTTTAATTATGCTGTCCTTGCATAACTTCCTCTTCTGAGCTGATCGAATACCTCCAGCTCCTCTTACTGTTGCTTAGGTAACTGGCAGCAAAAGTCCCACTTGAGAATCCTAGACTTCCTTCTTCTGTGTGTACTCAGCCCAATGCAAATGAAACCCTGGATCACTACAGTACTGAAGAACACCTCAGTATGCCCTCAGCATTTGACATGTTGGTCATGACAGTGAAACTCCAGAATCCAGCACAGGTTGTGCTACTCCAACAGCTCAAGGTGTTAAATATGGTGACTGTACAGAATCCAAGACTCAGGGAGAAATGCAAAAAGTATAGTATCATTGTACTTCAAGTCAAGTGAGGTGAAAATCAGATCTGTATTTTTCCTCATAACTAAAAGATTAATTTTCTTTGAAAGTAAGAAGACAGATTTCATTGTCGTTTGCTACTGCTCTGAGAAGAGTGCAACCAACACAGATAAAGCTGGTGACCATTTTGATGCTTTTTCTGTTAACTAGACTTCATAATTTTGTTTGCTGTTGGTCTTTTCCATGCTTCCTTCCATGCTCATTTTTTAGTATTTACATTTTGGATATTTTAGATATGGAATCTCAGCAGACCTCCTGAATGCAGGGGAAAGAATTACAGAAAGGAGAGCGAATTACACAAAAAGCAGAGCTATACACAATAGTTCAGGAAAGAACAAACATTGTAATCATACTACATATTATTGTGAAACTGTATAGAAAAAAATCACCAAGTAATTTTCCATTATAGCAAAGAAAGCATCTACTTTCTATACAAAAATTATGTTTTTTATTCAGAACTCTCTCTCCTAAAAAACCCCCAACTTTTTAACAAATCATACACAATTTCCACAAGAAACAAAAGTCTGTGGTTTTGACCAGTTCTAGAATTACATAATCAGTGCTGCTTGGGAACCACAGCAGAAACTGCCTGTATCTCCAACAGTTTGAAAGGGCACTGCTGTCATTCCCCTCATACCTCGTATCAAAAATATTAGTTGAGTGCTGCAGGTAGCACTGTTAGATAAAACACAGGATGGTTTTCCTGTTGCAGTCAAAGTACCACGGTGCTGAAGTTCTGTTTTTTAGATGGTAATATCTAACTATGAAGGAGGTGAGGGTAATGGAATAATATGACTAAATAATGTAGATGTGGGGGGTTTTATTTATTTTGAAAGCCCACAATATTCAGCAGAGGAACAACACACGGAGAGAAAATTCTGTTCATAAGAAATGTCAATACATCTCATTACAGAGACAGCGCAATAGCATGGCTTTGATATTATTAAATTCACAGCTTTGATAAACAGCCCACAAATCACCTCTTGAAGGGAGCGGCATAATAATACCTGAAGCGTAAATAGAGGAAATGGAGTTTAATTAAGTGTTGCCCAGCTAAATCACACTGAGAAAAGCATATGAGGACTTCAGCTCTGCACAGAGGTGGTAAGACAGAGTGGTCAGGCTAAAGGCTGTATCGAAACCATGCTGAAGCTAGAGTGGGTTACACATCGGCAGTTTCTGATGAGCAAAAGCAGCCGTTCTCTCTCTCCACATAGTCCCTTTCAACATGCAACATTCATTTTCTCCCCCTTGTACAGAAAGGGTGAAAAGCAGTATCATAAAACAAGGAAAAATGAGTAAGGCTGAACTGCTTGTGTTCTAATTCATATTTAATACTTTAAAAAATACAAAGCTGTAGTACAATGTGCATTAGCAGCCAGCAGGAAAGTCCTGGGGAAAAAAAGAAAATCCATAAAGGCAGATGGAACCATTGTAGAGAAAAGCTGCCAGTGTTATACTGCAGTTGGAAAGTGATGGTACTCAAACATTTTTTGGCAGAATTAGTGGGTGTTTTAAATCAGGATTGGCATGATGCTAAAAATTAGCATGTACACTGTTTTCCTTGGGTATCACAATTAATACTCCAAGAGGAGTACCGATCACCTGGAACTCCCTAGCTGCCCACTAAAATTAAATGCAATGTACCCTAATACATTTGGAAAGTCTGTATTATTACCTTCCATTTTTTAGGAGTCCAACTTCTGTAGGAACAGGTAGATTCACCAAAAGCATGTTGCCACAGTGCTCCAGTACTCACAGATTAAAATGAGCTTGCATTGAACTTTGTCTCTCTACTAATAATCCTTGACTCAGACCATTTCATTTTGCATTAATGTTCTATTGTCCTAAATAAACGAACTTTCAGAAGCAGACAACAGATTAACAGTGTCCTACATCTAGTGGCATTTTTTAAGATTACTTTTGTAAGCAACAATTCAGCCATTTGATAGGATATACATTTCTAGGCTTTTATGACTGTGAGAAATAATTCCAGCTCTTGTTTTCCCCCACTCTGATCCCTAAATTGAAATGTACCTTCAACATATGCGAGTGTACGTACGATGCCTAATAGTTTGAAAGTGGAGTGCAGACATGAATTTATTATGTAGCTGGCTTCATAGAAAGACCATCCCAATTGCAATGCACACTAATAATCCAAGCTAGCTTGCATTGAAGTCAAGGAACGTTTTGCAGCTGACCCCAAAGCGATGCACTTGCCCTTTACAAACAAGCACAGGCAGATATTGTAACATCTCTTGCAGTTTTGCTTTTGCTTAATTAATGAATAAAAAGCTCTTTAAAGTGTTTTATGCAATATTGTCCCACAGAAATATTTCTTCACAGAAATTTCATGTTTCTTAAGAATGTCGTTTGGCCTAAAGCTAACCTAAAACTCCAAGATGGCAACTGTTACACTACTTGTGCTTCCATAGTGATACGACTCTGAACTGGAGACTGCGCGGTCAAAACAGAAAAGTTCAGCAGCAAATTGCCTATGTTAATAATAGAGACAAGGCATGAGCTACTAATTAACACACCAATAATTGAATATTGATTAGAGTTTGTCACTTTTAAAATAATTAAATCCATCTCGCTTCTAACAACCAAGAGACTGTTAAAGATTTGTAATAGACAAAGGATCTTCAATTCAGGAATGCTTTGTCAGCCTTCCCATTGTGTTCTGTACACTGAAAGACGCATTCAGAATATTTCCCCCTATTTGATAGTTTTCCCTATTTTTCAGTTCCCAAAGAGAAAACACTTGGAATATCCTGAGTGCATAAAATTCATACATACCATCTTGTTCCCATGCACAAAAGCAGATCCAAGTACAAAGGATTTAAGAGAAGTAAGACCTGGTGATACTGCTAAATGTTACATCATTTACTGGAAATTTAGGATAAAATTATAAGGCCTGCACAGCAGCTATGGAAGGTCAGTAACACAAAACAGAAGGGTTTTTTTTTTTGTTGGTTCCCTCCCCCCCCAGTTGTTTTTTTTTTGGAGACTGAATTTTCAACGAGAGGGCTAAAGTATAAATTGTGCATCTACCAAAAGCTTTTATGCGATTCCATGGAGCCATCGAATCCTGAGAAATGGCAGCACTTGAGATAAACTGGAAGAATAATGTCTGAGAAGGTATTTGCATGGTTAACAACAGTAGCAAGTTAAGGGTATAATCCTGTTCCCTGTCTGGGAACAGAAATGCCATTAATCTTCAAATGTTTTCTTCTTGGGAGTGAGAAGAATATAAGGGTATGAGAGCAAAAACCAAGCCCAAACAGGAGAAATGACAGTGAATGGAATACTGCTCAGAAATATCTCCTTTGAGTGTTTTTAACTCTTCATGAGTTCCCTCAGTTTCAAGTGTCTGTAGTCCTTAACAGTAAGGCCTCACAAAACACAAGATTGGTTATAAACCAGTTGCTTTTAAAATAATAACAATGACCTTATCATCTTCCATCTGGTTTTCACCATATCATGTTTTCAAGAGAGGTTACTTTCTTTGTAAGTTAAAAATTCACATGTGAGAATATATGTATGTGTCATATATATATACACACACACGTGATTTGCCAAGATAATTTTAAAAGGGATGGATATTAATTTAATTTAATTTAAATTAAATTTATCAAAAAATGGAGCTTTTTCTACAATAGGGACTCAAGAAATGCATTTATTAAAAAAAAGTCATCCTGATTCCACCATTTTTTACTAAACCAAACAATTTTGTGATATTTCCTTCCCAGATGTTGAAGTACGGGGTACCTGATAACTGAAACCGCCTGTTTACGTAAGTGACTTGTCAGATCTGTATTCTCCAACCTGAAAGTAATGCAAGGGCTTAACCAAACCATAAAGCATGAAAAGCAATTTCTATGGTTAAACGGTACTTTAAGTGTAACAAAATGAGGTGCTACCGGTCAAATAAATAAATAAATAAATGCATTCTACCATGTTTAACTAATGGGTCAGTCCATAGGTATTCCTTTGCTATCCGTGTTTCTTAGAATACTGAACTGAGGGGCCCTCTGCAACTTATGCAGCAGCTGAGGGGAAATGGTAACACATATCCCACCAAATACCCCTTTTTCCCCCACAGAAGGTTTCTTCTGTGCAGGGATTCTGGGGGAGAATATTCTGGATGAAGAAGTCCATTCTTCATTAAAAGTCACTGAAGCTCATCTTCAAATTGGTGCCAAAAATGGCTCTTGCATTGCAACCTTTTGTGTCCAGATTCATCATGCAGGGAATTTTTACAGCAAATTCTACACTTCCTGCAAAACATGGTTTAAAATGGAAGCTCCGACACAACATTAGCAATGGCCATGCTATGATAAGAGAGAAGAGAATACAATAATTGTTATAGTTTGCTAAGCTCCACCTGGAGGACCTGGTGGCTAAATGGATTACTCACTGACTTTTCACCTCTGGGATTCCAGCCCTGACTGGAGTGACTGAAAATCATTCTGATCAGTCAAGTGAAAAAAGACCAAACTGAAATTAGACTGGTGGTTTCAGCTCGGTTCCCTCAGTGCTGTGCTTCCAAATCACAAAACCACAGCATGTTGAACACTGCTAGCAGGGGAGAAAGTGAGAGGCTTTGAGGCTTAATGAGCTTCAATCCAGCCGCCTATCCAGCTTGCAAACACCTTAACATAGACTATAACCACCCCATACAAACAGGCACAAAGTAGAATAAATGACTGTGGATTACCATACACATTAATCAGAAGCAATCCCTTGCGAATGTGCATTGAAATGTCTGCATTGCATATCACAATAATATAATTGTTAATCATATTAGATTAACTCTGACAGCCAGATGATACTTTGGTAAATGTTTAAAGAAAGTCTCTAACAGTATTTGAGTATTTCTATTAAAAATATATATACCTTTCTATTTTCATTGCACGCACAAACACTAAATAATCCTAGCATATCCCATGACCTATGCGTGCAAGAATTATTTAAATTTAAAAATGGAGAGACTGGGGAACAGAGAGGTTGAAGTGCTTTATCCATAGCTTTTTAAGGCCAGAAAAGGACATTATGATCATCTAATCTGACATTACACTTTCCACCGTCTCTGTACAAGGCTGGACAGTGAGAATAAATAAAGAGAACCGCTGTTAGGATGCAGGAATTCAAGATTTCAAACCCCAAGCTCAATTCCCTGTTAAATTATAGATCTAGGTGTAGAAAATTTGCCTCGAAGCCTGCAAATAAAACAGTCTTGCCCTGTGCTGCTGTCTTTAGCTGTAGCTCAGCCAGAAAAGACAGACAAAATCCCTCTTCCTCCAGTGAGACAATTTAAATGGGAGAGAGCTAGCATACATTAAACGTGTACGGAAAATACCTCATTAAATTACTGCTTGGAACCAATCAGGAGAAAGATCTCTGTCACAGTTTGAATAATTCAGGGTTAGGTTTTTTTGTTTGGTTGGGCTTTTTCCTTGTCCCAAATCATTTTATAAGACTGCTTCTTTATGGCAGAACCTGCAGAAAATACTCATTTGCTACGTGAACATGAGTGACAGTGTAGATATGGACAAAACTGTGATTTTGCAGGCTACAGCTAAGATGTCTCAAAAAGAAGTCTCATAAAGAACGCTGCCTATAAAAATGAACATTTTTATTTATGAGATTATTATTGGGGGGCATCTAGCACATTGTCATGTTTTTCATTAAATGAAAAATCAATTGAGGAAAAAACAGAGCCTGTGAATTTCTCTAGGGGATCAGTCATTGTTCCTCACTCAAAAGCGATGTTGGTTTTGCACCTCAGAGCTTTCTCAATACTCACATCAGAGCAACAAACAGAACAGGAGTTCTTACAAAGCAGCCACAGCAGCTGAACTGCTCACAGAAGTCTCTGACATTATTCTCCTCCCCTACCAACTATCCATCTTCCATGCTCTGCTTAATGAGATTAGGGAATATTAGCAAATGTGCAACTTTGGAATGTTGCGAAAATGTGTGAGAAAAATTTAGAAGTCGATTGAAACATCCTGTATACGTGCAGAATTTTCAAATACGGCTCACTGCAGAAGCCTTGATTAGCTAGATATGATTGCAATCACTAATTCTCTTCTTTAGGGTCATATGACTGCTCAGATGCCCAGGAAATTTCAATTACAAAGCAAATAGGCTGTGTGTGCTCCATGACTGGTTCACTAACCTAATACTGAAAAACCTTCTTAAATACTGTATTTGCCCATAGCTCATACAAGGAATTTAATGCTTTAGAACTATTTGTCTTTATTGAATAATAATTGCTTTATAGGATTTTTCTTAGTTTATTTTAAAATGGCATCCAGTATAAAACTGCTTGTAGAACTTTTGTACAACTTACATTTAATGAAACAGTATGCCAAAAGACCTTCTAGAAACCTGAAAACAATTAAAACACCTGATAGCCACTTGGTTATTGGCAAAATATACATTTCTCCAAATTAATTTATTTCATGTATTGCACATACTTTACACTGCAAGGCCACTACATATCTACCCTTCAGCTCACTGCTTTTTACGCTGTTGAAAGGAGACTATCTATAAACTGGGCTTTCTTTTTTTGGATCAGTCTTTGACAACTGGGACCTGGATTACTTACTATAGTCTATTGAGTTAGGCTGCTACTGAAAACCACGTGACATTTTTCTCTGGTAAGTCATACGCATTATAATAAAAACTGGTTCAGTGAGAACCTAGGTAAAGACTAATCTGAAATTAATCGGTCTCCATACAGACACAAATATGAGACAAAGGACCTGATACACTCTGTCATAAAGGAAAGATCAGATTTGCTAATGGCATTTACTGCTATGCAAAATTAAGGAGTTAGATGCAAGTTAATTGCATCTGATGTTTCATCTATTTCATCGTAGAAACTCTTCATGTGCTCTGCCTTAGAAGAGCACCACTACAGAAAATGATGTTATCCTTCTTCTGATGCATCACCAGAAATTGAAAATGGCTTTTTAAAGAATCTATTGGAGAACCAACATATTTTCCACAATTTTTTCATCCTTTGTTTCCCCAAAATTGATTTTATTATTCATTTTGGAGCTATCATACATTTTAGTTCACAGTAGCCTGGCACACTGAAACGTTGCTGGGCATGTCTATTTCTTTTGCTCTCTGCTATTTAGATTGTGCATTATATAGTCATTCATCTCCTAGTGTGCAAGTCTGCATCATTTCCATCTGTGAAATCTATTAATAATTTTTAACTTCACTTTCACATCAACCCTTTTTCTTACCAAGGTCGGTAAATCTTAAAAATAAAAATCTAAAATTCTACTCAAGATTGTTTTAAGTAAGCCTATAACATTTTGTTTCATGTCAAGAGGAACATACTCGTTTAATTCCTATTTTCCTATCTTACACTTGCAGCAGTATCCAACAAAATACCACTGTTCCAACAAAATACAGCTAACAGAAAAAAGTGTTCTTCCAAAATATTTCTTCCAAACACACTCTCTCTTCAGAATAGCTATCTTAAGTCTAGCTTCATTCAAGAGCTAGTAATGAGTCAGATGCATTTTTCTCATTTAAATGCAGGCTTGCATAAGGAATCATTATCTGTCTACTTTTGTACAGAAAATGTAGCTCTCGAAGCATGAACAACCTGACCTGTGAGCCACCGCCTGTGAATCAGACAGAAGGGTTTACCTTAGAATGGGCTAACACTGATGCAAGACACTGCTAAAACGTTGAGAGCTGGTTACACATTCTTCTCCCTGCCTGGATGTGAGATTACAACCTGATACCACATCCAGGTTTGCATTTCTAGAAGTTAGACATTGCATTCAGTAGTCCTTCAGGGATATTGTTAAGGCATTCTGAATTACTCTCTTCCTCTTCCACAGAGGAACAATGGAAGGAAGAGATGCAACAGCATCCTCAGCATCCTAGGCAGGTTTGGGCACGTAGAACCTGCATTTTCAAATCAGGGCTCTACTCGGCAAAAAAAGCCTAGGAGAAAGAGTCAGTATTAGACTGGATCCCAGCTGTGATGTCATGCAAGTGTTCCCACAACTTGCAACAAGATGTAACAGAGAGAAAAAAATTTTGGAGCTAATCACAATAATAAGAAGATATGAGCTTGATTTTTCCTGTATTTTGCTATCTCAAATTCTAATACAGGTGTTAATAATATATTTACCATGGTCTAAGTATTAACATCTTAATTTTATGTGAACATCCATCTTTCATTAAGGATGTATTTTATTCATCCTTTCATACCTGTAGCTATGATTAGTGAGGGACTTGACAGCTCTCACAGTACCCAACACCAAAGTACAGTAGTCAAAAGCAGGAGGCAGTCAAAAGCAGAGCTGCAGTGGCTGCTGTGGCAACAGATAACTCAAGGCAACATTCAGAACAAAATGCCTTCCAACAAGCAGCCTCAGCCAGAGGGTCCTTAGCAAGCAAGGTCAGTGGGAGAATGCCTAAACCTCTGTGGTTGTAACAATACGATAACATTTTTCCTAAGGGAGCCTTTTAGGTTATTTACATTTCCTTGCAATATATTAGTTTTTCTCCAGCTTCTTCACACAGTGGGGACTGTACGCAAGCGATGGTTAGAAGCTCCCATTCCCTGAATCTCTCACTACTGTGATGAGGTACTTAAAGTGGAGGCATAAAAGTTAGCCCCATTATGCTGCAGTGCCACTCCCACTGGGTTTCTGAGAGGCGTAATTCTCCTCTCTCACCGCCCCCCCCCATAAAACGCATTTAATATGCCAAGAGGAGACCATCTCCCTACCAGCTATCTTTGCTAGCAGGGCCCTCGAGCACCCTTGAGTTCATTTATGCTTCTAATATTGGCAAAGCTTTGTTTTCCTCTTACTGGTGATTGTTGCTATTTTAGGGGAAATGCTGTTTGAAACAAAAGCACCTGTAATCACTGACACTTCATAAAGTGCCCTCAGGCACAAAACCAACCGAACAATGGATGCCTCCTCATACATTTGCATATATTTGGTCTCTTTATTCAGAGGAAAAGTTATTAGACATACGTAATGTTTGAGAACGCCAATATATAAAGATAATTGCATGATATATTTAAATTAGCCTTTCCCCCCCAGTAATACTGCTTGGAATCAGTATTTTTAATATAGCACAAACAGAAATTTCAGCAAGACTAGGCTGTTATGTTAAAAAATACGGGTATATGAACAACTGAGATTATAGCAGCATAACCTACAAATAACAGCTCAGGTTGGTAGATGTCCAGACATGGTCCCTAATGAATCAACTTTTCTACCACTGGTAACATTGGATGTACAGCCCCAGACCCCAGGCGCTACCCTGAAAACTCTTAAATCTCTCACTAAAATAACAAACTTCTTTTAAACAATAGCAATTTTTTTTTCCCTGAGGAACAATGATTTTTTACTCTATTACTGACCTTCTCCCTCTAGAATTTGCCCAGTTATCATCAGATCATTGTACAGGAAAAGGAAAACATAACTGGTCACAAGTTCTCTAAAAGCAAATGTTCCTAAATTCTCCCCGTCCCCAAATAATATCTCCAAGAGCTGCAAAAGGGAGCAGCACCCAAAATAAGACTGCCAAATTAATTGTGGTGTTGAGTATTATCTCACTACTAGAAGTTGGGAAATACTTTTATTTGGTAAACTTTGGCTAACCTAATATTAATCTTTTTATACCTGGATGAACTTCAGAAATCACAATCCCCAGAACTACTGTAAGATTAAAGAAAAAGGTAAGGGGGAAAATACAGCATTAAAATATTCTTATGTATAAAACAGGCTCTCTTAAAAGAACAATCTAATTACAAATACGTAAAATATTAATCAACTTTTACAAAAAATAAACTGGAAAATTGTAGCCAATATATATCATAGATCTCATACAGCCTATAAAAGCATTACCATTTTGTAGTTGTAATTAAAAGCATACAGGATTTATGCAATTAATTTCACTGTGAACACACAAAGAATTTGTATTTTTCTTTAGGAATATAAGCTCATGCTATATCCAGGTTAAAATGAAAGAAACATGAGTCCTTGGGGATATTACTGGTTTCCTGTGGTATGAAAACAAATAAGCCTAGGTTTATTTCAAAACGACATTTCATCTTTGAAAAAGGTTGACAATAAAAGCGGGAAAACACTGGCGTTTTATAAAAGGTATTATGTGTCACTCAAACTTGATTTTTAAATCACAAAGATTTAATTAATAAGCAAAATATAAAAAAGGTTCTTTGCATTGTTTTCACATAATTTGTTCAACCTCACGTACACAGAGCTTTTATTCTTTAGCACTAGAGGATCACCGAGTGTTTGCAGCTTCTTCCCAGTACAGCTTAACCCGAGAAAACTAAAGACTACTGTTGGTATCGTCCTGAATGCGTTTGATGTTCAAGCTTATTTTTCTTTGAATGGCCAAATAGTTTTGCTCATTCTGCTAGACGAAACTGAGAAGATAAACCTGGAAGGGACAGCCCAGGGAGTGCAAGCAATTCCATCTTTTAAACTTTTACGCTGGTCCCTTCACAAGTCGCCACTGACCCATTGTAAAACTAACCAGCTTTTTTGCTCCCTCTGCTGCTCTTGGCAGGTTGCTCCAGAACCCTATCTGTCTCACGGTGAGAAATCTTCTCCCAAGCCAAATGTATTCAGGGACAGTTACATTCACTTTGCTCTTGTGCTACCACCGCCCTTTAGCTGACATAGCTATTCCACTTCCTTCTCTGGTGTCTGCCCCTTGAAGGAGTAATCCCACTTCTCAGCCTTAATTGTCCTACAGTTGTTTGTTTAACAAGCCAAGCTCTTTTTGTCCCCTCTGCATGGCAAGCTTTCCATTTCCTTAATTACCCTAGCTCCAGCTGGCCCAGTTTAAATTCATTTTCCATGAACGTGGCTAAACAAAGCTGTCAGATGAGGCCTCTCCACTGCCCTGTACAATGTCATGAATGCTCTCCTAGCTCTACCAAAATGCACTGTTTCCCACTGGCTAATGCCACAGCCTGATTTATGGACTCAGCGTGCAAGTACCTCTGGTATACGGAGTCCTAGCAGGTCTTTTTTTCTTACTGCTTAATTTGTGATTGAAGGGGGCACTTCAGTGCAGAAACTGGTAGCCTGTAAGGCTAAAGGAAACAAGTCCCAGGACTTCTCTCTCCCTAAAGCCACGTACACACTACACAGCATTATAGAATCATAGAATCATTAAGGTTGGAAGAGACCTCTAAGATTAGGGTCTAAGATTGGGCATATCTGGCACCTATTTGGCCCAAGGACACGATGATGATGACAATGACTATCATTGTTACTATTAGCGTTATTACTATTGTTGTGTGGGGTTTTTTCAGTTCGAAGTGTCTGAAACAATGAGAACCCCATGTTGTAGCCCACCACTGTAGTAGGTTTACGCTACAAAATTGAGAGTATGTATAATGTGCAGCACAAGGGTGCAGTATGAAAGCGTATGGGAACGTTTGAAAATGCAAAGCCTATGAGTGTTAGGCGGTGCCAACACTGATATTGTCTTGTCCAAACTGGCTGTCATGAATGGTGTTTGGAGCACGCTATTCCCTGAGCCATACCTGACCATTGTCTGGAAGAGGGCTAGTCGGCATGGCCTAAAACCACATCAGGGAGCATGCTAAAAATTACAGACCATGCTAAAAATTAAGCAGTACAATCTGTAGTCACTGCCCGATCTCATGACCTATCTCCATTTTATTTAGCAGTCTACATGTAATCTACAGGAATGATCCTGCATTTTCTAAAACTGAATTTCATTACATTGCTGTTATTATAAACTTCAAGTTCATGTGGTTCTTCACAACCCACTGTCTCAATCCCCTTTCTCTGTTGACAGTCCCTCCTAAATCTGTGTCAACTGCAACAGCGGAGCACTACAACTTGCTACAATATTATCAATGAAAACACGACTAACTCCATTAACTTCTTAATCTTTGGCAAATTCCACTGCTTTTTCTCCCTCAAGCTAGTATTTTCTTTTCCAATACAATCCACTGTCATGTCCCGTTAGCCAGCTCTTCCACTTCCTAATATTTCACATACTAAGTCCCATCTTCCCCAGTTTTGTAAATAGTTCTTGTCATTCCTCTCTAAAAATAATTTGCTATGCTTCAATATTATTCCTGTCATTGTAGATTCCTTCAAAATTATTAATACCAAACTGACGATCTTATTTGCAAATTTCCTCAGAAATCTGGGGTATAAACTACGCAGTTCTCCAGAACTGAGCACATTAAGCTCTGGAAATTCAGATGCAGTAATTCCCATTCTCACACGGTCAGTCCACAGCTCCTTGTGCTTAAGCTCGGAGCAGCATTAGTGTAGAAAATTCAATTCTTCATTACTCCTTTATGTACAGGGTTGAAAAACTTATTTCTAAAGTTTTATAAGGATTTAGAAGTAGTGTAAAAGTGCCAAAATATGAGTCTTTTACAGTACTATGACTTCACTTTTATTACACCTTCATGGCAGAGTCTCTTCAAGTGCTGTTTTAACAGTCTTCAATTAAATAGTTATTTAAATGTATGCTTTGGTTCAGAACTTCACAATAATGGTAATGTAGGTTCACAGCAATTAACAGATGAAACTTTTTGAGCTTTTCAAATCCTGATCCTACTGATGAGCTGCTAATAAGTCCAAACTATACTGTTAAAATAATGAAAAAACTGAACTTGATTTTAACTTTACTTTTACATTAATATTATTTTAAGCATGCTTTAATGAAACAGCTGTAATACCTAGTAGCAAGAAAGTCTTTAGGTTTAAGAATTCTTGATTTGATTAAAAGTGTTCTCTCCCTTAAAAGTAAATGCTATCAAACATCCTGTTACCAATTCTTTATAGCCTATTGCTGAAAGGCATAATGTTTTCTTTCCATCACTTAGGTTTTGAACAAGTAGATGATTACAGTATTTTTTTTCAATAAACAAACTTCTCAGCTATTCTCCCCAGCTACTTCCAAGAGCTCCTAAATTTGATGTATCTCTAATACAAGTAATTAAAGAGACGGAAGGTGAAATACAGCCTCTATCAGAGGGAGGGAGCAGATAAGGTCCTATACTGATACCGATGTTTTACTATTTTACATCTGTGAGCTTGCCAAAGATCACTGGCTACAATGAAGCGGTGAGCTCCTGATTCATTCCAGGATGTACTCCACTTTCTGGCAGTTCAGACAGGTTATTTTTTTCAGCTATTTGCTTTGTGGAAAAAAAAATCATATTTGTTCCATTTTTCCTATGAGAGGAATGGGTTTAACAGTGGCATGTCTCCAAGAAGTGCTCCTCTCCTCCAGCAACTCTCAAACAGGGACACGAGATTCAGTGAAACTTTCTTACTATCCTAAACACGTTTGTGCCCGACACATTCCAAAAGAGACTATACAAAGGTGAATTTAAAGAGTTTTGTGCCTCTACGCAGTGGGGCTTTGTTTGGTTTTTTTTCTTCCTAACAGGAGGAGAGGATTTGCTTTTTCTTCATTCATTGAGATGTATAAAAATCCCTCTAAGAATATTTATTTTATTTTCTTCGCCTCGTTCTCTCAATTAAAAGACGCAGTATAACAAAAAGCATATTCTGATTAGTATTCCACAAAATAACCAACTGCCTGAGCTTTTTCTCCTCTCAACAGCTGAAAGAAAAAGATAGGAGCTAGAGCCTTTTTATCACAAAAAGCTGTCTTTCTGTGCAGTTTATTTATTATTTGTACACTCTTCCATTCATTCCAGCAGCCCCTTTGACTGTAAGAATTACTTACACCTGCAAGACTAACACAAAAGCTGATTTTTAAAAGTTGTTCTTGGTCCCTCCTTTGCCAGTACCTCTTGACCCAGCTTCCTCTGTCTCTCTGGAATTAAATGAAAGCCATATGCTGAAAACACATAACTTGAACGTTCTTCCAGTGTTAGCAACCTTATGACTTGCACTGACAGAACAATGCTTAGAGGAAAAAACAGCTACTGTGGTATCATCCTTTCAGAAGCACTGCGCACATCCTGACCTACCGCTAGTATGTAGAAGCACAGAAAAATTGTTTTTGGAGACAAACCTACCAAGTAATCTGACGGATGTTGCTCCCTCTCTCCCAAAGACAGCTAATTGTAGGATTCTTTTGAAGAAGAAAAAAATATTCCCATGTTTATAGAGAGGTAAAAATATAGTCTATTTATGGTCTGACTGAGAATATCCATGTAGACAGAAACACATACTGCACCTTGCCAGACTTATTTTCTGACATCAGCAAAGCAATAATGTGTGAGCATGCAGTTTGCACAGGAGGAACGCTTTAATAGAAAAGAAGAACCAACAAATGCTTCAATATGCTCCATCTCAGCAATACAGTCCAATGGCACAATGATTTCTGAGAAGTATAAATGCATTCTCACACAAAAGGACCCAGGAAACTGATCCTTTTATACCAGAAAGCTCTGGCCAAACTGAAATCCCTCATTTTCAGGATGGATTAAATCATAACCTCCTAAAGAGAAGTCATACAAGAGTGAGTTGTGGCCTATAGAAGATTTCTTTCCTGCTTTAGCAGACAGCCATTTTAGGTCTGCTCCGTATATCATAAAATTAAATTCCGTTAAAAAAGCGCCATATTATTCTATAGAAAATGGAAAGTAAACTCCTACCAGGTGCATAAACACTTATTCTTTTGAAGTGCTGTTCCTGAATAGCGAAGATTTCCACATAACCTCCACTTCTACTAGAGGTGGTGGTAATGCTGGTGATATTCTCAGAAGTTTCATCATCTGCATCGAGTTTTAAGGAACATTAACAACTTCCATGTTATGGTAACTCCAACAAGTAAACATATTTTTAAAAAACAAACAGTTTTTTTGCTCAAAGATATGACTAGAGAAAATGAGAGCTTCCTTATATAAGTTGGTGTTAATGAATTTGCATAAGTATCTGTCATTATCACCTACAAGGCTTCCTCTGTGGTTCACTGTATTTTAGCTACAGTTCCCAACCTGCTGAGAATGGATGCAGGTTCACTTCCCCAGAAGGTGATCAAAACATCTAATTTTCTTTCAGTGGGAGCTTTTCTCACAAATGACTTTTTGCCTGAATGCCCTTCTCTAAAATCTCAATAAAGCTTTTTGCAGGCAAAATTATCTTTTACCATTTATAGTTTTTTTTTTTTAATTAATAACTCAGGATATAATTGCAATATGACATTTCAGAGAGTGCAATTATAGTTTAATAAACCACACAGGGCATATAAAGGCAAAGTGTCCTAGGTTTTCAAGTAGTCTGCATTATTTGCATACTCTTTGACATGCTTTGTGGCTTAGTCTGATGTGGCTTTTCTAATTAGAAATAAACAGAAGTTAATCATTCAGGAGGCAATGGGAAAGGGAGAGTCAGAAAAATATACCCATTTTGCAGTTACATCTCAATTCCATACAGTAATTTAGAGATAATTTATCCTTTTTTTTTTTCCCTCCAAATAGACTGAAGAATTAGAGTGAGACTGACAAGGGAAAAAAGATAAACCAGATAATTTACAAACGTTAAGGCAGAAAAGAAGTTCTGTTAATATTTATTTAAGAGTCTATATATCATCTCTGTCCACACTGGCTTTTCTGAGCAATACCTTGTAGTGTTCTTCCACAGGGAACAATAAACACAATTAGTTAACCGGATGATTCAGAAAAGAAGAATTTGATAAGGATATCACCCAAGTTGTAAATGGAATCTGCATGACTCATTTATCACTTAAGAAAGTCTATGGTATCATTCCATTACTCATTTCCTAGTATCTTGGGACTGTCTAACTTCAGTGGGGATAACTACTTGGGAAAAAAGTACAATCAAATTATCTAGGAACAAGGTCAGATGTCCATACAACCCAAAGGCTTTATTAAATGAAACAACTGTTCAGCTGCTGTGTTGCGGAAGCTCGGAAAAGATAAGGAAGCTGTGTGCATGCAAAGATTTTGACACACTTCATAGTACTGAGTGGGAAACGCTTAAAATAGTCATCCTAGTGAATAAATTCTGGTTTAGGGTATGTAATTTGGCCTCCACTCTCAAACTGTACTATTTTCCAAAATAAGTCATGACCAGAACTGTAAAAGTCTTCGGGTGCTCACTGCTACAGGCAGGCATCTCAGGACCTTCTCAAATGCCTAACTTTGATACCAAATCCTCCTGAAAATATGAGCTCTTCCTACTTCAGACTACTACTGAAGTCAGCTATTTTTACAACAAATATTTTTTGTGATGAATCATGCTCTGAAAAAGGAGAAAATGAAAAAACAGGATCAACTCACTATGGAAAATCATTAGGAATCTGATCAAAAAGAGAAAAAATGTTCTTTTTATTATTATAGTAATGACAGGAAATGATATATTATCTATTTTTTGCAGTTCTCTACTTATCCTTCTTGTAAAAGCTTACCTTCAAATACTGATTTGCAACTATCATCCAAATGAATTTCTAATTGTTCTTACTAAATGTGTGTAAATTAGCAAGCTAAGGGTTCTGTGAAGCATGCAGTGTGTCTTCATTCTTGCTGTACATGTATTCCAGGTGCGTTAACTTTTATTTATTTGACTACTACTTTCTTTTTCTTTTTGCCTATTTAGTATTGTGTGTTCTGAAGTGTTTTGCTACAATGGGCCCTCAAGGACTAACCATTATTCACTTGGCCCTCAACATTCTCACCACTAATTCAGTAATCTCACACCAGGGAATTGCAAGGTATGGTTAGTTATGTTCGGCACTACGCGTATCATTCAATCTAAAGAAACCTCATAGTCATACACCAGAGCCTTGAAGGAGCTTTGTTTAACTTTTTTTTTTTTTTTGCTTTGTTTTGTTACTCTCATTTAATAAAGAACCTTTCAAATGCAGCGACTTTAAATCCACAGCTGCTAAGAGGACTATAAAAAAGTCCTCAACCACCAGGTGCCTAACTTATGCTTGAACTGGGAGACTTTCTTTTGCTAAATTGCCATGGAACTTTTAATGAAGTATTTCGTTCAGAAGGTGGTCAAAAGTGTTTGGCATTTTTATAATAAGAGAACAACCCCCAGTTCCAGTAAATGGAAACTATTCGCTGTATGTGCTCATCCTCCTAGCACCTGTGGGAGCTGCTAACAAAGCAGGTGGCCAAGAGGAGGATGAAAAGAAGACGGATGAAGGAAAGAAGGAACCAGACGGACAAGCCAAGATGGTATTCATCTAATTCTTCCCAGTTCTTTTTTCCTGTTTCCTCCCTTCTGTCTCTCTGTCTGTTCCAATCTGAAAATCAGTTGCCCTTCTTCAGTACATTTTACCATTTTACAAGCAAACTAAATGAACATATTAATTCTGCTTTTACAGGGCTCCAAATAATGAGCAAAATAAGTGTTCATTTATAATAGCAAAAATGCTAAACAAAACGTGTTTATGCCTGCAATAAAATGGCTTTCTGATTATGTGATTCTCCCATCACATAAGCACAAAATTGTTTCACAACGATTCAAAGACATTTCTGAATTTATCTTCCTCAATTCCTGACTACCCCTGCATTTTACCTCTGTTTCTCAACTGCCTTACTACATTCCTGAAACCTGTTCTAATACACATGTAAACCACTACTAAAAAGCATATAATTAGACTTAAATCAATAGTTGGATATCTGGATTGTGCAGTGGCAAAAGTCAGGCAATTCCACAGAAATAGCCCCTGAGGAATATCCTCTGCTGCTCTATGAGGTTTTATATTTTACTTTCTGCATTTTGACTGATTAATACAAAATGTACCTTGGCATTTTTGCTGCTTATAATGCAAAAGGTTTGCAACATTCAGCAAGATACACTTACATTTGCCCAGTATTTCTAATACAAACACTGCCTTAAATTTTCTGAATTACAGCAGCAGATTTTTATTAGGCTTTTTTTCCCTCTGTCCATAAAAGCAGTAGCTATTTAATGTTTTTTAATGAGAATTAAAAATCTGTTTATTTGATTTAATCAGCTCATTGAGCATTCTCTTTGTACCTCTAATCCCTTGAATGGGGATGTCAAGGCATGTGATAGCACGTAGCCGTGACAATAATCTCAGGAGGTTTTCCATCACTGCCATTTATAATAAGTAATGCATTTCAGTGCTAAAGAGGCAGCTATGCTCATTACAGGGGAAATCTACGCCTCCCCATGAGTAAGAGCAGCAGCAGCAGCTGGTTCTGGACAAGGAATTATGGAGGCCTTCAAGGTACAAAACCAATTTCCAAAGGGGGAGCTGGCCCTGTAGCCCTCCACAAAGGCCCTGCCACTCCATCACCTCCGTTTCTTCAGCCGCTAGACTAAGTAGCAAATGATAGTTACCTCTTACTCAGTTTACCTCCAGAGCTTCCTTCTGTTATACCACATTCAGAGGCTGCCATGGACCCAGCACTCTGCCACTGAGTATGAGCACTATGGGACCTACCAGGAAAAAGAGCCTTCCACATCCGGTTATGATAGCTTTCAGCATAAACGTGCACGTGGTATATATAGCATTAGACTCTAAATGAATGTCTGTGTGCATAAAAAACATGCCCATTTTTACCTCAGAATTGAGCACCTTCAATTAGCCATCCCTGCAAAAGAAACTCTTTTCAGAGGTGTTGAGTAATGGCTCTAGCAAAGGCTGCTGGAACCTCAGTCTGGACAAACCTATTTTAGCTGTTTCAATATAATTTTAGTTTCTTGCACTCAAAATTGAATATTGTTGTCCACTCTCTGTAGATACACATATCTACGAGCTAGATTAGAGAAAAATATGCTGCAACAGCAATGAAAATTTTTCATCTGGAGATGAAAACGTAGGCTGTCCCACTTATCATGTATAAAATGTGTTTTTTTACCACAGTCAGTTTCCTCCCACTCCAGTCTCCCACTCACTACAATCATTTTTCCTGATACACACCCTGCTTCTCTTTACAAACTCATCAGTGCCTGAAGTTGTACTTCATGATGAAAAAAAAAAAAAACCAACACAGCAATGTGCTTTAAAGGATTGTGCAATGCTGACTAGCATTCATTTGAATGACGTGTCCACTCAACAAGGCAGGTAAAATAAGTCAACAAGGTTATCATGATTGCTCAGTCATTCTGTCTCTGGAGAACTACGCAATCATTTCAAGTAAGGCAATTTTTGCCTCTTTTCTTAACTTACTGAGATAGGAAAAGTTGAGCCATTACCCCTTCTACCTCAAAGAAAGAAGATGACTTGGTTTTCCCACTAAATTGCAGCTCCAAACTTTCAAAGAACAATGAAAAACCAGACTGCTTGTGCTAGTGTAGGAGGACCATAAAATCTTTCAGGGTTTATCACTGTCAGGTTTGAACTGCACTTTGTTATTTTTTTCAAATGCAACAGTTACTTGCATTTGCAACACTTTTATATTCTTTACACTTTTTCTTATGTGGGACACGTGGTTGCCTTTAACTACACAACTGAAAATGCTTCTGGGATTTCTACTGAAGCTTAAGTCTGCTGCTGTTATTTGCACATGCATATTTAAGTTTAAGCTTTAGTCTGCAGAAGCACCGTGAATATCAATCACAAAATTCCCATCTCAAAGAAGCAGCACAATATAACCTCTGTGAAGTGACTAGATCCTTACTAATTGTCAGCTTGAGGCAGCAGGACAAGTTCTGTTCAGGTATGCGTGGAGGAATAATAAATTCCTTAAATGCAGCAGAGTTACCCAAGAGTCTTACTCAGTGACACTGAGAGCAGAACACAACCATAAATAGCAGCAGGTGCTGCTATTTGGACATGAGGAAAAATTTCTTTACTGAAAGAGTGGTTAAACATTGGAAGAGGCTGCCCAGGGAAGTGGCTGAGTCACTATCCCTGGAAATATTTAAAAGACGTGTAGATGAAGCGCTTAGGGACATGGTTTAGTGGGCATGGTGGTGTTGGGTCGATAGTTGGACTCGATCTTAGAGGTCTTTTCCAACCTTAATGATTCTATGATTCTAGGTGAGACAACACAGTATATGCAGTGATGCTTACCTGTTTTTGCTAGAGTTGACTCTGGTCTAAAAGATGTATTAGTACAGAACTGAAGAAATAAGTCTGAATAACTATGATACCCAAATTCCCATTGACTTCTCCTAGGGATAAATCTGAAAGGCTGCAGAATCAGACTCACTTTTTTAATGCAATAAATAGATGTTTTTAAGCATTCATTTCCTTACCACATGATCATATAGCCCAAAGCAGCAACCAAGGATACTACAAACTATTTTACAAAGAAAGGATAATTTCTCCATACCACGTTTTTTGAGTGACATTTAATGGCTGCTCAGTCATCAGACTGAAACTTGACTTTGATCTGATGTCCACTCCAGGGAAAGCATCTTTGAAGAGTGCATCCCCTTCCCTCTGTACAGACAATTGCACTGACTAGAAAAAACTGTAGCTCCCCACCAGAGCTGGTTCAGGAATTCATTCACTATATTGAGAGAGGTAGGTTTGAAATCAGCTTGGGACCCTGACTCACTCCACTAAGTAAGGATATCTCCTGGTAAAATATTTAGGGCTTCTTGAGCAACAGAGAAAAATTATGAAAGCAATTAAAGACAGCTGAAGTGTCAATTTAACCATGATGTAGTCTATTAAGAATGGAGTATCTCACAGATAGCTGTTGTACCCCCTCAAAAGAACCCACATGCATGAGAAACTTTAAGGTAACAAATTCATGTGGGTAAAAGTGACAGACACTAGGGTTGCCTTGTGCAGTGAAGCGTGCAGAGAGGAGGAGCTTTTTCCACCAGCTGTAATGAATTCTGTGTAAGTAAGTACATTAACAAGCCACTTGCTTCTATTCTGATTTATCTTTGCCATCAATTAGATAACTTTTATTTATGCCTTAGGGCTGTGCTGTGTTGGCACTTGCTGTGCACTGTCCCCCAATGAATTTATTAGCCAAAGATGTAATTTAATCAGTGATTTCAATTTACCACCAGCAAATCACATTTACCATCATTGTTTCCAATAATACTGTTTTTAAATGATGTGGTGCTTTGTTGTGTCTCACTTTTAAATAGTGTCTTCAGTATTGTCAATCTGGTCACATTAAGCCTCAACCTGCATAAAAGAATGTGCTAGTTCCCCTGAGGAGCAACTCTCTATTCTTCCATGGCATACCACGCAAGTCAAAAATACCATCAAAATTTAAACTAATGCCTCAGGACAGTTGCTTGTCTACCTTTTCCTGCCCTGTTCCCATATATCCTAAAAAACACTCAGATGCAAAAGACTGAATCAGGGCATCATATGTGTACTGATGATTAAATTACTTTCATACCTCAGTTACGGTTCTGTTACTTTCTGGATATTGATCCCAATGGTCTCAACAAAATAACTCAAGAGAAAGCAAGCCGCCAGACCAACTAAACCTGTGTGAATAGGGTAAAAGTGACAAAGGCTAGAGGAGCCGCTGCTCTGTTTGAGCTCTTCCTCAGACACCTTTTATCATTACTTTGTGATGTTATCATTCCTTGTGAATCATGGCCACGTCTAGGACAGGAGCTGATGTAGCCAGGGAGCAGTAACCATAATAAATATACCATCTGATTTCCACGGATGTCCCAGTTGATTATGCCGAAGAGCCCCCCAAGTGGCCTACAACTTGTAGTAGCTGCAGCAGGAAAGACTTTATGAGGCTCCCACCTACTGATGCTGCTAACGGCCTACCATGGGGAACAGACTGCAAAAGGCAAGAAGGGGCCTTAAGTCACAACAGAAGAAGTCCCTACTAGGGAACCTACAGGCTCTGCAAAAATGGAAACAGATTCCTCAGAGATTTTCTTGGCCTATAATGCTGAAGACCTGTGTTTGCGGCTTAAGGGTAATTCCTTGCCATCCTTAAGGCCTTAATTCCTTTGTTAACCTGCTTTTCTGTGGAGCGGGGAAACACAGATCATTATGGGTTTTTTTATACATAAATAAATAAAACAAAACCAAGGGAAGACTGAAGAGCTTCCTCCAAATAAATGTGACATAATTTTTAAAATGCAGGCCAATCTGAGTATCTGACAGTTTTGCATATAAGCTCAAGGCATCCAGCAAAAAGGTGCTACAACAGTGGTCTTCAAAAGAAAAGAAAGAAAAAAAGAGGAGATGAATGGTGAAAGATGAACAAGTAATGAATGAATTAGCACGTAAAAGAGGTACTCACTTATTAAAAATAGGTTCTCTCATTCCAATCATTCATGCTTCTTTTCAGTTGATATTAAAATGAAACCATTAATTACAGACTATTATTTCTAGAGAATTTGGTATGTGTATAAACTCTATAATTCAGATGTCGAACATCAGGCTGTTACTGAACAGTATTTTGCAATTTATTGGTTGTGTTGTGTAAACATAATTTTTACTGTGGTTTTATATATTCTGCTTAGGGTTAAAAATTAACATTTTTTTATTCAACACTAGGGAATGTGGACTCCCTTAAAATTACTAGCTGATATCGTTAATGGGTCTCAAAAATCTCATATGAGAAATAAACCTCTATGAATAACAGTATTTTATACCCATATTTTTTTATGAGTAAAGACTGTTAATAGCAGCAATGAACTCGATGAGCAACAGTATTTGTAAGTGTTAGTCTTTATTTGTTCTACAATTTATTTCTTCACACGCACATTTATAATTAGCAAGAATTATGGAAAGCAAAGAAAGTCTAACCCCTTAGGTATCATTAAACCGCAGTATGCTTTTCCTGAGGTTCAAAAGGCTTCTTGTCATGGTACAAATAGGTAAGGATGAAGAATCCCAATTCTTCAAACTAAAGAGACAGATGTTTAAATTCATTCGGGGAACGTGCATGTTTCCTGTAAATGAAATTTGAAACGTGAAAAGTTCCCCCACCTACTGCAGGTCTCCACCCTGTCAAGTATATGCACTCACACCCCAATAGCTTCACAAGGCTCAGTCTTACTACTTTACATAACCTGGGTCAAATCCTCAGATGCAACAACCTGCCTTTTTGGCAGGTCAATAGGGACAGATTGTAGACAGATCATCCCACCTGGCACATCTAACCTTTACCTCTCTATCACCCAATATAACAAATATGTTAAAGGAAATAATATGGTCAGGGCTCTGTTTTACTAAATATTGTAGTCAATTTATATACAGAACAGACTCAAAAAAAGACTGTACTAGGCCCACATCGGCACAGACTTTCATCAGAATCAGGATGTACAACCAAGCATTTTCGGGCAGCTAGAAATCCAGGCCACTGTCTTGACTTGGTTTTGTAAGTGGCTTTGGTTATCTGCCTGCTGTCATCACCAACCTGCAGCATATTCACAAAACAAATTAAGATCCCAGGTTATCATTCTGTGCAATAATAGAGTAAAATGAGCTTTCAGTTGCATGGATACAATCCCGTGGAAGATCCTTTAAAGTGAACTAAAGCTAATGGGGTAAGAACAAAAAACCCTACAAGCCCTCAGAGGACAAACCATGATACTTTCTGAAGCTTACTCCTTAGTTCACAGCATACAAAATAGTGCAATGGACTTGTGCCTGATTTGGTACAAATTTAATTCCTTACTTGACCTTTTCTTTCATCTGTAACACAAGAAGAATAAAGTTCTTTACAATATATTTAATTTCTGCTAGACTCATCTTCCTATTGGAAAACTAAGTAATTTGTTTCTAAGTGAACCTAAGGTTGAGTCTTGCTGTATTTAAAGAAGGAACACTGAATTGAAAAAACAAACAAACAAAACAAACAACAACAAAAAACCCAGCCTCAGAGCTCTCCAGATATCCAGATGGGACTATCAGTTGGGCAGTGAAATTTTCCTGCATTATGTGCCTTCAAAAGTCAGAAGACAGAGGCGTACTTCCCCACAGTATAGCCTGTGGGGCTATACTTGCGGAATCATCTTGGTGCTAACAAATAATAAAGATTGAGCATTAGAGATTTCAGAGGTATTATCACAAAAAATAACCCTTTGTGCTTCATCACTGCACTGAAAATAACATCCAAAGAGATAATTTAGGTCTGCAGCTCTCAGAGGAGTGAAAACAAATTATATTCCATTCTCAGGAAAATTTGGCCAAGAGAGTACGCTGTTGATCATAGGTCCTACATATTTAGGGTTTGCATATACATTATGATTTATCTGGGAGAGCTGCGTACAGTGCTAGTTAGGCCAATAAACTGTGGAGTAGTATAAGGTTATCCACTTTGATACTTAAAAAATGAAAATGGTTTAATCAGAAGTCATCAAAATGCAAAGCTAACACAGCGACTCAGCAGCTGAATAGTTCATGATTTCCACCTGTATACTGCCTTTTAACTTACCCATTTCTAAAATAATTATTAGAATAATAATACATTGCAAGGCAGTTATGAACCTTTTGAGGGCATGAAGAGCTGTTATCTCCCACTAAGGACACTGTGAGGTGGCAGCGCTCTGCACCTTGCAGGATCATGCCTAGAAGTTTCACTTAAAGCCAATGGGAACTGGACTGTCCTAAGACAGTCCTCCTTGGATGGTTAAAATACAAAGGCATCTTTGGATAGGGACACAGTGAAAAAACTCAGATCCTTTTCTGATGAGAGGAATGAGGAGGAATGAAGGGAAGCATCTGTTCTGATGAAGACCAAACACACTCAAAATCATAGAATCATAGAATAGTTTGGGTTGGAAGGGACCTTTAAAGGTCATCTAGTCCAAACCCCCTGCCGTACATAGTCTCAGTCTGCCAGAAAGAGAGGATACATGAAGACAGCACACTGGCTTCTAGATTACTTTTTGAATATGTTACTGCAAAATGGAAAACTCAGCAAATTAATTTCCTTGAAGGGTATCCAAAAACTTGGGCTCCCAAAGGGTGAGATCTAAACAACAAATGTTCTTTGTAAAAAGTTCTTTGTAAAGATGTATGAAAAGGAAGCTCAGCCTAATTCACAATGGCTAAGGAGTGCTTCTTCCAGCACTCCTCTGTGGCCTATGTCAACCTCATTATTCTTAATAAGATAAGGATGCCTTGATCCATGTTTCATTTTCTGTAATAGTCAAAATTGGTGATGCTGGCAAAGCTTTTCAGGCACATGACCTTCCTCTACATAACTGCAAGTCAGCTCTTGTTTACAAGTGCTGGTATTGTGTTATGCTGGTATCATTATCTATATTATCTATAATATCTGCAGCATAAATTGCATTATAGATCTCATTTTTTAATGACTTATTTTTTGGATGAAAATTCTGTTTGTATGATACCACAAAAAACTCTCCAGGCAAAACAATATTGGCAGTTTTCAATTTTCTGAACCCATTATTACTAATAGTACTTCACAGTTCTGCCACAAGTCATTCACTGGTACCCAAGTGCTATATAAAACAGTAATTAATTAGATTTCTCAACATGCTGGTGAGGTACCATGGCTATTATTTCCATCATACCAAGAGATTAAATGACTTGTTCAAGGATGCAGAAACAAATCAGAGATTCAGATGGAAGGTTTGAAACCTAGGTTCCTGCTTTTTATGATGACCAACACTTCCTCTCCTTTTGCGGGAGAGAAGCCATCATAAAAATTTTAATGAGTAATCTGTTAAACATCTAATAGTGCATTAGGCAGACTATCAGTATCAGTGCGCATAAATACATGGTCTCCCAGCATTTCATGTTCAATCCAAGACAAATAACTTCAACAATAATGAAAAAGGAGACATATCTGAAAAAGAGATCAGAGGTTAATTGTTATCACATTAAACTCTAAAATTATGCTCCCCTTTAACACCTCATGACAGATGCCAGAAAAGCAGACAAAATCTGTCACAAGGGAACAAAAGATGCTAATTTTCAGATAAGCCAACTACAGTCTACAGTAATAAAGTCAGTTCTTGTTGTTTCTTAATAATGAGCTGCAGATGGCAGGATTATAGTGTGGTTTGACACCAAACTACTTCTCACAGAGCGCCACAGCGTTGTGATGACACTCACCTCCTTCACTCTGCTGGGATATTTCAATTCCATTACTTATAAAATGGAACCCAATTTCCTACATAGTACAAACCAGCTTTGAAACCCTTAACGTAATTCTGTGGGGCGGGTGGGCATGAGGGAAACCACTTCATAGGCAAACAAAATCCCATTACTAGATTATCATTTCTCACAAATAGACTCCCTACTCTGCCTGGTACCCTCTTTCTTTTTCCCCTTGCCCCAGGGTACAACACGGTACTGTGCAGCATATTGCCTTATGAATCTTCTTCAAGTACCCAATTATCCTGGTGCACCAGACTTGTCATTACCATGACAGCTGTGTGCCGTATGCAGTACATGCTGTCAGAGGTGAAAGATTGTACACAGGCATCCTGCATTTCCATTACAATGTGGAAAGTGAAGGGGAAGGAAGAGACAGACACAAACACACACACCCCCTCAACAAACAACTTTGCTAAAGATGCTGATTAAAAGCAGAGGTTAAGATCATTTTTTTTAAGTGGTAATATAATTGCCACACATTTTGGTGCTGTCTCTGCCTCCAGCAAAATTCCTCCTGTGTATTTTTTGTCATGATAATCAGTGAGGCGGTGTAAGTACATTTTGAGCAACAGAGTTGAATAAAACAGTCCATCAGCCTGCAGGTTCCTCCAGAAGGAGAATTAAGCTTTGCATTTTCTCCCTCTGACCAGTTTTCTTCTTTTTAAAAAGTAAATACCCCATCACCACTCACACAGGGAGACTCACCCACCCCCAAAACTCTGAGGGCTGTCACTGCAGTAATTGAGCTGTGCTGGCTCGAATAGGCTCCCAGGTATAGAAAGAGGTACAGAAGTGATATAGGACACTTGCCCTCTAGGGGAACAATGCTGGCTGAGCACAGAGATCTGACCCAGGACACATCTGGGAAACTGCGTTGTAATGGATCAAAGCTGGCACTTGCATGGCGGGAGGTAACTGATGTTACCCCTCTGAGCATATGTTCATGCAAGGTGACATATGCCCTTAGATCCCACTAATATCAACGAGAACCGTACCCTGCAAGCATCACGGCCAATATCTCACAGGATCAGGCCTTTAAGGACAAATAGGCAGTGCAGATGAGTGGTCACAGTTCGTAAGAATGTGCTGCAGATTTTCTAATTACACACAGTGTTTGGCACTTATGTTCTGCATCTCACTTCCTCCTTCCTGAATTATTCCCAGCAGGCCCCTACCAATTCTTCATGTGATCATGCCGTTCATTACAGCTGTAAATATAAACATCCTTTTTTCACAACCTATCATTATTAGGAAACCAGATGCGAAAAAATATCCAGATTAACAGTAGACATACTGAGATTTCTTCTTCCCTTCGTAATGGATTTTCTATTTTAAACCAATGAATAATAAGCTTGTAGAAAACAATAATTACAGTATGTATAGCTAAGATAGTTAAGGATTCTTTCTAAAGACAAGCAGGCAGAAGAGGCTGTGTAATTGAAATAACTCATCATTCAAAATTAATTTCATCTACATCAATAGAGACAAATGGAAGCAACCTGAAACCTCTGGTCAAGTATTCTAATATCAGCACTTGAGGAGATGTATCTTCACAGTCTGAAATGGAGGAGAAGGGGAGCAGCTGCGGAGAGAGAAGGGAAGAAAATAGAGAATTCCCACCTCTCATTTGCAAAGTGGGAATGAGGTGTTTATTACTCAGCATCAGCTGCTTGCTTTTCATAGGATGATAGAACACACGAAGCTCCTGAACAAGATCTAGAGTTAATACCCTGTGCAGACACTCAGCACACTTGTCTAGCTAGAGGACCTGGGAGGTTGAGGTTATGGGGAGTCAGCGTAGCCTAGTGAGACACCCTTCGCTCAGCTCTGCGTATAACTAAAGGACAAACTTTGGTTTCTTTAAAGAGCTATATGAAAGATTGCTCTCTGAAATCAGCGTCCTATCATGAATCATGATAGTGCTGTTCTCATGTTTGGAAAACACCACTGCTTACAGGACAATAAGCAATGAGATAAGAAATCTCACTCTTATTTCAGAGTTAACACAGAAGACACAAAAAATGGGTAGACAGGGCATAAGCACTGAAAGGTAAGGATTCACAGAAATGTTAATAAAATAGGAATTAAAACACTTACTATTCAATATCAAACATTTACTCTTTCATAACTTTGCTCCACTGCAAAGGCCCAGGAGCACCACTCTATCACCTTCTTAACGGTGTACTCACACCAATTTTGACAATAGACTTAAGCCTGTTTGAAAAAAGGTTTTTGGAGATGGGGTGGGAATGATTACAGTGAGATAAGGGAGTGGAAAAGGGGGAAAAAAAGGAAAGAATAGTAACAGTAGCAATAACAGAGTGAGCTCAAAAAAGATGAACTTAATACTTGTGTCTTATCTTGTAACAGCAGCTCTGACAAAAAACAAAACCAGCAGTTAATCTGACAAATATAAAATATGCATAATTTTTACTAGTTATGAAAAGTGCAGCTGTTTTATAGCAGAAGGTTATAAATTTCCATATGGTTTAGTTTATTATAATTTCTTTTAAAATCTCCAGCAAACTAGCAACCAAGTGTAATTCTCATCTCTTTGATAATGACATTTTTCTATGTAAAGTGAATTGCTTTCATTTTAAACGACGCACTATCATTTTTTTCGCAAAAACTAATACTTATAAAAATTTACAAATACATGGTTTATCACACATTCCTAAAGTAAACATCCTCTTATGAAGCTGCAAGGTCAGAGGCATAAAATGCACGCATGACCATATTAGCGGCAAGAAGGAGCTACGAATATCTTAATTAATTTTATTACTAATTTTCCTCCCAAGCTCCCTTCAATTTGTTAAAGCTAGTGAATCTTCTTCACGTTGCTGAAGCTTTGTAAATGGGAGCACTACACGGCCGGAGGACGTGACAACTTTTCAGTCACAAGGATATGCTTCATAATACCTGGACAGCATCTATGTGAAGGTTGAAGGAAGGCAGAGAGCTCTAGTCTTCAGCTTTTTGAGGGCATTTAGTGTGATTAAGTTCTAGTTCGTCTTAGCTCTACAAAATGACTCTCATGTTCAAGATTTTTAAAAAAATTTTTTTTTTTTTACATCTATTTTCCCTCTTGGCATTTTGGTACTTCTGAATGTTAAATCATCTGCAATTCTGGCTGTCAAAAATAATTTTGATAGCCTGGGTTTAATAGTCTTGAACGACATTGTGCATTTTGCTAAACACATACAAATCTCTTCCTAATATGCTACATAGGAAACCAGAGGTGGTAAATGCAACTTCCATTCTGAAAAGCAACACTGCAAAATTGAGGTATACATGTCTGAGTCTTTCTGAAAGGCAAAAATAATGTACTATCTTGATTAACAGAATGAGAAATTCAGAAATCACTTGGTGATAAAAAGATCAATTTCCTTGAAAGGAGGATGAAATTGCTGACTGAATATTTAGTCCCTTGCCTCTCTGCACACACTTATACCCCCAACAACAGACATTAAAGATACCACTCTGGGAGATGAAGACCTCAAGTTACCAGAACTCGTGGGACCATTCACAGTCCGTGAACCACTGATATCAGCAGGCTCTCCACATGTACACCAATGAAGATGTGTACAGCTTCCCTTTCAAGAAGTTTTCTTATTTTAATTCTGATTAAAATCGAGTCTTTGATTTTGAAGGCAAGCATATTATCCCAAACCTGCACTTCCATTACTATTACCATCATTCAAATTGCTAATTAAATTTTCTACATCTAAAGTTATTCTTAAAGTATACTTTAAAATTCTTTAATACAAGAAAATTAATTCAGCAATGGAAATTAGCACCTTTTTGATTTGAAGAATGAAGGAAAAAAGCATGTATGATTAAATTTAAAAATATCTAAAATAGTATTTCCCCATTATCTCAGTACACCTGTAGGACTATGATGTATTCATACCTTAAGTTAGTTGTAATTATTATTACTGTCAACATTAAAAATTACAAAAAAACCTAACGGAGATCAGCGAAAGAGGACAAAAAATTGTAACCAAGATGTTCTACTTCAGTAAAACTGATAGCGAATACCCTGGTTGCATAGAGAATTAGTTTGAGCCTTTTAAAATCCTTCTGCAGAACATGCAATGCTGGCAGACCATGGTGCTACTCAGTGTGAGATGTCAACTGTTCCAGCTGATCTTGTACTTCAACAACAGAAATGGCTACCTTTTTCTGACTTCCAATTTATTTTCCTTTAATCTGCTGTTATGTTTTGTTTCAGTATTAGGCCTCCCCTACCTAAACCCACCCAACTGATACCTGTAGGTCACACTCAGGAGACTGGAAAATAGTCTGAGTGTTTGTAGAACCAAATACTCTAATAAACTGTGTATGTACAAGTGATAAATTCTGGCTGATTTATAAAACTGTCAGAAAACGCCTCACCGTACCCGAAATCCATCATCTGTTGTCTAAATAGTAAAATTCATCTCCCATAGCAAGCACAACAGAGAATCATTAACTTCTGAAGATGATGCTTGAACACCTAGAATGTCTTTGAGGAACCAGCAATAGTTTGAGGGCCTAGCACAGCCAAATTGCAAAAGTACCTACTGCCATGGAGGACTAACAGGCAGAGAGCTTTCACCACCATCATATGCCACTGAGTCCAAACAAAGCAATAACAATGCAAACTACTTGTATTAAGGGACCATGAAGGAAGGTTCAAAACATGGAGCTCAATGGGTTAGGACTCAGCCAGAGCTGCTATCTGAGCATTCAATAGAAGGAGCTCTATACTGTGGCAGTATGAGCCCTCAAATTGATGTAGCCATCTTGCACTACAGAAATAGGAAGGTTTTGTTCACTAAACCTATGGTGAAGCCTACCTGAGGGTCAAAGCCTTAAAAGAAATTATTTATACACCTGTAGGGGAAACACTGCTGCTACCTACTGCTTGGGATAACATCAGGCACTGAAACAGTCTTCATTTTTTCATCACAATATTGTAATAATTTGAATTGGCAGAAGTGCAGAAAAAAAATACCAAATACAGCATCATATTAGAAAGATTTGAATGTATTAGTAATGTAAGTCTTCTGGAAAATTGCCTTCATGCATAGACAGTCTTGTAATTTCCAGCTTTTCTGTTCTTCTCTTATGTGCCTTTTAATAATGTGGCATATTTAAACTGCCATGGGACAAAAACATTTATTAGCAGTAATACTCGATAGTAATAAAGCTAGGATGAAAGTTATCTTCCTTCCTTGACACTGTTGCAGAGCAGCAGCCCCTTGGTCTCTCCCATACCCAGGCTCTCTGTAGAATGGCTGCTAAATCTGTGTAGGAGCAGACCCACCAGTCTTCCTGAACTTGTCCTGCTCATCATGACCTCCGTCTCAAACCCTGCTCTATGGGATTGGACAGACATGTCTGAAAAGATGGTCTGTTCCTTGCAGGGACACTCTGCGTAAGTTCCCCAAAATATTTTAATCTTCTAATGCAGTAGCATAACATAGACACTTATCAACATGATTGAATCAGAGGGTGTGGAAGAAAAAGAAGAAATTGCTCTATCTGCAGTAGAATTTCACTCTCCAGACTACATCTATGTTCTCAACATTTCTTTTCAAAGTTTGTTAGTACATCCTTCTGAGCAAAGATATCCTGCATTTGTTTCTATCAGTCTGACATTTTAAGAACGCTTAGAGAGGCAAAAAATGCAACCCCATTTGGTGCAACTGATAGGCAATAAAAGTAAAGATCATTTAGGAATTTTGAATCTAATCACAGCAAATTGCTAAGATGACTGACATAAACTAGAACATAGCTTGCTTGGCTTTTTAAGATTTTTTTCCACCCCACTCACGGTAAACAGCAGAAATGTCTTTAGCATTTAAGGAATGCTAAGGTTGTCTGGGAAACTGTTCTCAATTTAAATTCTATTGCCATTTAAAAAAGGAGAGGTGAGGGTAGAAGATGGATTCTCCATATCAGAGGAATTACATCCAACAAATGGCAAAACAAACTGTGACATGTAGCACGCATTGCCCAATTGCTCTTCTGTCACGGCTTGGGGCCAAGCATCGCTTTGTCTATTTGTTTCGCACTAACAGCTGGACACACTTATCCATGGTAAACTGCCTTCCTAATGAGTTACGTTTAACAACCTAATTTATAGATATTCGCCAAAACCAAAATAGAGACACTACAGAAACTTGAGATGCCTTACAGGCAGAGACCAGCTTTCTCTTCTAAGGCCCACACAATGGAGGTGTGCACAGCAAGTACTTCTGGCCGCACAAGAGGAGATGGGCTGGGCCAGTCCTCTCCAAATGTGGAGAGGGAAGACAAGAAGCCTTCTAGCAGGACTTTCTTCAGCATGGGGCTACACTAGGAAGCACACACAGACTGCAGCACAGTGCAGCAGTCTCCAAGACAAGAGGCAGATGTGTGAGCTTCTCTCTGTGGTATGTGGGGTCACAGACTGAAAGGAAGGCCAGTGCCATCCTTCAAACCTGCAAGATATCATCCTAGCTTGGGAGAAGCTGGACACAGAAGCACGTCTCACATGTACTAGGTTGGGTAGGACTAAGATGGAGCTGTGCATTTAAAACAGTTTGCAGCTGATGTAGAAATGGTGCTGCGGAGGTCTTGTCACAGCGCCCATGCAGGCACCGTATGGGTCTTAGACACAGCTCTGAGTGATGTTGCTTCTGGCATGCAGTTCCCCTTGGGGGTCTAATACCCTCTCTCCCCCCTCATGTCCATGCATGCTCCTACTTCACTGCGGTCTGTAATTTAAAGATATACTTTAGGACATAATATCTGAGTGTAGAAGAATATGGCAACTATTCAGCTTTCCCAAATACATGCTTCACATTTCAGAACTTAACCTCAGCTATACATTGGGAGCTGGGGTGTAACTTCTACTCTTTTGCAAGAAAGAAACTTTATTAATTTGCAACAGTAATTGTTATGGGGTTTTTAGTTAAGGATTTTAATTAAATCCTTAAATTTTAATTTTAAGGATATCATAAAAAGATAGCATAAAAATGGAGACCATTATTGTCAAACGAACCTGAAGTTGTCAGGGCATCTTTATTGGTTGTTGCTGAGTACTCAGCTCTGAGTCCTTTAAAAAAATTCAACATAATTCATTAGCTATCTACTAGATAGCAATGTTGGAAAGTTCTCATAGCTCAAAATCTCCAAAGAGGATGACTTTTTTTTTTTTTTTTTTAAACGGTTCAGGGATTAGTGTACACTAGAGAACGTTCCTAATAGGCAGTCTGCCTACAGCCATGCTGCCTCTGCTTTGGAGGACATGAAAAGAGTGTGAAAATGTATTATGAGTGTATGGATATGCCATAACAGTTCTTGGCATGTTTAATTTAGTAATGACAGTGTGTGTCAGTTACAGCAGATCCCAGAGGTTGATTCAAATATGTTCAGAGCAAGCTATTAATAGATACTATGTTCAGCATAAGATAAATGTTTTAATTTTTTAAAGTACACGTTTACCCTTGCACAGCTGGTGTGTCTAAATGGCTGCCATAAATGAAAACAGGAGACACGAACCATTACTAAAGAAGTAAAAACTACCAAAAATTTGCATAAAATTTAGAGAAACTATGCGCATTAAACTATGTTTCTGGGCTCAGCCAGTGAAGTTTTATTTGCAAATGTAGTTAAGATACTACAGTGGGAAAACATCATTTCAGAGTAAAGGTCTGTTAACAGAAAGGAGGTTCCTACAGTAGCAATCTTTGTATATTGTGAATACACAACCCTAGAAAAAAATGCATTGCGCTCGTGTGGAATAAACCAACTAGTGTAATACAGTAATCACCATGAACTTTTTAAGGTCACTACTTTCTGAGCACTGAGTGAAAATAATGAGTATAAAACCAGAGATTCAAGTAGTGTGCAACTCTCTGCTGCTACCAGATGTATACTGTCTGTGTTATTTGTTTTTACTTGCTTAGGATATAAAGGAACTTTTGTTCTTTGGAAGAAAAGAGAATTGGCAACATTCCACCAAACGTTCTTACGTGCTGCACCTCGGGGGTCTGGCCAGTAACTTTATTTTGCTTTTGTTTTGTCTTTACATAAGGGTCTCCATATGCTGTACCAACATATCCATATGCCTTTTCTTTGTGCCTCCAAATAAAGAATTTGGGGTTTTCTTTTTTTAACTAACAAAGATTTTGTTAACATTTATCTTATATGAAATTAAAGCATGAAATGGGAATTTTAAAAAAAAAAAAATCTAACTAGCTTTCTCTTCACCTCTGGAAGCCCACAAATGGCTAATCTTTTGCTACCGTTCTCAATACTCAGAAGTCAGTTCTAATACTTGGAGTGCAGCACATGATCATGTGTCTTAGGGAATTTGGGACAGAGCCTTCTAAACAGTATCTCCTCAAAACATACTGCTAAATTCCTCTTCCAAGAACATATAAACAATTTGAAAAAAGCATATATGTCAGAAAAAATATGGCATACAATTTTGCTTGAATGTCTGTCTTTATACATACTGGTTTTGCTAAAACTTTAAAAGCAATGGCCTCAAAAAGTTACCAATAACTATTATATTACAGTTTATTACATGCAAGTGTACTTTCTTCCAGGTCGCACATCTGCTATTCCTCTTTTTTTTTTTTTTTTTGTAGATTTGTGGACTACTACTACATAAAAAGATGGAACAGGATAATCGCAAGTAAAATTCCTTTCTCTTTCAAGGTCTCTCTTTACTACAGTCTCTTACTTAAGTCCATCCAAGTAATATTAGTTTGGACATAGAGGAGGAACTGTCAAGTGTTTACCAAAATATACGAATAATTGGCGATTTTAGAATTTAATATGGAGAATAAAGACGCAAGTCTGGGGACACAGACCTTCTTGTATGGAATAACTTCTCATTGTATAATTTGGGTTCCTGTTTTCCACATCTCTAAAGTCCTTTCTAATGTATCACCTCCTGTTTTCTATCTTTTGTGTTTGTTTCTTTTTTTTTTAACAATTCCTATACATACAGCATTTATTAATCTTATTCATCCAGTGACATTTTATATATTTATGTATATATGTGTATAGCCACTGAAAGAGAGAGATAATATGTAAAAAAAGAATGCCTTACTCATATGTGGTGAACATCTGCAGCTGGTCACCCACACACTTAACAGCAGTTAACTCTTGTAGACAGAAGTTAAAACAAGGGTTTTTCTCTTGAATCATAATATCATTTGATCTTTGCTATTGTAGAAGAGCCCTTACATTACATATTGCTGTTTCAGTCTGCCTGCATTTTAAACATCTTCTTTTCAAATGTTAAAACCCCTGGATATTACATTTACTTTGTAGAAAAATAATATATAAGTACACAGAATATGACTTTGTATGACAGATAGATACTTGTTTTATTCTGAACATACAGCCATGTCCTTGTGAGTTTTCCCTTCCCACATTGTCCTCTCCAAGATACTTCCATGGGAAGGGACTGTAAACCCCACAAAGACATCGTCACTGAGAAACATGACTTTGTAAACTGAAAGCTGGATTATGTAATCAGTTAGCTACACTGAGAGATAAGAAAAAACAAGCGAGTTAATAATACTTAGAAATCTTCACTGCAAGTTTGAAAGCAAAGAAATCACCATCACAAGGAAGCACCTGCAAAACTACATTGTTCTTGCAATGAAAACACACAGTGTATCTGTGTAAATGCTTTAAGCTCCATTTCCCCTTAAAACGTAGTTGATGGATGCTGGCAAAGTCTCTGTAACCTTACCAGAATAAAAATGCAACCGAACATGTTCACGTTCAGACCAGCCATAAGTCAATACAGCTCCTGCCCACTAATTTTATTTGCAGTAACTGTCCATGACTCCCAGGAAGCCTGTGATTTCTATCATGACAATGAGGATACATTATCCCTCTCTCCTCCCTCTGCCTTTATGCATAAGATACGCTGTCTTAAAGGAAGTTTTCTGCTAGTCCTGTCCCACCGGCCACTAATTTCTGTAAAAAACTAGCACTTTTTGGTCACCACAAGTAAGTGCAACATGAAACGTAATGCTGCTTGTGCCATTACAGCAGCAAAGGGGTTATCTTGCCTCTTCCATTACCCTACCTTAAGGGTTATGTTTGTGAAGCAATGCGAACTTTTCTACTTCTTAAAGCAGCAATCCATAAACACCCAAGCCAGCCAGAGAGAATTGCAGCACATTTCACTATGAGCGCTCAGACAAGAGATATTCTCCAATAACAGGGGGAATTAAAAGCCTGTGTGAAAGCCCATAGTGGAGGACAGCATATTTCACTCTAGTCTGACATTCAACCACCATGTTATTCAGATGATAATATAAAATAAAATTAAAATAAATGTGTTTCATAAAGCTCAAGGCTAAGAAAAGAATCACGAAAAAGGCTAGCAGATCATAATTTTTTGTTACGCAGTGAGACTGGTTAAAATCATCTGTGCCCGGCTTTCCATATATTCTTACGTTGGCAAGAATTTTAGAGTATCTTTAAGTGCTATCTGACTGTTAATTTGATTTTTGTAAGATTCTCTTTTTTTTGCTTTCTTACTTTTTTTTTAATAACATGCACAATTATAACCTGCAGCAGAATAATTTTTGTCACAGACTTCATATCCTGTAAGTTAAGCAAGCAGGAAAAAAGTATAAGGAGAAATCTAGAGAAAACAAACACTTCATAATTTTCAAATATTCTGCTGACATCAGCCAAGAAGAAATAGTCCCTCAGACTTCATGTAAGCTAAGAGGTGAGATACAGACTGATGAAATGGGCACCTCCTCCATAGGTACTGCCACATAATTAGATGCCCACCCAAAGATAACCCTTCTGAAGGCATTTGGTTAGAAAACTCTCCTGATGAGAGAGCTGTGGCTTTGAATCCCAGTAGTCTATTAGGATGCTTCCAGAAAAATCTCCTTAAGCCTTGATTCCCCACACCCAAACAAAAAAATCCCCTAAAAAAAAAATCAACTACAAGCAACAAGAAAAAATAACTTTGAAAATTACTGTGCTGCTGTGATTTGTGCCAGCTCTGTATGTTTGTTTAGGCCTTTGCTCCTGAGACAAGGGTGCTTCTGGCTGCACACAGAAGACAGCTGAAATATTTTAGAACTTGACATGAGGTACTAAAATGGTTTTGCTTGACTTTGAGTTTTCTGTAGCCCCTTCTTCAGCCAGAGAGCCTAGATTTCACTTGAACACAGCTTCTCTGCATCTCGCTGACTTCTGAGACTTGAAATGAACTTTTTCCCATCCGTAAAACTCACGTGGCTTTGCTCTGAGAAGTAACCCAGTTCATGGTGAATTAAATTTTCTTTCTCTAAACTCCTCTGTGTTTTCCACAGTGTACACAGTTCTGCTCTGCACTGTTGATGACTTTCACACAGTGGAAGATTTGCCTTGTGTCTTTCTCCTATAGCCTGGAAAACTGAAGTGAAAGACCTTGCACTTTCAATTTTATTTTTCAATGATGTCCAGTAACAAAGTACATGGATATTCTATAACACTGCCACAACAGTATCCACATCTTTCCTTATAAACATTTTGTTGCTGCTTTTCCACTTCTTTATGAAAGATGACAACTCAACTGATTTCACCATTGCTTATACTTACAACCTCAGAGTTAATGTTCACTTTGCTCTTTCCTCTACCACGCAGTTGAGTCACACTCCAATTCTACTGCTACTTCATTCTTAACATCTCCAAGATCCCGCTGCTGTTTGCTATAGACAAGTCTCTTACTCAGACCCTCATTATATCCCACCTTGAGCACTGGTAAATCCTGTTCCCTGACTTGCCAAAAGACTCCCCTCATTCCATGCAAAACACAGCTGCAACAGCCATCTTCCTCACCTGTCGATTTGATCATGTCAAGTCACTGCCTCTTTGAAGCCGTCCACTTCTATCACATCAAATTTAAGCTTCTCGTCATCACCTTCAAAGCTTTAAATTGCCTGTCACTGTCCTCCCGTTCCCTTGACCAGTTTTCCTTACGCTGCGAGTTCCCTAGAGCAAAGAACGTCCTCCTTGAACACTTGTAAAGTGATTAGTTGTATGACAGAGGCTATTACCACAAATAAATCACAAATAATAAAGATCGCACCAAACCTCATTTTTTATTTCGCTGTTAACCTCGCAAACTAATTTCTACAGCTCAGACAATAGTGAGATAAATTTCCCTTTCTGGATGACATCTGCAGAATTTCTGAATTATTGGCCTCAAAAACTCTCTTCCCCAGAGTAACGGAGAAAATTGCAGTGTAGAGAGAGAAACAGAGAAACGTGCAGAACGCACAGAAATTTTTTCACTGACAAAATTGAGGACAAAAGAACCAATATAAATTCTCCTCAAAGGAGGCTTACACAACAACAGACAAATGCTCTTCTACTTCCAAATAAAACCCTACAGAAATGTTTTATGACTCTTCATGCACATTACATCACACCATGAACTAATTGCTTTCCTACATGCCACTCTGCAGAGTAGCCCTGTTTCTCAGGTGTGTCAAACATGGAAGAAAATTTCACACCTGCTTTCACTGCTTTGTAAGATTACTCTGCATAGTAAAATAGCTACTTTATGTGCTTCCTCATCTACTTTAATATAAAATTCATATCTGAGTAATCCATATATGGTAGTAGTACACTTGTGTGGTGCTTGGCTGACTGGAAGGAAAGACTTCAAAACTGCAAAAGCTGTGAATCTCCTTGCTGTTTCTTCACCAATTTTGATTTCCACAGTTTCCCAACAGTTTGCTACAATACGAGGCACAACAACTTTTTTTGCAAACGGGCTTTTTGTGGGTAATCAGATTCCTTAACCTTAAATGCTGAAAAAATGAGACAATTGTGCTTCATCATCCAAGACTTCTGTCCAAAGGTTTGTCATTCTGAATTTGAGATGAGAGCAAGCTGGCTAACTAGCTGAAAGATCCCATATCTGCTCTGAAGAACTTTCCTCTTTATATGTATTCCAGCTTTCTGTGTGTTAAGACAAGCTAGATTTCCACTTGAGCTAACTGCAATATGTCAACATCTGTAACAAATTTAATCCCTTTTTCTATAGCCACCATTACGTCAAATGCATGCTATATTTTGATCAATTCCCTGCTTGCTCATGACAGATTTAAACACCCATGACAGCTCAGCACAAAGGGAGGATTTAAGCTTTTGAGAATTCCAGCAAGTGCCACTGGGAAACCTCCTTAGGCCACCACACTGCACTACAGCCTTCACATTTCCTCTGTGTCAGTGAAAGTACCTGTTGTTCTTACCACTACACACTCCTCTCCTTTTATTACTTAAATATTTCATTCACACACTGAAATTAGCCTGTAATGTTTCTAGTGCATTAAAAAAAAAAAAAAAATCTTATCAGTATCTATTATGTTCATGTAAATATTTCAGGGAAGGCAGAAGGATTCAAATGGGAAAACATCCAATAAAATCTATTGCGCTTTTTTTCTGCAGCAGTTGTAATTTTCAAAACCTTGCCACAAGTTCACAAAGATCATAAAAAAGCATGGTGACAGCACAACCTGGTGAGTGCAGGTTTCCTGAGCTAATTCCCATCTCTCTGCTGCTGCTGGCTTTTCTGCACCTCTGTTTCCTGGCCTTGGCTTTACCTGCTCCTCCAGTTATGGTGCTGGGGAGAAGTGGCACATTATGACCCGAGCTGATCTGAAGTACGCTCCTACTGATGAAGGAGCTCCCAGTGTTGTCAATTCTTCTGCCATTTCCCCCCTTGATCCCAGTGGCTTCACCTGCCCCTCATCCTCCTTTGCACCCCATCAGGCGCTTGTCTAATTTTGCACCGGGTAGAGTCATTCATCCGAACAGAAGCCTGAGAAAAGGAACGGAGGAACTTTCTGCTGAATTAGCAAGTTGAATGAATTAAATGAAAAGTTGGTGAGAGCCAAAGCTGTGGCAAAGGAGGTGGGTAGAACCGTGTGGTTAGCAGCAGACAAGCAGAGCAAGAGAGGAGTCCTCTCTGCAGCTCTCGATGAACTCGGCTGTAACGTGTACCTGCACCTCCAGGCTGAGGCTCTAAACAGCAGGCTAAACAAACCAGCTACTGGCTACTTGGACCAGTGTTTTACTGGCTTGGCGTGGTGAAATGCAGGTTTGATGAATACCAGAACTGGCACAAGTGAGTGGGATGAGACTGTGCAGCAAAGAAAGGAGGAGAGTGGGACTATGCAGCCAGCAGTGAAGTCAACTTTAATTCCTATTAGGTGCTTACAAGAACTTGGTTACTTTTCTGAGTCAGGAACTTGTCTCATCTGCATTCATACAATACAACTTCAAACTCAATGAGGCCATTAAGAGTAATCACACTGGAAAAATACAATAAAATAGATGAAATAAGACGACGTCAAAGCAAACGTGCCGCTTCTAATGTTTGCTGAACTGGCCATATTCTTAGTAAGTGATAGCATCAGATGCATCAGAGATTTTGCTTGGCAAATACCTCAGTATATTTGACAGACCTCCTACAGACATTCAATATGACAGAGTCCAACATGAAGTGCTTTCATTTTGGAAGATCTATGGGCATCAGAAAAAGAGCCATAAATCCTTTATTTTTTGTTTCCAGACTGTTTTTTGTAAGACAAGCAGGAAAGATGTATCAGCCTAAATATACTGCACTAATGTAGCAACGTGCGGGACCTTGTTTAGCAAACTGATGCTCTTTCTGTGACGATTTCTAACCCTTTTTAAAGGCTCTTCAAAGCTTAAATAAAATCTGACAGTTTTCTTCCTACCATATGTAGAGGTAATGAATCTATCAAGTCTCTTGAGGCAGCCAGCAATTATCTCTGACATTAGATACAACACACTTGCATTTACCCACACAAGCATAATTTTAACTATGGGCAAGCATAATTAAAACTTTGGAAGCTACTACGATGTAAGGACAGAACAGCTGGTGAAATGAAGGAGCACTGCAAATAGATTTAAAAACTGCAACGTGCTGAATTTCTCCTGATTGCATTTGTGGCAGTTAAGGATGTCCATCAAATAGTTCATTGCCACAATAGTTCATTGCCACAGTTTGGCCCAGTCCACCGCTGAACAGTTAAAACACCTGCAGACTCACTAGCTCTTAATAGATCCAACTCTCTCCAGGTCTGATGTATATCTCCTCTGAATATTTTGGTGCCACTTTGAACTCACTCTTCCTCAGTCCTTCCCCTGACTGCAGGCTCCTCTTGTTCGTAGTTTTACCAATTCTGGCTAAAGAAGGGAATTGTTTAATCACAGCCACTATACTCTAAAGGGTTTGGAAATTCTAATTCAAACCATAATAATAAAGGTACTGGGCTTGCCCACTCTTGTCTAATCTCACTGTTTCCTGAGTCTGAAAATTTCTAATGTTCTGGGGCAGGCAGAGTGTGTCTTGTTTTCCTATTCTCCAGTCATCTTTGCACAGGGATGGTCAACAAACCCTTGAAGGCACTGCCTCTCTCTGCCACACAGGAAGCCTGAGAAGAGTCAGATGTTATTAGTTATTCAGCGATGCTTCCACAGAAAATTCACTGTACCTGCTAGCTGGGCCAACTTTTGAGAGACAAGCCGAATTGATGTCCAGATCACCTTGCGATGGCTCTCAGGGACAAGCTGTCAAGTGCCCCTCTCAGCAGGTAAACTGTCTGCAGTACACTGTTGGGCAAGGCTAGATGTGTTCTTGCTGTAATACAAGATGGAGATCCTAATACAAGATAGAGTGACAGTTTGACACAGATGTATCTTACTGTCATTCTTGGAAATTGGTAGTTTCAGGCCTATGCAAGTTACAGCTAGACAGCGTTTCCACTATGCAACCCAGTGAGAAACTTCCCGTCTCTTCCTTTTCATCTTTACCTGGGCTATCAAGTCCTCAAGCCTACATCACAGGAGGAACTTGGACTGCTTTCTCCTCATTCCTCTCAGAGTAGATGAGCAGATAAGTTCTGCAGGTAAGCAGAACTTTGATTCCAGACAGCTGCATATACTAGCCAGACTTGCTTAGTGAGTAGCATATATACTGTTTGTATAGGTCGGCAACTACCTGTGAGCAGACAGAAAGCTAAGAATAAAATGCAGCTATTGATATGCCTGTTCTTGCTCATGTCACTGCTGGTGTCCTTCAGCAATGGTACAAGTCAAGCACTAGACCTCTTCCGCAGCAGTGCTCAATCCTGCAATGAAGTGCTGTGTATGCATATAGGACAGTAAAGTCCATTTTCACTGTAGTGTTCTCATCTCTGCAAGGAAACATTATGCCTTTGGATATACAGGGTCTGTTGTATAGGACAGATACAGATCAGGAGCCTGGGAGGGGGGAGAAAAAAAGGAGGGGGGGGCCAAAGAGTAACACAGTGACTATTTTCCTGAGACAGCATGTCTACACTATAGCTGAGAAACACAGCTCTACTTTTAAATTACTTTTAATTTCCTTCACCCACTCCCTGGAACTCATGAATGCTAGAGACCCCTGAAGTCAGAGTTTCCTGGCACTGAACGTCAAGCCTGCTTGGGTTATGCTCACTTTGGAAAACCCCTGTTGTCAGCACCATGGGGGTTTTTCAGGCTTGCTTGAAAAATGTTGCTTTTAGTCTCAGCAACAGAAACTCCCCCAAACTACTCCACAGTTATAATTATAAACCCACCATATGTTTGAAATAGACGTGTAAATTAACATTTGCCTCATAAGCTTACTAAGCCTTCCGAATGGCTATAGTTAAAATTTGTTTTGATCACCTCTACAGCTTTCTATTGTGAGAGCATGATGAAAATTAACGGATTTGATTGTGGATACTATGGAGGTGCATGTTAACTTTTGTGCCTACCTGACACAGCAAATGGAGGGAGAAACAGAACGGTAATTAACAAACTATCTGGATGTTGTGGCAGCGTTAATTAGATACTGCAAAAGCTGATTTAAGCTCCAAAACAATTTTCACTGAGGTAGTCACTTCAAGCATTTCTTAAGGGGTCTTTCTGTCAATCATATGAAAAGATTCCTGTTTTGCTTCTTTTTTTTTTCTAAACTGTCATAATGTACTTAAAAAGTTGGCACACAAAAGAATAAAGATCAAACTGTGCCTCATCTCATTTTCTCTGCAATCAAAACAAACTCAATACTTGACAAGTCAGGCTTATTTAACTTGTGCAGAATATGTCCCAGCGTAGCCATATTTAACTGTGGAATGATTTAACATACTAGGCCACAGGGCAAAACAAGAGTTCAGTCACTGCTTCCACTCTATTCCTCAGAGGTGATCTATGTAAAAACCGAAAGTTTTTCAGAAATCTACATATTTTCGACTGGAAGAGAAAAGGAGGCAGAGCTAAGAAAGCAAGACAGATTTCTGTGGTAGAATAAAATTGTCAGGCTAGTACTTCTAATGTACCAGGCACATAAGACATGTCATGTCCACAAATTGTTGCACTTGTAGCTGGCATTTTAGAATGAATTAGGTGGGTGGACAGTTAAATGACAACAAGTACTGTATATCTTTAGCCCTCAAGGAAGAGAGTACTTCAGACCCCCTTACAGGTCTTTTTTTTCTTCTTTTAGGTAATAAATTTTTCCAGGAAAAGGTCAGGCCAGTGTGACAGAAAATCATTCTGATTTGAAGGCTGTTTAGGAGTCATGAAAGTAACAAATCCTGCTATATTCAGCCTGGCTGGATGTGTGCAGAAACCTGCATGACACAAAAACACAGGAGGAAGGAAAAAAAAAAAGGGGGGGGGGGGAGAGAAACAAAATCCCCACAAAGAAAGTGTTATCAAAAATACAACCAACAAGGGGAGGAAAGAGAGACAACAGTACTTGCTTTTGAATACAAAGCCTCCTATATCTCTTCTAGCCCCATTTTCTACCATTTTTTCCACATGAAAACAGCTATTTCTTTAGAGTATTTTGGAACAAGTTGGGCTAAATTCATTTTTGAATGAAAAATGAAAGCAGTAAAGCTTTCAAAAAGCATGTAAGGCCCAGCTGTGAGGTGACTTGAATCTCTTCCCTTAAAACGTGTTGACCAGAAGAGGTGAGCTAATGCAGAGGGGAGATAAGCAGTGGCAGGTTTAAAGCTCGTGATAACGCAGTGATCTAGCTCCAAGACACGTACAACAAAGCTTCTTCGAAAACTTATTTCACTGCATTCTTTACCAAACAAGGAAATCTCCTCTAATCTGCAAGTAAAGGAAATGACAAATGTGAACAAAAAAAAAAAAAAGAGCTGGTTACAGACTATTCAACCTTAGATTATATTACTCTGAACTGTTAATTAAACTCTTTTTATAACTCTCTCCTGAGCCTGCCTGGGGCTATACCTTTAAATTACCTTTTAATGGGAAATTGATGTGAACAGCATGCAGCCACAAGACCAGGGAAATGTGTCCCCATTCTTAGGATGTCTGCCGTACACATCAATGGACATGAGGGGTCCATGTAGAACTGCTACCTCTGTTCTTGGCCGTGTGAAGAGCTAGCCAATTAATTGGCTGTCAGGAAACGCATACAGCACTGTAACACTCGGAGGGAAAATGGGAAAGAGCATACAAATCAGAGAAAAGAATACAAGATAAGCAGGTCAACTATCACAAAAGTGTGAAAAGGAAAAATAGCTACTGGAAATATATGAAGTAGCTGATACTTCCAATTCATTAGAGTTTTACTGAGGTAAGCTTGGCCAACATGTTTATACAATGACATATATCACACTGTATTATGTTCTGGAATATTTCCAAAAGCTTGATTTACACTTAAGAGATAACCCCTGGTAGCACATATCAGATGAATGGTGTAAACAAGATTATTGATATGATAAACTGTTACAAAAGAAAACCGAGAGAAATAGCAATGGCTTTATTTTATAGGTTTAAGTTAGGAATGTAGGGTAATGCTAAAGATTTGATGGGGTTTTGTTTCATTATTATGGCTGCCTCATTTTGCAAAAATACGGGTCTGATACAGGCAGTAGCTTTAGCATCTTAAAGCTCTTTTGTCAAAGACAGCATTTTCCACTAGGTCTATCCTGAGAAAATCCAGATGAAATACAAAGATATAAGATGCAAGGTACGGATTTATATCTATAAAAAGGTGACCTGCAAGCCGTGTCAAATAGGTCACTATTAGAATGAAACGAATCAAGCTAAGTCCTGCCTTCATGTTGCATCATAGAAAAATCAGCTTTCACACAGTGTACAAACGCATTCAGGGGAAGACTTTAACTCAGAACAACAAGATTGGCAGAAAACATTAAGAATTCTACAATTTAAAGAAAGTCAACAGTCACCTTTTTTGAACAAAAGAAAAACTACATGAAAAAAATCACTACATGACATATAAATGGTCGAGGTCTTAGTTGGACTTCAGCAGCGATATAAATCAGAATAGCTATGATGGGACCTGAATTCATGACAGAATTACAGGTCAGGTCAGTGCCCCACTGCTCAGACATTCCCAGGACTGGGGAAGCAAAAATAAAATAGCTCCAAGGAATAATTACTGAAACAGTCATTTTTAAAATATATATTCAGCTACACAAAAGTCTCCTATCCTTACCTGATAAACTATTATATAGTATAAAAACCAAAAGCCAATGCATTTTTTCAGAGTTACAGGGCAGATTTTACCCTTTACTAATAAAACCAAAACTATAAATCTAAAAATCTTGTTAAAGTTTGAATCTCATAGCGGTTGATGCTTAGACAGAAATTATAATAACAACTGCATCAGTGCAGCATCATGCTGTGCACTTCTGTTCTTAGTAATTTCTAAATGAACATCACAATTTTAACTAAGAAGCACAAAGCTAATCACATGCAGCAGAGCAGAAAGAGGCCTAAGATCACAAGCCTGAGCATCTTGGTTCTGCAACGGCAATGGTTATAAGACAACGTTGAGGATGGATTACAATAAAAAGCGTACTTCATTAAACATTTCTGAAATAGCACCTATGTCTTCAGTTTGAATACACAAGGGCTGATCATCAGATAAAAAAAGGAGATAATTCAGCATTTCATATCCAAAATCTTATCCTCCTTAAGCAGAGCCAGCAGGAGGGGGAGTAATAATTTGCTATTCCAACAGGTTATCAGCTAATTGCTATAGTCTTAGAGGGAAGAAGCAGCAAGGAGGGAACTGTAGGGATGGGCCATATCCTGCTGACTCAATGCAGCTTGAAGAAAAAAAAACCTTTATTTGAAGCAGGAATGCAAACGCTCATGATGGATAAATTCCTTCCCGTTTCCTCAAAGAAAAGAAACGTGATATTCGCATGCAAACAGCATCCTCATGAATGATCATTTCCATACTGTATTTCAGGATGTTGACATGTTACCTGATCTTTAAAATTCCTGAATATGACTCTGTTGAACCATGTTTGTCTCTACTGACATTATACTGCAATTGCCAAGAAACGGGATTTCTCTTGAGAGAACCTCAGCAAAGGTAATCATGTAGCACACAATACAAAGTTAGGGGCCAAGTTCCCCTCCCAGGAAAGATGTACCCTTCTTGAGAAGGTCATTGACCACCCAAATAACCACAATACAATGTAGACTCAGTTGGCTAAGGGTTTAGCCTACCTAGTAATTCTGAAGCAGATAAGTGGAACACTTTACTGCACAAAATCTACAATGCACAGCTGGAAAGAAAAGAGCAAGTGCACAGCATTTAAACTTCCAAGTGGTTGAAGGCATATGGATACATCAAATACGATGTAAACATATCTTGTCAGAATTTAAGAGAGGTAATCTAAGAAGCATGCTTTTCATGGAGGGGTTATCTGTAGTGGAGTCTAGCTCTTAAATGACATGATTTTGCTGTTTACTGTCATACCCACTAATGCTGATAAAATGCCACCACAAGGAGAAAAGGAATTTTTACAGCAGGCAAATGGCTTTGCCAATGGCGATGCTGAGAAAGTAACTTTTAATAGACAATCAGTTATAATTGTAACAAGTCATTGGATTTTTTTTTTTTAACTCAGCTCTAGTTTCAGACTACTTTAAAATGTAATCAAGCATAATTAATTACTTTCAGTTACTTTTTCTTACACTGTGTATTGCTACATATTGGAAAGAAAGATTGCTAAAACACGTGGACACTTCCTCACTCCCTCCCCCTGGGAAAGAGGAAGATTCAAGGATCCAGGAAACAAGAGAGGCTGCTGCTGGCCGCTATTTCAAATTGCACTGTATCACTCTTCCATTCAGCTGTATAAATGCAAGCTACAGAATGAAAAATATTACTGATATTCCCACTGCACCTAAGTAGAACACACATTTTACTTGTATAAATTTTTCTTGAGTTTGAATGCTGATGTCTACAGAGCCTTTACAATAGATTTTCCATTTGTTTTCCTTGTGGGGAGAAAGACTGCGGGAAGGAAAAGGAGGGAGAAGGGACACACAGACTACCTATGGAAATAACAGAAAACCCCTCAAACTAAAAGCTCACCATTTCAGACAGCTTTTAGTCAGGATAAACACAAAGCACGAGAATATTCACTCACCATCATACTTGGGAGAAATTTCTTCAGAAAAGCCTACTTATTCTCTTCCCTCAAATCCCCTCAAAACCCTCTGCTGTCCCATCTACCAGAGCTCAATAATGGTGTAGGCAACACATTACTGCAGTACTATTCATAACCTTGGATTTTACAATTTATCATGGAGTGTTGCTAGGAATATACATTGATTCGTACATACTTTTTCCCTACACATACTATTTCTAATAGAATTTATTTTTAAGCATGATTTACAGATACACACAAAACTGTAGAATGCATATTTTTAAAAACAACATTTAAAAACTTTAGAACGCACACAGCATCGAAAGGCTGCCTTCAGAAAGGACTGTGTGCCGGGATGAATGCAGCCACAGCCTAAGAAGCAATGAGGCTATGCATCCTCAGGCATCTCACATGGCACACAAATATACTCCATTCTCTCCTCTCCTCCTCCGAGATGCTAGCCTAGGTGCTCATAGCTTACACCCTCTTACTAAACAATGTATATGGCTGTCTAGATAGTTCAGGCATTTCTTCCTTCTGCACAATGATGTTATATACTGGTTTAGAACATGTCGTATAACTTTAGTCTGCTACCTTCAATAGCCATATTAAAAACATCAGCTAACAAAAATATCAAAAAGGGAACAATGACCTGTATTCGAGATCAGCGTCCAGGTACTTTGAGTCCCTCATGTTCCATGTACACAATGAACGATCCTTAGGTTCAGAAATGCTCACAGTACCATGGTTTTCCCAGATGATGTTTAATTTGAAGGAACTGACAATTTACTGACCTGATAAGCTATGAAAAACTTTAATTAAAAGAATATACTTAGATTAACTTTCCCATATGTTTTATCCTAACGCATTATCTGACTCCCTCTGCTACACACAAGGGGAAAGATGCAGGAGGCATGCGATACTAAAGGTTTTATCCCCGTTTCATATTACCCATTTTAAGATTAATACCTGAGGGACTCAAGCAACTGGATAGTAAAACATGGCAGAAAGCCCAACAAAGCTATTGCCATTACAAGAAAATAGTCTTAGGCACTAGAGGGAGCATCTGCCTTTACAGTCACTGAACAAAAGTTTCTATGTGCCTACAACATATTCCATGTAATATGCAAAAATTATTTTGCATATTATATATAAGGTACAAGTCCCACTTTTCTCACAAAAATCAAACAAATAAAGGAAATACCAATATTGCTTAACCATCAATTTAAATAAATGTGCTTTCTCATTTACTTAACTTACTCAACCATCATTTTAAATGATTTTCTTAAAGTTCAGACTCTGAAAGTAAACTTTTCCACGCAATTATCTAAATAGCCTAATAGTGTTAGAATACAATAGCTTGCACTGCTCAGGAAATTAAAGCAATGACATTTTATTTTAAGGACGCAGCTTCAGACTTCTGAAACACAGATATCTGCATCTTAGCTAGCTGCCTAGACTCACCATGAGAGAAGGGCATTTCTGGGCTGTGATTCATCTGACCAGCTCTAGACATCTGTCAGAGGATGAATGTGTGAATCATTTTCTCCAAGTGCCACTTCTATGAACTGCAAAGGTAGCTGAATTCACGTGTGGATGTGTACACCACAGATGATTAGGTCACAGGATCCCCACCCAAAAATATAAACAGAACACACTAAGCAAAAATATGCATGACAACATTAGTGAATATAAATTGGGGTGGGGGCAGGGAAGGTGAGAGAGCATATCATATTACAGCGTTAAGTCTAACTAACCTTGCTGAATTACCAACGCTAAGGTGAATCGTTTAAAATGGAAATGAGTTCCATGTAGCACTGCTACTATAACAGAATCACAAAGCCTTCAGAAAACACAGTGGCAACCAAAGAGTATCATTCTCAGTAGAGGATTGTGTCGGCTGGTTACCTGGAGCACACTGGCACCATAAACTCATTGTACGTTTTCTAGTACTATAAAACTCTTCGTTCTTGCTACATGCAACAGATTCGGCTGAGAAAGTGCAAGCAAAGAGACAAAGAGCAGAAATTCCTTATTACAGCCTGTAAGAAATAAGAGAACCTAAACACCTACCAAGCTTGCGTACAGATCCATTTGAAACATTAACAGTATTTTTTCCCCTGAAAGCGATAGGAAAGAAAAAGTATCTGCCACCTATATTTCTCTTTAATGCCTCAGCCTTGCTATGAATTCCTTTGGTGACTGGCAGGTACACATGCTTCCTTCAAGATAGCCCTCAGCTCTCTGCCTGTCTGGATGCTAATACCTGAAACACTGCTGAGAATCATAGCTTAGTTTACCTAATGCAGTTTAGTAGCCATGGTTTTAATATCAGGCATTATGCTTCCAGACTGCGTGCCAAGCCCCGAGACAGGAAATTCTGTTTTCAGATCCATCAAATTGGTACTGTTGCAGTCAAGGATATTAAATTATGTAGTTTTAGTTTGTTGTGTGGTTTCTTACTTTTGCCTAAAATCATCAGCCACATAAGACAGGCTGTAAATTTTGGGAAGAAACATTATCTCCACTTATGTCCTCTGAGCAAAGTACAGTGACTGTGGTTCTCTGGAATTTTCATTAGAAAGCTCCTTTCTTCTTCCCCTTGGCATGAAGGTCCTTGCTCATTTCTAGACAACGAGGACTATGCAGTGCAAAGGCAAAACTGCAATGGTATCTTCAGTTATCCTCCCGAATTAGCAAAGCAAAGTGATCTCCACATACGACTTTTACTGAAACAGTGTAAGATACCAGCAGCCTTCAAAATCTTAACTTTCTAATACTGCTAAGAACGTTCAAAGCTGGAAGATCTTGTAAACCCACTAGTTTGGACCCTGATAAAGCTGAATAGAAATTATTTTACCAAAAGGATTCTGAGCACCTGTAAATTTCAGATCTCTCTTAAAGCATTTCTCTTTGCACTTAGAACATTTTTGCAGTAGTGTAGCAAAGCCTCCACAAAGCTAATATAAGCACTTATCATTAAAGTAATAATAAAAAGAATATAGAAAAATCACAAAAATAGAGCTTAAAAGGTGAACTTTTCAAGATATAGCAGATATACAGGTTTCAGAATATAAAAATCTCTATATATAACAAAATTTGCCTTGTAGTCCTATGGTTAGCTCCTTTGGTTCTGCAGCAACAAGGCAGCTGGAGATTCCCATCAGCACTGGGGCTTGTTAGTCATAAAGACTGTGTCTGAACTGCAGGGCACCTGACCCGAGTGTGTGTGGGTGCAGGGAAAAGATGGGAAAAAAGGGCAACAAGACTAGGAGGAATTACTGTGTGGTCTAGACTTGTCCCAACATGAGGCTGGGACATTACAAGACTCATAATTTAGAGATGAGCAGAGGTGAAGAAATAGGCTTTCATCTTTCTCACTTTCTCCATTCACTCAGTGTGAGCTTCAGCACAAACAGAAGGGCCCAGTTCCCTCGTTACATATGCAATATATTCCTTATCCTGCAAGAGGAAAAGCTGTTTTTAAAGTGCTGTGTGAACTTAGATTCGCTTGACAGAAGATGTGTATTCTGAGCAACTAAGACCCACAGTAATCCAAATCTTTGATTAACTCCTATGTATCTGGGAGACATGCTGTTGGCCGCTGAACCGAGCCCTGAGGCAGAGATGATCATGCTACAAGCCTGAATCAAGTGAGGAATCAGACAACCCCATTTTCTTCCTTGTGGAAGTGAAACACAAAAGTTACAGTGATCAGTCATATTATGCTATGAAGGCAGAACATTTTAAGTCTAGGAAATGACTCCTTCCCATTGCTACCTGCTTTTAAAAAGCAGGCACAACTCCTTGCTGTAACAACTTCCTAGGGACTTGCTTATTTTGTTCTCCAGTCATTTTTTTGTCCAACTCTTTCTAAAATATGCTAATTTTAAGAAAGCAGCCACGAAGACATGTATCAAAAGTGATTGGTTCTGATTCACAAGCTTAGTTCTGTTTAATTGGGACCACAAAAATCAACAGCTATACCCTGTGCTGGGTGAATTAAGAAGTACAGCAGAGTAGACTCAGTCCAGGAGAATCAAGAAGCAAAAGCGACCTTTCTGTCTCCTAGATGTATTAAACTGCTTAGAGGATGCTCCGTAACTAACATCAGCTCCTTCCTCCAGCTACCAGACAACAGCTTCATACCCCAAAATAGCCAGAGCAATGTTTCTGTTTGGTCCACAGGCTTCCTCTCAAACACAACAGATTGTACTACATGTTGTGAGTGGGAAGGCCACAGATTACCTACATCACTTCACTCCTCCTCCACTCCTTGTGCTTTGGGGAGGCAGGGGGAAAGAGAAAAAAAGAAAGGGGAAAAAAAAAAAAAAAAAAATCTATTTTGGGGCAATTGAATTCCTGACATGTTTCAAAAGCAAAGCCTTAGCAGCTATACAGGCATGCTCTAAATTTTTTTAACTTAACAGTGAAATCTGCTAAGGCTGTATTCTCTTCAAAAGAAGGTTACAGATACTGTTATTTTTCTGTGAGCTCTGAAAATTACATAGTAGATCCCTGTGAACCATCTTCTATACAAACTGTGGAATACTTGCTGTCTTAGAAGCAATCCATAAATATGTATTACTAGTTTATAAATATGTATTGTATTACAAATGAAGAAAACAACTAAATAGAAGACCTCATAATTGGTACGATCCTTTATTTTAAAAAAAAAAAAAAAAAAAAAAAGAATTACATAATTCCACAGAGAATTACTTTTCATGTAAGCATGGAAAGGCAGTATAGCAAAATAGCTTCTAGTTCTTTGTACTTGAATGTAGCATTTGTGGGTTTGGGGTTTTTTTTTGTTTTGGTTTGATTTTGGGTTTGGTTTTTTTTTAGTTCTGTGATTTACAAACTGAGGCACTAGTGCAAGTAAAAGGAGGCAGAACGAGCTGTCTGGGTTGTTTGGAGAAGGAAGGAAGATAGGGCTGTTTTGTATCTATCCACACGGCTACAATGCTCATACAAGCCCACAGCATCTCGCATCTTGATTATTATCTTTCTTTCTAAGGCCAGTAAATGCAACAGTGCTCAGTTGTGACCATTTCCTCAAGCTACTGCTCTGAGTATGCCATTCACATATTGCATCTCTCATTTGCTATTGCATTGAAAGAAGCAAGTGTAGAAACATGACTGTAATTTTATGCAAGTTCTTCCTATCAAGCAAGCTGATCAGCTATTTGAAGTCTGGCCATATGCTTTGAAATTCATAAATACAAGAGAAAAAATTAGTTGATTGAACTTCCCTTAGAAAAGTATGTATTTTGTCAAATCTATTTTGTCCATCTAAAATGTTCTCAATTTAAAAAGATATCCACAGATCAGCCAGGTCCTGCACACCCCTCAAAAAATGCTGGGCAGAGTCACTGGTGAAAGAATCCCCAGCTGCTCAGCACTCAGCTGACTGGGTACTGATGTGAGCTGTTGGAAGAGACACACACAGGTCCATTAGTTTAGGCTGTTGAATCCTGGATGTTAAGTGAAAACGCCAGGAATCTGAATCAACCAGAGGAAGAAAAAGTTTGAAGCCAAAGACTAGCCATCTAGAAAACTAAACTTACTAACATTCTGCTTTAGTGCAGAATTAGATGGCATAAGAATGGACTGTGTATAATTTTTTAAAATAAAATTAAACAGTGATAATATCAGTAAATATGGCAATCCTTTCTTATTTTTAAAAATAGAGGGAATAAACAAGTAAGGATTATAATTAATGAAGGATGCTCACTATTCACTGGGAATATCACCTGTACCTCAGTTTATCTATTAGGCATTTTCCAACTGTATGGAGCTCTATCAAAAGCATGCTTTATAGATATCAAAGATCTCTAACCAATTGTTACCAGATGAGTTGCAGGCTGGTCTTCCAAAGGTCAGAGTGTAAGACTAAGATGCGTAATATAAATACGGTACATAGATGGGGATTTAATGAGAATCACCTCCGTGCCCAAGGACATGATCTTCAGACTCTTTACCTTGTGTCTTTGATGTCATTTGTAAAGGTAATTCTACCTCTGTTCCCAGGGTTAAGCCTGAAGAATTTAAACCCACAAGGGAAGTTTTGAGCAAATGTGATGCTGCAGCCTGATGATCCAGCTCAAAGTGAGCTGCTCTACTCCAGAAAGAGAACCGGAAAAAACCCAATCATTTGAATCGCAGGAAAAACTTGTGAGGTGTCTTAACATCCTTGTGCCCAAATAATCTTGCCTCCATGTAGTTTTACGTATGAAAGGTGAAATTTCAGAGATAGAAAGAGGTCTCTAATACTTCCATAGCATCCATCACACACTCATTATATTTCCACACATAAAATTAATCCAGACTAGGGAGTTCTTCAGAAAAGCATGCCTGTTGTGGTTTAACCTCAGCCGGCAACTGAGCACCACACAGCCGCTCGCTCACTCCCCCCGCCCCCCGGTGGGATGGGGGAGAGAATTGGAAGAGTAAAAGTGAGAAAACTCATGGGTTGAGATAAGAACAGTTTAATAATTGAAATATAATAATAATAATAATAATAATAATAATAATAATAATAAAAAAAAAAAAAAGAATATACAAAGCAAGTGATGCACAATGCAATTGCTCACCACCCACCAGCCAATGCCCAGCCAGTCCCCGAGCAGCGGCCCCCTCGGCCAGCCTTCCCCCAGTTTATGTAGTGAGCATGACGTCACATGGTATGGAATGTCCCTTTGGCCAGTTTGGGTCAGCTGTCCTGGCTGTGCCCCCTCCCAGCTTCTTGGGCACCCCCAGCCTTCTCAGTCGGTAGAGCATGGGAAGCTGAAAAGTCCTTGACTTAGTGTAAGCACTGCTGAACAACAGCTAAAACATTGGTGTGTTATCAACATTGTTCTCACCCTAAATCCAAACCACAGCACTGTACCAGCTACTAGGAAGAAAATTAACTCTATCCCAGCTGAAACCAGGACAACGCCAAAGACCAGGTAGGCTATGGAGAAGGGCCATCACCTAGAATGTTACAAAAAGTGACACAGTCACAGACTATGACCATAACTTCCATGTAAGACAACACAAGAGTGTAAAGGAAGCAGGCAGCCAGGGCTGAGTGGGACCCTGTCTTTCTATGGGATCATCTATTCTTTCATGGCAGAAGAAGATTTGGGTCTTGGGCTGTATGTCTTCTATTTTCAGGAGAAAAATGGCACTGCCATCTGAGTATAACGTATCACTGATACGTTATATCATATATGATATATATGATATATATATCATATATATATCTGAGTATAACATTGTTTAATGTTCTGCAATTTAAATGAAAACAAAAACAGACTTCGCAATTCAATAACTTGAGGTTCTGAATTAATGAAAGTGAGATGAGGAAAGGGAAATATAAATGAAAGGGCTCAGTGCTAGAATTCCCACAAAAAAAGATCCAAAGATTTGTGAGAAACAGTTTCCAAAAACTTCCAAAAACATCTGATTATTTCACCGTTATCCTTCAGTAAGGACTAGAAATATAGTGCCATTTTCTGGCAATCCACTAATGTATATCTTTATTGAAACTAAGTGTTTTGTTACAAAATGAAAAGATAATTTACTGGGAGTTTATGAGTAAGAAATTATTTTACACTTTCTAATCTCCCTCCCACCCAAATTCCATAAATGTCTCATTGTTCTCCCGAGAGCACATCTCTGGTGGAATATAAAGATGGTGCTTACAGCAGCATTTTGAGACAGTTAGTGGTTAATCATATGTAAAACTGTTAAAAACTAGGGGACCAAATCATTTTTAAACCTCCCTCATGCATTCTGTAATTGTACCGTGGGAGTCTGACAGCCTGATGAATACTGGGTCAAGGTTTTGCAGAATGCACAGTGTTTAGGTGACTGAGTAGGTAACAGAGTAATAATAGCATAGAAATTATAAGGGGGAAAAAAGGCTTAAAAAAAAAAATTACTATAGGAAATGTAGACACTTTTAAGCATGTCCCTCAGGAAATTCAGGTCTCGAGCCAGCAAGCAGAACCAAGGATTCTGAAAATCAAATGTCTGGTCAGACTTGCACAACACAAGAAGGGCAAGCACGGTATGTGGTATTTAATACACCTCTTTACTGTCATATTGAAATGGGATGCAAGAGTTGTCTCCAACATCTCATGAGATTTAAGCGTTTCCTCCATCTCCCTTTTTCCCGTTCATCTATTGGGACTGACTGCCACTTCATTTTTGGATACTTTGGATTCCCATTTGATTCCTGTTTTGGGCTGACGTTCATACCACTCAAATACATGCAGCACAGCCTGCGGTTCTTATGTATTCAAACCTTATTAGAAAACCAAACTAAGTGAGTAGAAGGGAAGACATTCTCTCATAGGAGCACATGCACTATGGTGACCAGAGGACCCATGTCAATCATCATTAAAGGATTGACCTCTATGTTCTGAACAAAGTCTCTGGGTTTTGTCCCACATGGAGTCCATTATGAAGGGTTTTTACCATTTCCCTCTTTTAAGCAATGGCTTTAGGGACTTACCCATTCTCAGACTCAACAGGAAGGCAGGAGATGGGCAACCTGGCATTAGCCCTATTGTCATATCATGAAGCTGTTGCTCATCATATAATCTGCTGTAGGGGGGAAAATCCCTCAATTAATGATCCTGCATTTCATTAAAAAAAACCCAAAACAACAGAGTCATCTTTCTACAATAGGGTAACAATCCTCAAAAGGTGGAAAAAAAAAATGGGGCCAAAGTCCAAGCATGTGAGCTTCATGGGTTGTGAAAATGATGGCGGTGCCACAGAACAGGAACTATATTGCCCTTTCTTTGCAAAAAAAATGCTGCAAAGCCCCACAGTTTAGACTCCGTGCCTGTTTCCACTGGGAGAAGCCAGAAGAGGATGGGTTTTTGTTGGTTTCCTTCCAGCACACCAGTTAGCACTGCAGCTCCATCAGCTCACTGTGAGCAACCTTTGACTTCTTGGCTGCCTGCTCCTTTCAGACATGCAAAGATTTGTATGATTTCAGCAATCAAAAAAGCCTTTGAAGCCACACTGATTCCCTTACCACATCAGGCAATAAAAGACTCGGCCTCCTCCTGAAATCACTTATATTTGAGCACAATTTGTTCCTAACTTGTTTTCTATGACTAACTTATTGAAATCAAAATTCCAACATTTTATTATGAGTTACCTATAGAGACTGTGAACCACATTTACTGACTTGCCCAAGAAGGAACAAGGGACAAAAAGAAGCCTAAAATCAAAACTAATTCTCTTGGAGTGTTGGAAGTCCTGTCAACATTACAATGTGAGGTTTTGCAATTGAATAGCATGGCTATACACATAAAGCCATACAAATGTCTTTCTTTTTTCCATATTATATAATGATATTATAAAATGTGTCACAAATAAACATCAAATTATTCTTCCTGGACATTCAGTAAGTCTGATCATCTTTGCACAGCACCTGGCTATTAAGTGTCGAAAATCCCTTTTCATCTTGTATAGCACTGAAAAAACTGTTAGCGCCATTTACTTTTCACATTTTGGGACTAAAAGGAAGGAAAAATATTAATAATAATATTCAGAACAGCATATTCAGTACTTTGGAAATGCAAAAGAGAACAGCTCTAAAATCTGACCATGTAACACAGAAGTGAAAAACATGTCTATACTTACTACTCAGCTGGCAAAGAAGCTGTTTGTGTGAATGCCAAAGAAAATTAAATAATATTCATTTGGAAGCCATTCAGGGTTTAGTTTCACATGATTATAATGAATTAAATGCAGCCAGGATTCACAGCATCAAAGTACTCAATCAAAATAAAACAATGAGAAAATAGGCAAGCGAGCTTGATGATTTAAATATGAACAATTATATCACAGAGCAAATAATTTTCAGTGACACAACTGGGGGGAAATAGGTAAACCCCCTACATTATGCATTTTGCCTTTTGGTATTTTTGTACCTACTGTAGAATGAACACCATTTGTTTGAAAATATATAATACTACATTAATAAGTGAAACAGACTTGATTGACAGAGAGGGACAGGGATTAAAATCCCCAAGGTTTACTAGCCTAAAGGCAGCCATGACAAACTGCTGCCAGTTGCCCAAAGCCTGCACAGCTACCCAAGCACACAATCCTCAAAATAGTCATATGTGGCTGAGGACAATCCCTGCTGTGCAGAGCTGAATTTCAAACTGGGCTCAAGAGAAGGGAAAACATCAACACAATCACACACCAGTCACTCACATCTTACATTCATTATCAGGTTTTTCAAAGGAATCCCCAAGGCGACTATATTTCACAGAACTGAAGATTTAAAATAAAAGAAAAACAAAGCAACTCCCTCTACTCAAAACTGTATTTATGCTAGTTTATAAACCCACGATAAAACATCTGAAATAAAATTGCTCAAGTAGACTTTAAGACAAAAAAAGTTTTTGGAAAGTGAAAAATAAACACTAAGAGTGTAGGTAACAGGAATAATACTGCTACCAGGCAACTGAACGCCATCCAACATATAGATTCTTAGCCAAATGCTATATACTTAGAAGAACTTTACTTTCCAGGAAAACCTGCAAAGAGATTTTGATTTGCTGTACAGAAAGCATAGCTACCCATCTTGCTGTTTCCTCAGTGAAAATTCTATGTATTGCTGCAAGTAAATATAATGTATCAGCAGTAGGATGATATGTTAATGTGCTCTAATTTCCATTACTTCAGCAGAACTGATGTGTGAAGAAATTTAAAGTCTGTGCATTAGACGGATTAATAGCATCTAGGAATGAATAAAATACGCCATTAGAAAATTCTGTTTAAATTAAGAAGAGAATTTGCAGAGAGGAAGGCATGCTACATTCATGGGAATAGTAATCTACTGAATTTTTTTTGTGCTTTCTGGTGTCAGACTGAAATTTTCTTTACCAGGGTACCCTGAAAAGAAAAGGGTAGGACTTCAGAAGGATTTATGTATATTTTACTGATGTGTGTATAACATACTTCTTTGAGAAAGCTCGTAGTAGTCAAAAATAAGGCAACATTTACCAGTAGCTCCTGCAGATAGTAAGCAATCCAAACAAACATACATCTCTTATTGATACGTTACATGTATAGATGAGAATGTTAAGTACAGCCTGGGAGTTGCTGGTTGTTTTTCTCTTTGTTTTACTGCGAGACATCTGTAGCCCACGTACAGCACTGCACTGTCCTAGTGAGAATCCTTCTTCCACACTGCCCTTTTTCACTAGTGGGAAGTATTTCATAAAAAAACCCTGAGATTAGACAGAGCAGTTAGTGAGACTGACTACAGCCAGCAAAGTCATTGTCACTACCTCATTCTATGAATTGCCCATCACTCTCACAAAGGAAATGTGGCAACTGGCAAACCCTGGTTGTGTCAGGCACAGATGGGAAAGCTCCCTCCTTCTGCTAATTGACTGGGAAGAAAACTCATTAAATAGCATTTTTCACCTGTCACAGTCCAAGAGCAAACTCAGCAGCCCTCTCGGCTGCCCACCTGTTGGGGAAGGCATAGCTGATGCTACACTGGATGCTCTCCTGCTACTAAACAAATGCCCTGTTGCTCAACAAGAAAGAGCAACAGATCTTCCCCCTGACAATTAAGCTCCTGTAAACCACAATGTCATATGCACCATTAAGTCCTATCTCCACCACAAAAAAATATTCTAATCCCCAATTTTCATAGGCAGTAAATAACGAATAAGCTAGAGGATGAGTTCTGTATTTCGTTCGGGCTTTTCCCCCCTCCCTTTTAAAGCACTGTCAGCACAATGAAGCTTTATGTAAAGACATTCTGATTTAAAAAAAAGATAAGAAAATGCATGAATTGTTTTCATGTGACTTTTCCTTTTTTCATAAACAGGCCCATCACTATTATTTGCACTTATTAGAAAAGAATGTAAGAGATGATACTGAGAGATTTTATTTCTGTTTTGTGCTCTATTTTATTAGTATGCTTCATTTAATAGCAGCATAATTTTGCAAAGTCCAAAGAACCAAAGGCATCTATGACATTAGTGTAAACCATGCTAGACCAGCAAATCCTTAACTTCTGTGTTACACTGGTATAAAACAGAACAGGATTTGGCTTGTGGCATTTGCTGGAATAGTTAAAAGAGTTCCTAGACACTTGTGCTACTTCACTGGCAGTGGACTTAAAGAGCAACACGCTTAAATACCACACCTAAAAATTAATATATGATTTTAATATGTTAGGTTCAAATAGAGTTGATATTGTCACCCTATAAAGAAAGAACCTACCACTGTAATGATGTATACTCATATATACATAATGCCAGGGAAAAAGGGGAAAAAAAACCCCAAACAAAACAGAGCTATAAATCTCACAAGAAATAATACATACGGTTACTTCAGAGTACAACAACAATCAGCAAGAATGTGCAGTTCTCATCGAGGGACCAGTGGAGAAAGGATAGTGAAGGGTTTTAGCGAATGGCTTTGTGCAACCTCAGAAGCATACGGGGTGCCCCATCCCCAAAATACAGTTTTAAAGGGAGTTCCACCAGTTTCCTGTCAACCAGATCAGCAAAGTGGGAGAGTGGGCATAAATTGAAACTATAATCAAAATTTCTCCCACTGCTGCTCTTCCCCCACTCTCCCACCCCAAAGAAAACCCCACCAATTCTTATCTGTACTGCTGTATATCATGGCTGGTCTCTCCTGCACATCAAATGAACAGGGTTGCAGGAAGAACAGAATTTTACTTCAAAGCAGTGCTGCTTTCAAGAGCTGCTTAACTACCAGTCTGTTTTAATTTTAAGATTTGCATACCAACTCTAAACCACAAAAGAATTTTCTCTCACGAGCACTGAAGATAGATATTTCAGGGCGCTGACACTGAAATTAAAAGAACAATTAAGAAAAACAGTCCTGAAATAAATCCTATTGCAAAGAATGGTGCCATGTGGCATCAGTTCTAAAAGGACTGGTCCTGATACCTCAGCCACTTTTCTAATTTAGCACTTTTCTGAGTATTGTTCTCCTTATCCTTCCATTGTGTCATTCCTTAATGCAACGTGCTAACAAATATGAGTAAGATGACTTACTGTCTGCCTTAGCCATGGATCAAGATCTCACTGTTGTAGAAAACAGAATGAAGAACAAAAGGATAGTCCTCCCTTTCAGTAAAATACTATCCATAGGGAAGGAGGGGAGATGGATTTGGAGAGATGGAAGTCCAATGAAACAAAAAGTGGGAGCAGTGCGGGTCAGCCCCACAGCCACCTACAAAGTCTGTTTTCCATAGGCCACATGATGAAGGGCAGTTTAAAGGAGGGACATGAAGGAGAGCAATGAAGTAGTTCTGCAGATCTTCATGATGAGCTCCAGCCGAGCATGGAAGCTGCATGTGAGAAACTGCAATGGGTGCTCGTTTGAGAATCTCTTCAGTAGGCAATGGAGACAAAGATCATAGACTGATGCAAGGGAGAAGATGATGTCCCCAAGAGCAGTTTCATGTTAGAGTACAAGAGCAGGCTGCTGTCAAAAGGGAACGGATCACAAATAACAAGAAAAGACAAGTATCTATGGTAGCTATGTAGTAGGAAAGAAGGAGCAAGTGCACAGACTCAGAGCACCGCAGCCAATGCAACAAGCCAGGAAAAGGACATACCATGAAGCAACCTGAAATGAGGTAAAACAAGCAAGCCTCATTTACAGAGGCAAAGAGAAGGATGAGTGCCTACAGAAGAGAGAGGATGAACACTAAGTTTGTCCTCCTTTCTTCTGCCAGCTCCAAGAGCTGTTGAAAAAACAATGAATGGAAAACAAGTAAGTAAAATATGAAGAGATATTCCCCAAAATGTCATTTTCAGATTCACAATTCACACTTTACTGTTTGCCCACAGGGTAGAATCCAGGACTAAGCTGCCCTCCCTCTTCTTAAATTCCTTTCCATGACACATGATGGTAACAATCATCAAGTTAGACCAAATTTGCTGCATAGACTAAATTTGCCTATTTTTCTACTTTGTGTCCTACTTTAACTGACAATACTCCAAACAAAACTATTGTGTAAGCCCTTTGGTTTGGTTGGGCTTTGTAGAGATTACCACAATGTTATAAAACATCTAAAAGAACGCAAACAAAAACACATATTGTGAAAAGTTATTTGGTCACTGCCATCCTATTTGAAATGCTTTTTTTGCTCCTTCCTTGCTTCAGATGGAGTGGCCCCATTATGTTTTCAGATGTCAGACAAGGTTAGTGAACACAATGCTGTCAAACTATAATGGACAAAGATTTTTTTTTCTGTAATGTGTTTTGTTTGTGTGAAGAACTGTGCCAGGGATCTGCTAAGTTATATCATTTCCTTCAATGAAACTAATTTACAGGGAAAATGAATCATGGGAAAGGCAAAGAAGATATTAACTATTGTATATCCACCCTGTTCCTTCCTGTATCTGTGCCTGGAAAAACCAAGCAACAGAAGCACAATAGACTAAACTCAGATCTGGTGTAGTGCCATTGAAGTCAATGATGTTACGGCATGAATGAATTTGGCATAGTATCAACTTAATTTTTAGCAATGCCAAGCCAATCCTAGCATGTAAGGGTTTGCCAGTTACTTGACAATATGAAGATAACTTTTGTTTTGTTTGTTGTGCTAAAGCACAATATGCCACATCCATTCAAACTGAGAATTTGCAGGTAAGCAGGAGGCATACTGTATACTTAGAGCTAAGTTAATGCTGCAGCAGAACAACAGAATAACTGCTCTAACAAGCTGCATGAAGGATTAGCAGTAACAGCAGCAATATATTGCCACAACCAAACAAAATCCAATCTTGTTTGCTACATCCAGTACACAGACTTTAGGATCGGAGGGACAATGTCATAACTATGATTGAGAAGTCATTTTTATCATAAATTCCTATGATGTCTGGCATTTTCATACATTTTCTTAGGAAGGTCATCCTTTGGGACAAAATTTCTTGTGCTTGATTTGTTCCCATGATTTCTGAGGGTATTTGTCATTCTTGTAAAATTGCATATTAAAAAAAAACCCCAAAAAACCCAAACCAAAAAAAACCACAAAAAACACCCAAGTATAAAAATCCTCTACCAGCAACTTAAGGATTATACAGATGTTTTTTTTCTCCCCACTTTAGTATCTCAAAGGTAAAATTATTTTAAAACTGAAATTTACCACTTATTCGATCTTCATTACAAAGATGAACCACATACCAAAAGCCTACATAATGCCTCTTCAACTTATTTTTTCTCCACACTGGTTCACTAGTAAAATGCATGCTGCCACTAAAGTCAATGATTCTCCATAGCTCATGAGAAGGCATGGATAGAGAGGGTACAAACACTTGCAAAAAGAGAAGATGAGAGGTGCGTAGGACTGGATCAAAAGTTATGCTGATGGACAAATGATGAAAAATGAAAGTCTCTTTACTTCCTTTGGAATTATTTAAAGATTTTTGAAGAGCATTCTTGTGATGAGCAGCATTAAGACTGGTTTTTGGGTTTGTTTGGAGGTTTTTTTTTTTTACATCAGTGAAGAATACATGGTTTCCCAGACTGCCATCCACAGCTCACACATTCCCTTTTGCAGCATACTGAAATAAACCCCATCCCCACATAGGTCATACCCACCGCTTCAATTCGGTTTCAGAACAATTGCATGTCAACTGCCTTCAAAGCTATATAAATCTAAATGCCCATTTGAAGTATCTCTGAAAATCTTGTGCCAAGTACTGCCATTATTTAACATGTGTTCATAGGGCTGTAGTGGGGTGTAATATTACATCCCTGAATTGCCCTCCCTGAGCAGTGTCGCATGGCAAACACCTCCTCTCTTGTCTGAGCTGCAGCATCTGTGCTTGCCATTGCTACCCACGGCTTAAAATCACACGATACATAGAAACTTCTACTCCACCTTTTAAAATTAAGCTTTTATATCCTTATTGTTGAAAACGGATTTTAGCTTAAGTATGCGTAAGCATAAAGACTATTATGGAAATTCATCAACCTTTGTCAAACTGTAAAAAAGTTTTAAAATTAAACTAACAGATAAGGAAGAAACAGAAAGATGGATGAGGTACAATATGAAAACGAAAGACTAAAACCACAAAACAACGACTGATTCCAGAATACGGACGTATATTTAACAGCATTAAAGAAAAAAAAAAATCTTTCGTAATGTAATAGGAACAAACAGACCATTCACACGGTGCTTTTATGTATCCAAAGAGCCCTTGAATCAATCACACCTTCATTGTCAACAGATGGGCCAAACAGAAGTTAATGGCCTATTGTACTGTGTGTTGGGCTGAGCTTGGGGGACTAAGACCTGCCAATGCCTCACTGACCTAGACATATCGCTTTCTCACTTTGTGCCTCAATTTCCCAATCTTCAAAATGAAGACCAATGGCAGTAACCTTACTGAAGTGCTTTCGGATTTCCTCAGGACAAGCACTACAAATGCTAGGAGCTGGGTGTTGTTGCAATTAGCAGCATGTCACATAGAATCATAGAATCATAGAGGTTGGAAAAGACCTCTAACATCATCGAGTCCAACCGTCGACCCAACACCACCATGCCCACTAAACCATGTCCCTAAGCGCCGCATCTACTCGTCTTTTAAATACCTCCAGGGATGGGGACTCCACCACTTCCCTGGGCAGCCTATTCCAATGTTTAACCACTCTTTCAGTAAAGAAATTTTTCCTTACATCCAATCTAAACCTCCCCTGGCGCAACTTGAGGCCATTTCCTCTCGTCCTATCGCTTGTTACTTGGGAGAAGAGACCAACACCCACCTCGCTACAACCTCCTTTCAGGTAGTTGTAGAGAGCGATGAGGTCTCCCCTCAGCCTCCTTTTCTCCAGGCTAAACAGTCCCAGCTCCCTCAGCCGCTCCTCAGAAGACTTGTTCTCCAGACCCTTCACCAGCCTCGTTGCCCTTCTCTGGACACGCTCCAGCACCTCGACATCCTTCTTGTAGTGAGGGGCCCAAAACTGAACACAGTATTCGAGGTGCGGCCTCACCAGTGCCGAGTACAGGGGCACGATCACTTCCCTACTCCTGCTGGCCACACTATTTCTGATACAGGGCCAGGATGCCATTGGCCTTCTTGGCCGCCTGGGCACACTGCCGGCTCATGTTCAGCCGGCTGTCGACCAACACCCCCAGGTCCTTTTCCAACAGGCAGCTTTCCAGCCACTCTTCCCCAAGCCTGTAGCGCTGCATGGGGTTGTTGTGGCCGAAGTGCAGGACCCGGCACTTTTCCTTGTTGAACCTCATACAGTTGGCCTGGGCCCATCCATCCAGCCTGTCCAGGTCCCTCTGCAGAGCCTTCCTACCCTCGAGCAGATCAACACTCCCACCCAACTTGGTGTCATCTGCAAACTTACTGAGGGTGCACTCAATCCCCTCATCCAGATCATCGATAAAGATATTAAACAAGACTGGCCCCAGTACTGAGCCCTGGGGAACACCGCTCGTGACCGGCCGCCAACTGGATGTAACTCCATTCACCACAACTCTCTGGGCCCGGCCGTCCAGCCAGTTTTTGACCCAGCGCAGAGTCCACCTGTCTAAGCCGTGAGCCGCCAGCTTCTCTAGGAGAATGCTGTGGGAGACGGTGTCAAAGGCCTTGCTGAAGTCCAGGTAGACCACATCCACAGCCTTTCCCTCATCCACTAGGTGGGTCACCTGGTCATAGAAGGAGATCAGGTTGGTCAAGCAGGACCTGCCTCTCATGAACCCGTGCTGGCTAGGCCGGATCCCCTGGTTGTCCCGCACATGCCTTGTGAGCGCCCTCAAGATGAACCGCTCCATAATCTTCCCCGGCACCGAGGTCAGGCTGACAGGCCTGTAGTTCCCCGGATCCTCCTTCCGGCCCTTCTTGTAGATGGGCGTCACATTGGCAAGCCTCCAGTCGTCCGGGACCACCCCCGTTAACCAGGACTGCTGATAAATGATGGAGAGTGGCTTGGCGAGCACGTCCGCCAGCTCCCTCAGCACTCTCGGGTGGATCCCATCCGGCCCCATAGACTTGTGAGCGTCCAGGTGGCATAGCAGGTCATTGACTGCTTCCTCCTGGATTACGGGGGGTTCATCCTGCTCGCCGTCCCCGTCTTCCAGCTCGGGGGGCCGAGTATCCTGAGGATAACTGGTCTGCCTGTTAAAGACTGAGGCAAAGAAGGCATTGAGTACCTCAGCCTTTTCCTCATCCTTGGTGACAATGTTCCCCCCTGCATCCAATAAAGGATGGAGATTCTCCTTGGCTCTCTTCTTGTCATTAATATATTTGTAAAAACATTTTTTGTTGTCTTTAATGACAGCGGCCAGATTGCGTTCTAGCTGGGCTTTTGCCTTTCTCATTTCTTCTCTGCACGACCTAACGAGATCCCTGTACTCTTCTTGAGTCGCCTGCCCCTTCTTCCACAAGTGGTCAACTCTCCTTTTTTTCCTGAGTCCCAGCAAGAGCTCCCTGTTCAGCCAGGCCGGTCGTCTTCCCCGCCCGTTCTTCTTACGGCGTACAGGGACAGCCTGCTCCTGCGCCTTTAAGACTTCCTTCTTGAAGATCGTCCAGCCTTCCTGGACCCCTTTGCCCTTCAGGACTGTCTCCCAGGGGACTCTCTCAACCAACGTCCTGAACAGGCCAAAGTCCGCCCTCCAGAAGTCCATGGTTGCGGTTTTGCTGGCCCCCCTCCTTACTTCACCAAGAATGGAGAATTCTACCGTTTCATGGTCGCTAAGCCCAAGACGGCCTCCGACCACCACATCTCCCACCAGTCCTTCTCTCTTTGTAAACAGCAGGTCAAGAGAGGCACCTCCCCTGGTAGGCTCACTTACCAGCTGTGTCAGGAAGTTGTCTTCCACACACTCCAGGAACGTCCTAGACTGCTTCCTCTCTGCTGTGTTGTATTTCCAGCAGACGTCCGGGAAGTTGAAGTCCCCCACGAGAACAAGGGCTAGCAATTGAGAGACTTCTGCCAGCCGCTTGTAGAATGCTTCATCCGCCCCTTCATCCTGGTTGGGTGGTCTATAACAGACTCCCAGCAGGATATCTGCCTCGTTGGCCTTCCCCCTCATCCTTACCCATAAACACTCGACCGTATCATCATCACAATCATTGAGCTCTATACAATCGAAACACTCCCTAACATACAGGGCCACCCCACCGCCTCTCCTTCCTCACCTGTCCCTTCTGAAGAGTCTATAGCCATCCATTGCAGCGCTCCAGTTATGAGAGTCACCCCACCATGTTTCTGTGATGGCGACTAAGTCATATCTCTCCCGCTGCACAATGGCTTCCAGCTCCTCCTGCTTGCCGCCCATGCTGCGTGCATTGGTGTAGATGCACTTGAGCTGGGCTATCGATTTCGCCCCTGGCATCGGCACGCCACCCCTAGGCTCATCTCTAGCGAGCCTGGTTTTATACCCTTCCCTGCTTCGAACCTAGTTTAAAGCCCTCTCAATGAGCCCTGCCAATTCATGAGCCATGATCCTTTTCCCCCTGTGGGACAGCTGAACTCCATCTGTCACCAGCAGGCCCGGTGCCGTGTAAACCTCCCCATGATCAAAAAAGCCAAAATTCCTCCGATGGCACCAGCCCCTGAGCCACGTGTTGATCAGGTGTGTTTTCCTGCTCCTTTCAGTATTCTTCCCTGCCACTGTAGGGATAGAGGAAAACACTACCTGTGTTCCTGATCCTTGAACCAGTCGCCCCAGTGCCCTGAAGTCCCTTTTGATCGCTTCTGGGCTTCTCTCTGCAACCTCATCACTGCCAGCCTGTATAACCAACAGCGGGTAGTAATCAGAAGGCCGTACCAGACCAGGGAGCTTCCTAGTGATGTCTCTGACCCAGGCCCCAGGGAGGCAGCAGAGTTCCCTGTGGGACGGGTCTGGTCGGCATATCGGGCCCTCTGTTCCCCTCAGAAGGGAATCGCCTATGACAATTACCCTCCTTTTTTTCTTAGCAGCGGCAGTCATAATGCGTGGGGCTGACTGCCTCACCCTAGGCGACCCCCTGGATGGACCTTCATCTACATCCTCGTTTGCCTCGCCCTCAAGTTCGAGGGCCCCATATCTGTTGTGTAAGGGCAACCGAGAAGGTGAGGGAGGCCGGGCGGGGGTTCGCCTGGCACGCCGAGCAGGGACCCATTTCCATTCCCCCCCGTCGCTTAGGTCCCCTCTTTCTACCTGGTGGCAAGAAGGCAGGGGATCCTCTGCTTCTCGCGGAGCCTCCATCTGCTGCCTTTGCCTCAGGGATGGTAGGGTGCGGCTCCACCAATCTATCTCCCTCTCACACTCCCGGATACTCCTCAACCTTTCCACCTCCTCCTTCAGCTCTGCCACCAGGCCGAGCAGATCATCCACCTGGTCACACCGCACACAGGTGGTGTCTCTGCTGCCCTCCGGTAGAGCTGACGGGCTCAGGCACTCCCTGCAGCCAGAGACCTGGACAGCTGTATGCTTGCGTGTGAGCTCTGTCTGGGTCGCCACGTTCCTTCTGGCGACAGCTTTCGGCCGAGTGGAAACCATAGCCGGTCCTCCTCTCGGAAGCTGACGATTACCAATTGAGTTGGCCTCTAGAGCCGGGAGGGGGGCTGCGCCTTGCCTGCTCGCCTTCCCTGCACGCCCTGCCTGCGCGAACTGCCGCGCAAACTGCCGCGCCACGCCCTTCTGACGCGCCACGTCCTGTTTGCCCGCCATGTTTTCAGTCACACGAGCTTTACTGCTTAGGACTAAAATATAGCCTTGTGCAGGAGAGTTCTGCAAATAAAACCACTCTGGTCCCTGTTAAGTGCCTAAAATGGCATTTTTTCTAAATTTGCAGTCAGTGCAGGTCACAAGCAAATAGGACACAGTTCGGCAGCCTCAGAAACGGTCTAACAGAGAGACTGACTCAGTTTGTATTCCTCTCCTCCTCGTGCTCCAGAAGAGACTAAAAGTGTACCGAGTCTGTATTGTTGCAATGTATGTTCCCTAACGCTCCTCTGCTGCATTGCATTGAGGGGAGCACAGCACAAACTCATCTGAGAATATGTGCCGTATCATCCAATTCCTTAGGTGGAGGGCTGCTTTCTTTTGTAGGTCCAGATAGACATCTCTATCCCTTCCCCATGAAGCCATTCTCCATTTCTAAAGGTTGTTTGCACTGTCTCAAAAAACAAATCTGAGCCATGCAATGAGTGTGTAACAAGGGCTGTAGTCCATCACTTTGTTTACTACGATACCATAAAATTTACTGATTATACTTGAAGCAAAGGACTGAATCTAAAGATTGTACATAAAAAAGAGCAAGCAAACCTTGAGGAAGGGAAATAGAAGAAATAAACATAAAAGCGAGGAATAAACAGGAATAGTTATGGTTCCAGATATTTTTCAGGGACCACCAAATAAAAAAATAAGTGGAAAAAAAGTGTTTTTTAAATTGATTTCATAAATGTAATGTGGCAAAGTAAAGTATACTATATTGCCAATTAAAAAAGGCTACAGCTTAGTTAAAATAACAGTAAATATACTCCTTTCAAGTCTCTGCTAAAACAATATTTGAGCTACAACAGCATGATTCCGAAGTATAGCACTATTTGTCCAGAAACTTATCACAGGCTCAGATATAAAGAAATGAAGTAACGCAGACAGCCAACATTCACTGAAGGGAAATAAATAACAGTATCTAAAATTACTCCAAATATACACAATGATATAGCTACGTATTTAGGAAAAAAAAGTAGCTAATCAATGCTTACAAACAGCTTTGGCTAGAAATCTCAGTGTTTACTTTTTACCCATCTAACATTTGCATATGTGCACATGCAAAATAGAATCATAGAATCATTAAGGTTGGAAAAGACCTCCAAGATCATCGAGTCCAACCGTCAACCCAACACCACCATGCCCACTAAACCATGTCCCTAAGCGCCTCATCTACACGTCTTTTAAATACTTCCAGGGATGGGGACTCAACCACTTCCCTGGGCAGCCTCTTCCAATGTTTCACCACTCTTTCAGTAAAGAAATCTTTCCTTACATCCAATCTAAACCTTCCCTGGCGCAACTTGAGGCCATTTCCTCTCGTCCTATCGCTTGTTACTTGGGAGAAGAGACTGACACCCACCTCGCTACAACCTCCTTTCAGGTAGTTGTAGAGAGCGATGAGGTCTCCCCTCAGCCTCCTTTTCTCCAGGCTAAACAACCCCAGTTCCCTCAGCCGCTCCTCAGAAGACTTGTTCTCCAGACCCTTCACCAGCCTCGTTGCCCTTCTCTGGACACGCTCCAGCACCTCGACATCCTTCTTGTAGTGAGGGGCCCAAAACTGAACACAGTATTCGAGGTGGGGCCTCACCAGTGCCGAGTACAGGGGCACGATCACTTCCCTACTCCTGCTGGCCACACTATTTCTGATACAGGCCAGGATGCCGTTGGCCTTCTTGTCCGCCTGGGCACACTGCCGGCTCATGTTCAGCCGGCTGTCGACCAACACCCCCAGGTCCTTTTCCAACAGGCAGCTTTCCAGCCACTCTTCCCCAACCCCCCAAATAGTGAGTAGTAATGAAAATACATTATGTTTTCTTCAACTTGCACAGTAACATGCAGTACCATCTTAATCGTTCCCTAGGTACGTTGGCAGCAGGGCAACGCAAGTGGGAGTTGCAACTGAATTTTCTTCTGTAAATGCCAGCTTTTAGAGGTTTAGAAAGTAGAAGTCCTGAAGCAGCTTATTATGTATGAAACCATTTGTTCTTCAACAGAAAACAAAACAAGTTCCTTTTTATTTAGAGACTATTGAAGAACACAACCTATTAAAGTCATTGTTTAGAGATTTAAATTTAATTAAAATACTGTCTTAAATATTGCTTAATGGTGATTTTTTGCTGCATTATAAGCAGTAAGTTCACTTTACTGAAATGAAGCATATGCATATGTTGAGGTAATAACACACACACATTGAAGTAGTTATGTGTTCCTCACTAGATTTTTTTTTTCCCCAGAAGAACACACACAGAATGAACGTTTACCTCTCTGAACTCCCTTCTATATCCTTTTAACACCATCCTAGGTTACCAGAATGATAGATTTTTCATATTTACTGTATTTACATTTGTTAAGTTTAGGAAATTAGCATTAACACTATACAGAACATTATCACATAGTATATTAGGCATAAAGCCAGCATCTACCTACTTGCAGGTGACTGACAACCACTAGTAAAATTATATTACCTTTAGTCTAAGACAATCATCCAGAGAAATAATTTTGACCCACATAACTCATTAAACCTTATCAGCTTTACTGCTAAATTCTTTCACATTGGACTAAACCGCAATGTTTAAGAGGTATTTCCTACAGTATAATGCCCTGCGCTATGTAGACTTATTGCAATTAGCTCTAAAACCACAAAAGGTCTCATTGACTTAAGTTCAGGGGTAAGCATCTGCACTGCTCCATATTGTTAATTACTCCACACCAACAGATGCAGAGCCTTACTGTAAGTTGCCGTCAATCCAGAAGGAGAGACTCCCACCATTGTATCTGAGCAGCACTGTTATGGAAAAAACGTGCAAAAAAACGTGCAAAAAAACCCCAAACCCAATAAAGAATTCCAACAGGATTCTCTTCTTCTTATTTTCAAACTGAAAAAAATGTAATAGATTTTGAAAAGGAGCCCTTCCAGACTTGCTTGGCTTTTGATGACGGATCAAATTATTTCACTTTTACTTCCCCCCCTGCTACTAAGAAGCAAGGAGGTGGTCTGCCTAAAATATAGCTACTTAAAACAGGCTATTGTTTCCTTTCCTTCCAAGACCACCCAGATTTTCAATACTGAATCGTCTTTGCACTAGACAGATTAGACTACTGCCACAGTTCTCTGTGCAAAGACCTGCCACTCTGCAATATATTTGTCACTATTTACCACCATCACTGCATAAACAGAGCATACCGTGCTGGTTAAATACATACACATAAGAAGAGACAGTAAATTAGGAAAAAAAAAAAAGTGAAATCTTAGGCATGTGGGGAGGGGAGAGCCATGACTAGGGCCCTCTTCAAAGCTCAGGAGGTTATGTTTAAAAATAGGCTTTCTTTTAGAGACTGTATGTAAAGCCCTTTATTTTCTTTACACAGTTAGAGTTTTGAGGCTTATATCTTCAAGCTGGGGGTTTAATTAAAATTTAAAAAGGAAATGAAAGTTATCACATAATAACCTAATTCCAAGCTGTAGCATTTCTGGGAAAAAAAAAAAATCCCTAAAGGACTCACATTACAGTTTGTCCTAGAGGTTAGCGCAGTACATTGAGATTTCAAAAATACAGATTCTAATTATGGCCTTATTGTTATCTGCTTCCATTCTCAGCTTCAGTTTCCCACCCAGAAACTGGTATATTGCTACTGGTCTCCACTGAGTTTTGAAATCCACAAACGAGAAGTAGAAGGTATGAAAAGAGCTATGCTATTATGAAAATGAACTTGGGAATTACACAAGGGATAGATACTGCTTAGGGGCAGGATTTATCTATCTAGTTTTGGCCAGCTTCAAAAAAAAAAAAAAAGAAAAAAAAGAATCTGAGCACATACTCTTCTTTTATCACAGGAAAGGGTAGAGAGCATCTTTGGAGGTAGGCAAGAAAAATCAGTGTGGAGATGCTAAAGACTGGGGCCTGTCCAGTCAGCTAGATTTAGGTGACTTGAAACTCATCCTAGGCAACAAAATAAAGCAAAACTATATACATGAAAAACATGCCAGGCATTTGTCCTTGGCTTATCAAAGCACCACACTGGCACCAGCGTTGTACTGTATTTTATCACAGTTAGCATAATCAATTTTTACTGTGATCAGCTGTACATATTCTTTACTTGCCACCCCACACTTTATGTAACTGGCACAGAAACTATCCTATAAAACACAGCAGCTGCTCGGCAGTGAAGTGAGGCAGGCAAAGGACTGCCTAAGAGGATGATCAAGAGAGGGCACTTCCTTCTGTTATGATGTGTGTCAAGGAGCATGTGAAGACAAAGTTATGTTTGAACTGAAGATGTCATTATTAAATCTAATTAACTAGTATCAACACAGAGTTAGACTGGAAATTGTAAAATGGAAGAAAGGTGTACACTAGACTCCTGTCAGTAATAACATTTAGAGTCTATCTGGATGTGGGTTATATTCTAAATATCATATTAAGATACGCATTTTTTAAACCAGGAAAAAAATCAGATAGAAAATTATTGCTCTGTTGCTACTCATATTTAATATGACATATAAGCAAAATGCTGCACTTTAGATGTTGGTTTTGTATTCTTAATTTCTCGTTCTGGGTCTCTGCAAAACTATGAGTTGGAATGTGCAGCTCCTTTTGGAAACAAGGCTGCTTGGTCTTTCTTTCCATTAGAGTCAGCATGGATGTGATAACATGGCAACGTAAACTAGCTAAATTGGGGGGGGGGGCGGCGGGGAAGAGGGGAGGGTTTTCTGAGAAGTGCACAGGGACAGGATGAGTGACACTGACATAGGCTGTAACACAGGAAATTCCAGTGAGGTATTAGGAAATCAGTTGTCAAAATGAAACAGTAGAGCGCTGGAACAGCGGCCCAGTCAAGTTGTTGAATGCTCGTCTTTGGAGATACTCAAAACTGGGTTGGATGGGGCCCTGGGCAACCTGCTGTAGCTGGTCCTGCTTGGAGTGGGGGGCTGGACTTTGGTCTCCAGAGGTCCCTTCCAACCTAAATTACTCTGATTCTAAACCACCTTGAAATATCTTTGCTTTTTAAATGGCTACTATTTCTACGCCATTTAAAATTACTGCAGTTAACAACAAGGTACTATTGTCAGTGTTTCCATCACACGTGTTTCCCCAAAAGGTGTATTTCTGCTTCTCAGGTGGGCAAATTACCCATGCACCAGTGACCTGGGAGCCTACCTTGTACATCTTGAGCTTGCTCAACAAAAAGCGATTTCTTTCTCGCAGTCTTGGCATGCTTCCTTTCCCCTCCATCCCTATCCCACAGCTGTGGCCTATAACTAGTCTTCTGCCTGTAAAATAATCAGTGGCATTAGTTCTTCGTGATAACTACATCACACTTTTGCCAAGTTGCAATTTTAATGAGGTTTGCTGTTGCCCATTTCCAGCCTGGGCTTTGAATCCCTCCACATGCAAACAAGGGAAAAAAATTGTTTGTGCTTCTGTAACTCAAGTTTAGCTGCCCAGAAATAAGTTATTCGTTGGGATGGGCTGTTCCCAGAAATAGATTCCTCAAAATATATTAGCATATAGCTAAAAAGGAGGTGGTTGATAGGCTTTCTACCACTCTGATAGTTACATTGGCTCATACTAACTCTCAATAAAGTCATACACACATCCAGAATCTATGCAAAATTTAAAAAAACAGTATAGTTTCTGGGGTAGACAGTTGTTCCTCTTCCCCCTTTAGTACCAACATAACTTCACAGAAATCAGCCCAACAGTAGAAGGTCAAATGACAACAGGTATTTCACAAAGGTTGAAAATAATTTATGAGTGAAAATGTTCCTGCCATTTTTTGCCAACCCTCAATTTGCTCCTAACTTGGTAATAGGGAAAGAACAATCACCTCACAGGCATCTGACATTGACAACTGCATCAGATTAGTCTTTGGAATGAGCAATATATTAGTCTTCATTATCATCATGATTATTATGCTGTATATTCATCACCTACTGAGCTTTTGCATACTTCAGGGCAGCAAGACTATTTGTAATGTTACAAATACCAAACCCATCTGCATGAGTGAGAAGATGCAAAAGGAGCAAAAGGGAAAATAGGGAGATATTTAAACTATGAGAAAATGCTCAAGTGGTGCGGTGGCTATTGCTTTCAAAGTATTTTAAGGCTAGAGCATATACAAACATATTTACATATTTATGACATTGACTTTGTCAATTGAAGGTTAGCAGTTTTTTCATGTCATTCATAATGATTTCTTCTTATGTCTAAGAAATATAGCCTTACCATATTTTTTTCTTCCATTCATAATTTCCAATATGAAAAGCTACCTTAATACAGTATTAATGCTAGAGCGAGATGGAAATGGTTTTGCTGTCACACAAAATTTCAATTATTTTTTTTCTAACTATGAATAAAATGTCAAAAATCCAAACATGGCCTCAAGCCAAAAGTAATCCTGAATCAATCGAGATGTTTTATTTTGATGGCTGCAATTTTTTTGTTTTACTGTAAATTATTATAGCCAAAGACTAAACCAGAACTATTTCATTTAAATAGTGTGAAATTAGAATGTCACAACAATTTGAAAACTCCATCAAAAACATTTCAAAGCAGGAAATTCCTGACCACTTCCTATTAAGGATGAAGCCAGGAAAATTCTGGTGTAGCTTGCTACTTAGCCTGGCCTTCATGTGCATGACATGAAGTATTTCTATTACAGAACTGTAGTAAAGAGAGAGCATTCCAAACTCAACCATTTTAGAAATTGGAATGAACTATGAGGTACATTTTATAAACTATATTTACATAAATGAATTGTCACTGAATCAGAAGTAAGAAATAAAAGAAAAAACAGAAACTGCCTGCATGTAGCTATGAGAAGCAATATTACAGTATCTTATGCTTTGATTTTTAATCCATTGCTTTTAAAAAAAGTATTTGAAAAATGAGTGAAAAGCTAATGCGCTTCTGTTGTATACTCTGGGTGAGTCAATCTCACACACTCATCCACAAGCATCGTTAAACAGAACAGAAAAGGATGCTGTAGATCTGTGGCTCAGCATTGAATAATTATTCTGTCCCTCGATCATCACATTTAATCTTCAGGTGTGTTACAGCTGGTCTCAAGATTTATTGTTAATTCTTCAGACGTACAGGATTTAAAAGTGTTGCTATGTTTTAGAGAAGACTATCTGGAAAAAGTAAAATCCCTGGCTCTTCGACCACCATGTTATACATGGACATGCTTAGCCCATGCTGCCTCCTTTGTCCTGGCACAAACTTTCTGCAATTTTCAGATGGGGAAATGGCCTGGGTTAATGCCAATCATGAAGTTGAAGCGTTTAGGTAGGCTGCAAATCCTGACTTACGAAGGAAGTTTACAGTTTTTTTTTCTCCTAGACAGAGAATACAACTTTATAAATACCTTCTCTGGGGAGAGACACAGCCCCTGCATGGCTGAGCTACCTGCTGCCTAGATTTCATTGCCACATTTCCAGTCACTGTCCTTACAGTCCTGAGCTGAGTACCTGTGCACGGCGCTCTGCATTCACAGGGAAAGGAGGTGCCTCACAGGGCACCCTCAGAAACCAGCAACCTGGCTGGGGAAATGCTGAAGTTATGCTGAAGTTAGGCAACAGGAACCATAAATGCTAGTGGGGAACCTAATGGTGCATCTTCAGCCCAACTTCCCCTATAGCACAAGTAGCAATGTGCCCATTTAAACAGCTTTGAACGTAGTCCAAGAGTTAGATGCATGAACATTAAAAATCTAAACTCTTGTTTATTGTTTTTAGATGTCTCACATCTTTTTGTGTGCAAAAAGTGGTTTCAACTGAGGACTGTCCCTCAGCCCAGATGAGTGTCATCTGCAAGGCAGGACACTTCCCTGGGGAGTCTGGGCTAGCACATTCCCAGATGGAAGAGAGAAACGATCTTCAATCTCTCACATCCTTGCTGAGCTCTCTAAAACAGACATTGGAAGGCTGCCCCCTCCCTCACGTTTTGGGGTGGGTTTTTTTCCCCCCTCTTTTGCAGCCCCATTGTGATTTTTCAGTGTAGCAAAATGACAGGAATAATCACCTGGATATGGCAGACGCTTTAATGCCTAGGCAGAAACAGAGCTTCCAGCTCTCAGAAATTTTTTATAATGAAAATCTGAGCACTAATTGACTCGAGACATGTGTGTGGTTAGACATATCTTGAGAATATATTTAGGCTTCTAAATTTCTTTTTCTATCTAATTTTGGGCCCACTGGGGCTTGGGTCTCAGTACTTCACTGGAATGCATGAAAATGGAAACAAAAGGAGCGAGGCAGCAGAAAGTAGTTTGTCAGTGAACACTTCGCAAGTACGTACAGAGTGCAAGATGCTCCGCAATGTCCAAGAGTAACGAAGGACATTTTCTGTCGCATCATGTCCCAGAGCAGAATCTTTTACATATTTAAAGTGTTCAGCATTATGTATGCTTCAGTCGTTCCCAAACACAAATGCTTTCACTTGCAGCCTGACACAGTCATGAAAGACTGAGAAATGGAGGCCCAGGACTGCACAACTTTCAAAAGTGCTGTAGCAGAACTGTGAGGCTGTTCACAGCTTAAACCTTCCTTAATCCTCAGGTGATGTCTAAGGTACTAGGTGGTTTTACAGAATTCATAATGTCTTAGTTATTAAATACTTACAGATTTATTACAACAAGAACAAGAGCAAACAACTGCTTTTTAAGAAACTTCATGTTCTGGAGGAAACAGCATTCTTCATACTTAACAGATCTCTGACATGTGCTTCATTTTGTCAATGAAGTTGCTACTTCATAGGCATCTTTTAGTGCTAGTTGGAGTAGTTGAGAAATTAACTTCAGTTGTCTCAAGCTACTAGTAGTGAACTTCAGTCCCACCTAGTTTTATAGTAGAACAAGAGCAGCATGGATGGCTACAGGAATTTATTGCAATAGAAACACATCTCTGGGGTGTTCAGAGACTAACACACCATGCTCCTCCTATTTTCCCAGAAAGTTATTCTCCTATTAGAAACAAATAAATAAACAATCAAACCACCTATTCTATATTTCTGGAACTGGTGGGGGGGTTTTTTGTTGTTTTTTTGGGTTTGTGTTTTTTTGCTAGGTCATGTTTTTTGGGAGCTCTTTCCCCTCGTTTAACTACAGCAAGAACGAAATAGTAGTTTAAACTGCTGAACAGCAATTTCAACAGAATTGCTGGTTCATGCAAATTACCTACCCCCTGTGGCATGTTTACTAACCAATCAAAATATTTTCTTCAGACAAAGCACTGCAATAAATTTAAATGGAAATAAGGACAACCATAACACAAGACACATAATAAGAGATTTGTGCACAGCATGGAAAGTATCTTATAAGTAAGAAAATTATGTTCATGCTTTACAGTGCAGAATTTTCAGAATAATGTATCATTTATCATTTGCTGCAGTACAGTTATTTCCAACAACTTAATGAAAAAACTCCAGTTATAAGTTGCTGTTGGACTCACTGGGAATAAAAAATTAATCTGAGCAAAGCATTTGAAAAACCATGCATATTCTATCAGAGCAGATCTTTTATCACAATCTTTATTATAAAGAACACTTACTGAAACGTACATTGCAACCCTGCAAGAAAATTCAGTCCGATGATTTCTGGGGTCCATCACAAGTGTAGATGGAGTATAACACAGCTCTCATCAAAAATTATGGGACAATGCACAAATACCAGCTGAACAGAAAGGATTTATGAATACCCTGCAAAATAACTTCACATCCCTTCAACAGACTGATATTAAAGACCCTCATTGCTGGCAAGCTCAGAAAGTCTTTCTCTTAGTTTTCTTCCGCTTACTAAAGAAATGCCACACCCAGAACGGCATATGAAATTACACCTTCGGAAAATGACATCTATCCCAACACAGGGTTGAAAGCATTGCATAAAATACCTCTGCATCTTCTTCTAAGGGATACAGTCTTTTGGTCTGCTTTGGTCTGTGAACTGACAGTCCCAGCATCTTTCCATGCAGCTTTTCCCTTTGGCTTAATTACTATGTCATATGTATAAATATACATACACACATACCTATATATACACACGCATACATATAAAAAAAATAAAAGAACCTGTACCGACATCTTGATTCAAGACACAATAAAATTTCATCCCTCTTTAAATCCAGTTTTCCAATACGTTGGCATTTGGCAGAACTCGCCTGCTGCCACAGCGCAAGGCTTCCTCTTTCAGACTTCTTGGCATGGGATCCTCTAACACATGCAGCTGAAGTAGACGATTGCCTACAGCAGTGGACTGCTGGGGGCAGGAAAATAGTCCTGTCCCTGCTGCCTTGTTTCCCATACCAGATCTCTGAGGAGCCGGAGGTGCTGACGGTGATGCCGAGGAAGGGTGCAAGGCATGGCAGTGACTCCTGCCTGGGGGAGAAAGAGCCAGCCCTGCCCTCCTGGGCAGCCAGCCTGCCCCAGCTCCCTTGTCTCTGTCTGTCTCTCCAGCACTGCCCCTCACTTCTAGAGGAGAAAAGCTCAGTTTTGCTTGGAGGGATGATCCACTTACACCTGGAGACCTGCTGCCTTCGCAGGCCCTACGGCAGAGCCCGGCAAGCCTCCCACATCACAGCCCCCGCCGCTTCCTGGCCTACCCGCTGTGCGCGTCCAACAGGCCCTGGCATGGCTGGGTCTGTCAGGCTGGGCCTCCAGCTGCCTGTGACAAGTGACCAGCTGCAAAGCCATCTTAAAACACAAGTAGCATTCACACTGCCTCTAGAAAAAAGGCATTTCTATGTGAAACTGTTTACAAGGCAAAGACTGACTGTTGTCTGCAGGTAACGAGGAAAGGCCTCAGACAAACCCCGCCACCATTCTAGCTTCATTCGCCACTTCCCCTCACCAAGAAAAGTCATATTCTCTCCTAAACGGGCCCCTTTCCTCAGCTCTCCACTGCACTGCCACCTGTCCCTGTCCTGTCGCTCTCCACCAACGTTCTCAGGCATTTGTACAGAAGTTCACTTTCTGATACTTATTTTTGTTACTACTTATTTTTCCTCCAGCAGCTCCCTGCTGAACTGAAGTTGCATATTCAAACAGTAAACATATCAACAATATACCAATATACTTAGTTATGCAATCCAGGCTCACCGAAGAGCGGTTTAAATTCATCACCCCTGCGTCACGTTGGTGCTATTAAAATGAGTACACCATGAAACAATAAATTGCCACAAGTGCTTGACAGACAAGAGACAGAAGCTGACTGGCCCAGCAGTTTCCAGCCACCTCCATTACTTGTCCAGCCAGAGCACATGTTCATCCACCCAGCTGTATTGCCTCTTGCCCAGAGAAGGCCAAACATTTGGGATATTTTAAAACAGAGAGGACATCACAGAACAAGTGGGGACAACGCAGAGGCAAATAAGAGGCATATGCAGCTGGGAGTAACGTGAAGGGGAAAAGGGAGAGGCCATATACACAGGGAAATGTGCAATGGTCTGTCACAGTCCATCCACTAACCTGATCTGTACCATTCTGATTTAGGGAAACGGGAAAACCTGGTAGCATGAAACTGAAAAGACTGTAATTTTAAGTCTTTTTGCTTTGTTCAAGCAAAAGAAGAACAAGAACAGTTAGGATATAAAAGTAAAATAGCAATTGCATAGAGAAGTTAGAATCAGAGTCCCCTGTCTTGCAATACAAGAACAAGGAGTCGTGCAATGAAACTGAAGGCAGAGAAATTCAGAAATAAAAAAAGTGATCAGTATTGTTTTACAGGGGAAAAAAAAAAAAAAAGAGCAAAGATATATCTAAAGTTTTGACAGCCATACATAACTTGCACAGCTGTCAAGGATACTCGGATTTTGTGAAACCAACATAACATTTTGAAAGGCTATTAAAGTCTCATGTTTTATGGTTGTAAACCTGTCTTTACATATCTGTAATCAGGGTGAAAACAGTTGTGAAGAAGAAATTATCTGCCTACTGTGCCATTTTTACAACTTCAGTTATCTGATGCTGTCAAATGCACTGTAAGAGCCAGGACACCAGCCAAGGCAGCACTGGGAACTGGCATTCCTGCAAACAAAGGGCTCACTCCTCATCACTGAGGTTTCCCACAGCCATGGTTCTGCAAACTCAGTGATTCTCAAATAAATCAGGGTTCACAAACCAAAGGAGCAACTGGAAAAAAAGGCTGTGATGCTGGAACTAGATTCACAAAAACCAAAAAATTGGAAACCACTGATCTGCATGCTGTACTTCATTAAGGATGCTGGATTTTGGTTAAAAATTTAAACATGACATTATGGTATACAGAACATAGAAAGGATGGTTTTTTGAAAAATAAAAAACCCCCACCCTTATGTTTTTAATTTACTCTCCCTTTTTTTTTCCTGAACTGGGGAAGATTTTAAAAAATTGTATATAACATCTTTGGCTTAAATAACTATTACAACATCATGACAGCTTTAGCTATTCAGTTAAAACGAGAGCTGTATCATCCAAAGTGAAAATCAAGCCCAGAGCTGAACTGAAGAATTCTGCCTTGGAATGGTAAAAAGAAAAACAAAAACACTGATGCCTGTCAGGTCCTGAGGTTTTTTGTTTGTTTGTTTGTTTTTTAATATTATTATTTTGTATGGAAACTTACAATTACCCCAAGCTTCTTTTAAAGACTGCGATTTGTTTGTGTATTATCTCCAACTACAAATACAAGAACAAATCATTTCAGTCCAGAAAGTTAATGAAGAATAAAATAAGTCCTGTCCTTTTTGTATTATCAATAGTTTAATGTTTTTACTGAAAACCTCCTCACCTCCACAGAGGTAAAAAGGTTAACTTGAGTCCGGATATCTTGAATCCTGACTAGCTAATGCAGATGGCAGTGCGGCTTAGAGCCCAGGATCTAGTTTAAACCGAGTTAGCACTTGCCCATTTTGTAGAGAGAATACAAATAAAATAACACTGAGAATCCTCCAGTGCTCCTCCTGCAGTCCCTGTTTCCCCATAAGAAAGGCTAGTTTTCCACATCTGGCTGGGATAACTTTAGGGCATCTCAGGTCTGTGGTACATACTTGCAGACATGTGCTCAGTCTACGCTGTTCATCAACCAGTACAATAGCTACATTTAAAGAAAAAGATAAACTAAAGCTTAAGGTTACAAGCACAGACTTATAGTGCCTGAAATCTGCGTTTCCCGGTCTCCATCACCTTGGATGAACCAGTTTGGCTATCTGTATATGAAAGTGTTTCTGATTAACTCCATGCATAGGCACCCCCATTGCTAGGGTCTGGATGTGGAGCTGATCAGACACAGCTATTACACTCTAAATTCACACTCTGCTATAATGAGAAACATTTGGAAGGGAAGCTAAGGCTGAATTTTCAGAAGTATTGAGGCCTCAGGTGGCTGACGACTGGGATATGACTGAGACCAGCCAACGGGAGCTCCACAGCTCTAAAAATTGCAGTAGGTGGACAGCTGTATCTGGAGACAGGGAAGTGGGCTGGCTGGTCAGTAAGTGAAGATCCTACACAGCCTTTCCCATCTCACATGGGCAAGATGCCCTGCAGCAGGCAGTGCTGGGGAAGCAGCGCTTGTCCACTTCTAGAAAATCCATGTCTGCCTAGAGGCTTTCCAAAGTGGGCACCTGTATTTCCATATAGGTCCATTCCTCATCTGTGGAGCTCTGTGTAGTGCTTGCAGTGTTCAGCTTTATCAAAGAAATAGAAGTAAGGTGGATTCAGTCAGTATCTTTTCACTCTTTACTCTCCTTCTACTGACACCGTTTGGAATTGTGCGTGTTCCTGTTTCAAGTCCTCCAGTGGCTTTTGAGGGGTAAACACAAAAAAACCTGACCACTTACAGCACTATGTTGACTTTAAGAGGGGAATGAAATCATACAAACTATACATTTTCTATTAAATTTAAAACCTAAGAAAAGATAAACAATACAAATGTTTGAGATTTTATAATATGCTTATTAAAATAAAACATATACAGTAGCTTCTAGTTTTCATACCAGTATTTACAAATGACTTTTCACCTTCCATTCCCTTACCATGTTTTAATCTCCAGCTAAGTACAGCATCTCATAACCTTCAGTAAACTTTTCCTTCCAGATATCTGGCAGGCAGGGAAGTGCTATTCTCCCATGCTTCATAAATATAGTGCCTGGAAACTCATTATTAAAACCATTTTTGTGAATGCTCAAGTTCTAATTCATGACTTCTCTGAAACTAATGAAACCAAGATGTCTGATAGTCAGGAAAGTTCTTCCAATGGGCATGAGCAACAGATCTTTCACAACCTGTTAGAAGATGTGCCAAGACCAGTTCCTTTCCTGTGTAATAGAAGCCACAGGAATCAAAGTTTCTGATCAAGGTCCAACACCTCAGCAGTGCCAAAAGCTGACAAGCCTTTTTTCCCCCCTCTTTCCTGAAAACAGCTCTGTAATCACACAGGATTTTAATAGGATAGCTATTTCTTGGACTCAGGCTGAACTTGGTTGTATTAAACTATGATTAAACCATGTGACGGTTGCTACATATAGCATTACTTCATATATTTATTTTTAAAGTCTGCTGAGATTCTTATGCAACCTACTACCACAGTCCAGGGTGTTTGGGGTTTTTTGTACAAAGACATTTTTCCTCTGTCAGGGACATTGTATTAAGCATGAAACAAAACATTCAAGCAGTAAAGTGACAATTCTGCTGTATTTGCTGAATGGCAGTCCAGAATATATATGCTGGATTTAATGAAGCTATTCTGTTTTGACCAGCGTATCTATCAAGAGATTTTAACACTTGGAACCAAGTTCTCTTGTACCTTCTTTCACGCTGTGGAGCAGTGCAGAATAACTGCTCCTAACCCTTTCATAGCCACAATTCTTGGGAAATTGTCACGGCTACAAAATTCCCGCACCAAGATTTAGGCACTGAAATAACAAACTGACCATGCAGAAAACCAGTACAGGTCTGGCAAAGTTTATCTGCTCGCATTTCGTGTTGCAGCTCACAGACAGTTTATTTCCAGCTCACCAGTGAGGCACGCCCCACCGGTGAGGCACACCCCACTGGTGGGGGATGTAACCTGAGGCCATGTGAAGTCATCTTTAAAATGTGAAAGTGGTGTAAAACTGTCCCTGAGTAAGAACCAGCCTTAACAGGGTCTCATGGAGACAAAAGAAAGGAGATTTAAATACAATATTCCAAACAGCCTTTTCACACTCAAGGGGTGGGGAGGAGGAAGGACATTGAGATCTATGCGCGTGGCTTTCCACAGCTATGCTGATGCAAGTGCTTCCCACAGAGCGGAGGCACAGCCACATGCACAGACTGAGCAACTCTGGCCTTCACAGAGGAACTCGTGTGGACAAGTGCGACTCCAGCCAGCCAACATCCTGCATCAGCAACACACCCGATTTTCTTAACTAATTTCATGCCACTGAGATCCTTTAAAAACTAAGACTTCCGTCAGTTGTTCTCATACAAACAGGTAAAACTGCTTACCAGTTTTGGATGTATAGCTAACCTTTAGATGTTATTTAATTAAATGTACTGGAGGAAATAGTAGTTCAATAGTAACATACGGCAGTCTGGACTTCTGAATTTCTTACCTCTTTGACAGCCTTGTTGAAAGATTCTCTGGAACTGCAAATTCCAGGATAGTTAAGTTTGTGAGTTTCTGATCACTGCAAAGGAAGTGTACTGCGTGTCTTGAGTTTCATTCTGGAATTTTTAACTGTAAAAATGTTCCGAAGTCAATAGTCACAAGTTTCAACTTAAGAGCTTGAGCTCAGCCTCTTGAGCGTGCCTAGCCATAGCAGTTATCCTCGCCAAACAGTGTGTCTGGTGGGAAGGGGAGAAGTATCCTCCGGTACAAAAAGGTCTAATTGTCCTCTAAAGGAAGGACAGTAATCATAACATGTAGCCTACAATGAAAACTCAGAAGGACTTTAGTACAGAGAACTGCTCTTTTCCTCAGGGGGCAAACAGTTCCAGTTCTTCTGTTTGAGTCAAATCACTGTTAAATGTGTGTGCCAATGACCTAATTCTGTTTTCTAAAGATGTATTACTTACGCAAGACAGACCATAACAACCTCTTCACAACTATTCCCAGTCAATTGTGGAGTTACATATTTGCAATGCGTACAGTGCATAGTGAAATGTAACAGTAAGAAAATATGCAGAACCCAATTTAGCAGAGGGATTATAACAAGTTAATAGAGCCTCAGTTACATCTCAATTCAGTAAAAACAAATCTATCAGATTTCACGCCACACATTTATGGAAATTTTAGCACCTACAGAGAAATGAGTTAGCTTCCTGAGGCATTGATATTTTCAAATTTAAGATGTTATGGAAGCATAAAAATACGATCAATAAATGATAACATAAACCTCTAATTTAGCGTCATTTTTCTTTTAAACCTGCCAGATGGGGAGAGAACCTATTTTCTCTCACAGCTCTCTCTACTCAATAGTTACTTGTATGCCCACAATATTCTTCAACTAAATAGGATCTAACAACTTATAATAGTGGACTCATCACAGTTAATATTTTGAGAGTGTTTCTATAGGAAACTTAATTTTCACTGTATGCTTGGACTTGTATTAAGAACAGTTCTTGTGAGTCTAATGTTTTGTGTTGATTCAGCTGCAAAATGCTGACATAAAAGCCTTACAACTTGCTACGTTGGCTAAATTCTCAGCAAGGACTAAATCACACCAAGGTGTAACAGGTTTGGCTCTGACATACCATTCTCTCGAATTGTAATTTTGTGGCAGACCTGGTAAAACTGTCATTGCAACCTAACCTAAAGATAACCAGACTTTTTATGCCTGCCTACACACCTACCCATGAGTTGCTTCTTATGGGCAGGAACAATGGGAACATGCAACAGACTCCTCTGCATCTGGTGATATTCAGGTCTGTTTGGAGCAGTTCCAGTCAGCCCAGGGCTTCCAGCGTGGGGCTGACACATGCAACCTCCCAGCAGTCATGTGAGAAAACACCGTGGGCTTGGGCACAAGTGGAACCAGCTTGGTGTCGGAGCATGATTCATTTTTTCCTATGCATTATTGGCCTGATGCTCTTCCCAGTCAAGTTCATGAGTTTCTCCTACTGATTTCAGTGAGAGGAGAATTTTAATCCCAAAAGACTCTCATTTTAAAAGACCTTCACATAAAGGTAAAACAGCCAAGCATCATAAGACTGGAAAAAGGGGTATTTCTCTCTCTAAATGCAGAAACCTTATAGTAACAGAAACAATTTGAAAAAAGCCCAACGCTCTGAAAGTTACCATTTACAATGAAAAAGCTAATGTGCATTGCAAACCTGAATGGGTTTTAGTCTACACGTTATATCTAAAACGTAGCTGTTCACATCCTGGCACAACCCAACCAGCCAGGAAAACGTCTATGCTTTGCTGTTCTGCCAACAGTTACTTTATATAGCTTGAGCAGGTATTTAAGTTGCTTCCCATTAGCTTGAGTGCTAATTTAGCTGAAAAAGCCAGCAGACCAAACTCTTCTCTTGGTGAAATGGTCTTTACTCACTGCACCCCACCACCACACATACACACACGCACCCACCCCTTTCCCCTTCCATGTGATGGCTGACTTTGCTTGGAAATTCTTCCCGGTGTAATCCTAGCATGGGAGAAGCAAAGCGGATCCCTCTGCCAGCATTGCTGCTTGGCCAGGGTGCAGGAAACAGTTCCCTTCGCACTGCTGATAATCTGGAGGCAGATTATCTCACGTTATTGCCAAATAGGGGAAGTTAAAGTCACAACAAGTGATCATGTGCTTGATAATGTTTGTACACATGATGATCACACTTCCTAGTAAACTAATTAGGGTATTTTGGCATGCTTACATCCATAAGTGTGTTACAAGACATCGATGCTTGGATATTTACAAGAGAAATTACCTGCCGTCCTGAAAAAACACATACAGCTAGAAAGAACTGAGGAGACAGGGAGCGGTTTTCCAAGTTATTGCCATTAAGAAACAAAAAGGTTAAAAAGAAGAGCTAAAATTTAGGTACGCCTTGCTACATACTTGCCTTGCAGCCAGGCAGGAATCGTTTCCTGACCTAGTGGACAGTATAATGCTGTAATCCCTGTGCTGCAACCCAAAACCAAAGTGCCAACCAAAGTACATGGCTAACTCAGAATGGAGGACCGCTTGGTTTTCCACAAGACTGGACATATTAATGTCAGTACTGGATCTTCCCAACTACTACTTTGCTGCAGTTTACTAAAATAATGTTTGAAAATGAGATGTGAAAATAAAGGCTTTTTAAAATTCTCATAATCGAGTGTTAAAAGCCCAGGCACACTCATTCATCATGTCTTGGAATTAAAGCTACCATTATTTATGAGGTTTCAAATAGGAAAGGACACTGGTACAGTAATGAACAAGAAAGTGGATAAAGACTGCCTATTTGATGTACACAAGAGAAGTAGTAAAATTTGTATTGTGGAATTAAAAGTGATTAAAACTGTTTTTCTGCATTTTTCTTCAATTGCATGATGAGAAGAATAGCAAAAAAAGGGTTGAAAAGATTTTTTTTTTTGCCAATTCTAGAGACCAATACACCCTAAAAATATCTCCACATGTTCAAAATTCTGCAAAATGTCAAACCCTAATACGTTGTTTTTCTTATCTCTTGTTTGAAGCCACACAAATTTATGGTGAGCAGGAAGTGTTTACTGTATCTCTCATCGCATATTTCTGAGATTAGATGGGGGGGGGGGATGAAGGAATATTCATTCACGGTTACAGTTTTCTTGAAACCTTACGGCCCCATAAAGCAGCAGCAGCACTGCAGTACATCTTTCCTCACACATACATATTAAAAGCTTCCAGATATAGAGAGATGAGCTCGTTAACAAACTGAAGACAAGTAAGATGAAGCATCCTGAAATGCTTATTTCCCATTAATTGTTTTGACATTACAAGATAAAAATCTGTGAAAAGACTTCACAGCAAAGCAGTGTCTGTAAAGCATTTTGTAAAGATAGTAAGTCTTTACACACCAGATTTTGGTCTGGTTCCCCAAGATGCCACCTATTTCAGTTTGTCAAATAAAAATAGATAACTAAACAGCTAAGAAATTAAATCAGCATTAGTGTATGCTTAAATTTTTAAGCTCTGAGAATTGTTATAGATGTAATGTCAACTATATGTGTGTACTTAGTATCTAGCTGAATTATTATCAGTTTATCTAATGGTAATTAAGAATTCCCATGTACATGTTGAAGAAATCTAACTATTTGCATATTGCATAAACCATAGTGCATCATGGCTTAATCAAAAAAGAAAACCCCACGCATTGATTTTTTTTTCCTATCTAAACTGAATTAGGCTTCTTTAAAGAGAAATGACTTCTTATCATGTGCAGCGTTTTATCTTACATTGACTACAACATAATATGCCTGATTAAAATATCAAGGAGCGTTTATATTTTGTTGTCCAGTCATTCTAATTTCTTATTTCCTCTATCAAGAACAATCAATAATTCATTGCAAAAATGTGTGCTTCACATTTGTTTCCAGTAGCCATTCCATTGCCATTTAACTAACATGGAGATGGCCATAATCCAGTCTTGACAAGTACCCATCTCATTAATGCCCTTTTAATCATCAAGGATGACATCCCTGTCAGGTTCTAGACAAATTATGTCAAAGCACATTCAACACACAAAAGCATCATTCTCTCATACATTTGAGTATAAATGGGTTTATTATGGAAATCTGAAATTAAAAAGCAGTGGGCAACAATATAGGAAAAAAGTAAAAGAAAACATATAAAAGCAAGGGCTTTAGTGACATGTTGAAGAACCAAGGGGTTTTTGTTTGGTTTGTTTGATTTTTTGGTGGTTTTTTGTTTTTGTTTTTTTAGGTTTGCTGGGGTTTTGTTTTGGTTTCCCTCCAATCCCTGTCTTCCCCTGCGTCACAAAAAGATATGAACTATCAGGATTACTATTTCTTTTTCCTCCCACTGCTATTGTTCCACTGCCACTGAAACGCTTCAGCTCGGCTCCTTCCCTCTTGCTTTGCACACTCCTGTCCGACAGCTTCTTCCACAGCATTGCCTCAGGGCCAGCACAGGCTTCACCAAGAGCACAGCAAGATAGGGGCTGTGATTTCAGTTTCAGTGCTAGTTCTTCAGCCAGGAGCAGCAATTGCAGTAAAATGAATCCAACTTTAATGACGCAGCTCCAGGCTAAAGCATGTTAAGTATCTCAGGGGGGTTGATATGTGCACAGACTGGTCAGCACTAGCAGAACTAAAAGGTGCAGCAAAATGCTCACACACAACTTCAGAGAATTCAGGAAACCTTAAAAGGAGTATTCACCAGGGCTAACTTCAGTCAGCTGAGTTTTCTCTCCTTTGACTTCCTCCAGAAGTAATGAAAGAAGAGAGCAACTCAGCAGGCACCTAACTTTGATCCTTTGAATCAGCCCGGGAAGAACTTGTCTGCCATTAACTACAGAGAAGATTAGCCTTTTTCAATACCTCCCTTTTGTCTCTATTCAGCCCATGCAAGCAGACTTTAAAAGTTTATAATTTGGCAAATGAATAATGAAAGACATACCCCTGACAAAAAGGCCACCTGTTCCTAAATTTCAAGGCCATGCTCCCAATTATGGAACTCAGCAGATAAAGCTAATAATAATAAAAGCTGCTGGAATTATTTTAAATGTAAAACATTTTTTCTCCTCTCATTTCCAGAAACTGTGCAACCATTTTGGCTGAAACTTTTAAAAATACTAAAAATAAAAATTCAACTATAATGGAAAATTTAAGACACACGTGTATACAAATGTAATGCACAGTCCCATCAAGAATATTATGTCTTGGCTCCCATAGGTCATTCCGGTGAGGTACAAAATTGTCTCAAGTCAAACAAAGGCAAATTACCATACCCCCAAATACATGCCGTATTGAGAAAAAAAACTTTGGAGATTTACTGAGATTTATTACACACTAAATTATAACGACATGCAACAGGGAGGAGTCATGCAGAACGATCCATTCACAGGCATCAGTTTGCAGCGCTATTAAGTGTTATCATCACTAAGCACATACAATATTTTTTGACCCAGACCCTTATCTTCAGAAAGGAAACTAAAAAATGTGAAGGCCGAAAGCTCTGCTAAATGTCCATCCTCAAGATTTGTCCCAAAAACCCCATGTCCCTCCCTATCAAAAAAGCACCCCCCATAAAGCCCCCAAACCCACCCCTCCTCGCTTCCCCCCTGCCCCAAGAAAAGGGAGTAGTACTGCAGGAACAAACACTAATTTAGCTGCATTTCACCAGATGCTTTTTAGGTAAAAAAACACAGCTTGATATGCGCTGTTATCACAAAATGAGACCATAAACATACTCAGACCATGCAAAATTGTTACTCAAACCTTCATTTTAGCAGTTTCTGTATTCAAAAGTTTAACCAAGTGAATGCATTTCATGAAGACGTGCTTTTTTCTGTTTTTCTACATGGATTAACTGACCACATTGGAAAATTTTCATTATAGAAGTCTCTTAATATTTTACGATCTTAAAAATGTGTTTTCAAAAAGCTGTCTAGACTAGTCGAGCAAGACAACACACACACAACTGAAGGAAGTTTCGAACAGAGTTTTCAATCCTTTTCTATATGCCACTTGTTTCAATAAAGTGCAACTAAGACATAATTTGACTTTTCTGATAATACCTGATGAAACAAACTTTCTTGCTATTATCTGTGCCTGGCATTTGGAAAAGTTCATGGGGGAGCTGATAGCTAAGCGGTAGCTTTAATGTATTTTATTTTTTGAAACATTAAAAAGAGTAACATTGTTAATACATTCATATTCGCTGAAGGCTTCTAGGCATGCCTTTGAAATAAGGTTTTGAACATCTGTCAGACGAGTAAAATTGCATACCTTTGCATCGTCTTGTCTGACTCATATTGGCTAAGTATCTACTCTTCTCCTCACTAACACTATAACTGGAATTCTACCACTCAGGCTTACCGATTATCATTCGTAACTCCCCCTTCCCTCCGTAAGAGATTATAACGCGTTCTTACACACAAGCTTTTCAAGACAGAAAATATTATTTTTTTATATTTCACAACGATCAGGAAAAAAAGAAAATCCAGTGAAATATGTTGATACTAAAAAAAATAATCAACTCTAAAGAATTCCTGCTTTTCCAGATATCGCCCCTTTTGATGTTTATTAGGTTCCGTCCACTGAACTTAATGGCATTGCGTGAACGTATCTGAGAAGAGAATTCGGCTAAGAGTGGTTAGAAAGTATGGCAGTGGGTCAATATTTAGACTTCTCTGCCAAGGGCAACAGAGTGTTGAATATTATAAACATTCTGCTGGGCTTCAGTGTCGCCGTATGCCAAGTTGTTCCCTTCCCACATATGGGCCATAAACCTCTGGAAGCAGAGGTGGCAATCTGGGGCTTTAAAGCAGCTTACGACAGTTAGCCACTGAATGCCCCATTGATGGGGCATTTAATTCCTTTTACTCCTGCTAAAAAGCTCAGCTTTCTTGCACAGTCTCCTACAATAATGGATGCCATACATATAAAATAATGTTTCCATAAATCAGATTTCTAAAGTTATTCAGCTGTCTCAGCACCTAATGGGATTTTCAAAAGCACTGAGTAATTTAACATTTATTGATTTCAATGGAGGTAAGCATTCACATGATTACCTGCACCTGTAAGTATACTAACATCTGTAATTTAACTGGACTTATAATGAGATCACCTAATTGGATACTCCAGTTTTGTCATTGCTAGTGGTGTGACTTCCAAAGATGCTGAGTCTTTGCAAATCCAAGTGACTCAGAGCTTTGTAGATGCTCAGCACTTCTGAAAAGGCAGGCTCTAAGCACACCTGCCCTAATCAGAAGTGGAAGGCTACCTTTGATCAAGTATGCCTGACACAGCATGTTCATTTAAAGTGCTGAAGTATCATGCACCGTACGCTGAGAAAGTCTGCCTACACAGGAGACCAAGGGGCCCTTCCGCTTTCATTCAAAACTGACTTGACATTCCAGGAGCTGCACTTAGGTAGGCTGGAAGAACAAAAAGCTATTCATATTTCAAGGATCCTTACCACAGACATCAAAAACCAGAAGGTTCAGACTAAGTTACCTTTAAAAACTTGTCTTTGCCAAACATAGTGTAGCCTTCATGCTGTCCTGCTCTCTGAAGAAATGGGACCGAAGGTACAAATCCATTTCTGTGAAATCTACTTTGGAATTTATTTATACCTGTGTCCTGGTTTCAGCTGGGATAGAGTTAATTTCCTTCCTCGTAGCTGGTACAGTTGCTGTGGTTTGGATTTAGGATGAGAACAATGTTGATAACACACCGATGTTTTAGTTGTTGCTCAGCAGTGCTTACACTAGTCAAGGACTTCTCAGCTTCCCATGCTCTACCGACGGAGAAGGCTGGAGGTGCCCAAGAAGCTGGGAGGGGGCACAGCCAGGACAGCTGACCCAAACTGGCCAAAGGGACATTCCATACCATGTGACGTCATGCTCAGTACATAAACTGGGGGGAGTTGGCCGGGGGGCAGCGACTGCTGCTCGGGGACTGGCTGGGCATCGGTCGGCAGGTGGTGAGCAACTGCATTGTGCATCACTGATTCTGTATATTCTTTTATCATTATTTTCCCTTCCTTTTCTGTCCTATTAAACTGTCTTTATCTCAACCCACGAATTTTACTTCCCCCCCCCCCCCCCCGATTCTCTCCCCCATCCCACTGGGGTGGGGTGGGTGGGGGCAGTGAGCAAACGGCTGTGTGGTGTTTAGCTGCCTGCCGGGTTAAACCACAACAACCTTCTTGGAAAGTTGGCTGGTATGTCACTGTCTGCCAGCTTTCAAAAGGATCTTATTATTCGCATAGCAAAAAACTACTGTACTCGAGACCATTCTTACAAAGTAAAAGTTTCTCTAAACACTACAAATAGCTAGCGTCAAAGGAATAAAACAGAGCAGGGTGGTGAGAAACTCAAGTGCGTAGAAGAGTTTGGCAGGGAGGTAAAGACTATCGTTTATTGAAATAATCTCACCTTTGAGGTATGCTTTTAACCTGTGCTCTTCAGGGAGTTCTCTACCCTAGCTGAAAGTAGGAGCTTATTGTAACAAATTACCTACTTTGTCCATCCTAGAAGGAAGTTTCTCATTAAGTTGTGGAGATCATAAACCCATATTTCTTCAGCACTCAACGTGGAAATCTATAATAGATAATAGATATAAACAAGATAGGGAAAAGGTTCTGTCTTATTAAAGTAGTCTTTATTAGCGCTAGTGTAAGATGCAGAATAATGTAGCAGTAATAGCTAAGTGGCGCTTTTTTTGTAAGTAGGCTAAAGAGGTTGGAGTAAATATTATAAATATAGCTTTGGCTAGGACACAAAAAGGGGAAATCAAGACATTAGTAGAGCCAAGACTAAAAAAATGGACCTTTTGATTTCACTGCCAGAGACAATTTCAAAGGCACAAAATACAATGACATGCTCCAAACTGTCTTGTAGATCAGCAGAACTTGGGCACGCCTTCATTCTGCCTCTGAAAACTTCTAGACACAGGTTTTGAACCGCACTGGTTATCCTTGAATTGGAATCCATAAAAACATTGAGGCTGAGGTTGGATAGCAGGATTTCTCAAATGCTTTTACATTGCAGACTATGTGTTAACATAGTCTTATATTTCTTAAACACATATCCTTCCTTTCATAGGCACAGACAACTTTCCTTTTCCATTCACAAGTCATATAAATATCTTTTCAATGACTATATAAATTGCTTACATAAGAGAGCAATATTGGCAATGTGGTTTTGTCTTCCTTTTAATGCAATTTTAAAATTGAAAATGAAGAGGACAGTTAAAACCATACGATTAGCTAGCTCTCTAAGGATCAAATACTTGCCATATACTTCCCAGACCACCAATAACTAATGAACCACAGAGTGAAAACCTCTATGACACAGTGGAAAGTCAAGATAAAAGTAGGCAAATGGTGAGTTTTGCTCATTTCACTTTACTACTCAAACGATTCTTAGCACTGTTGCCTCAAATCCACAGAATATACGAGGGCTAATACAATAGCAAGTGACCGTAAAATTCTAAAACTAGGTAATGAATTGAGTTTAGGATGACGAAGGAAAAAAAAAAAAAAAAAAAAAAAGGAGAGTAAGGGGGTGTGTGGGTGTGTGAGAGAGACAGAAACTGTTTTCTAGTTTCTGATTAGCCAGATTCCAAAGATTCTTTAGTCAGAGAAAATATTTAAGATGCAACTATAGAAAGCTCTCCAACAACACTATCATTTGTTTTAGGGGTGGTTACTCTTTTCTATTAAATGCTTACATAGTTAAGGTTTTGTTGTTGGGCTTTGGGGGGGAGTGGGGGGTGTTGGTTTGTTGGGTTTTTTAAACACTTATTTAAAAAAATAATCAAGGAGTGATTTTTCACAGTTACTGGAATACAAATATGTTATATAAATTACAAGGAAAAAAACCCAAAATACTACCTTTTCAGCTGCCACTGAAAGATTTTCAATTAATGATAAGTCAGATTCGTTTTTTAAATCCCAGCGAAAGAATTTAGAGGAACAGGAATACTGAAAGTTTTTTAAGATGAGCTAAATAAAGCTTTTGCCCTTGAAGCACATGGAGGCTTTTCCTAATTCAGAAGAGTTTTATAGGGCTAGGTTTTCTATTTTCTTCTTTTAATAGATTCAGGATTTATTTCCTCGGTTGTTCAGCATTCTTTCTATTTTCCAGTTAGTCCCCTGCGCTTGGTTAGCCACACGCAGACAGCTATTGATATAGTGCAACTGTATGTTTCTGCACAACATAGTCCAGACAATAAACACTTAACGGTTATCTCTAGCTCAGTCTACAGCTAGAAGCAGAATTATACCCTTGCTCAGTCTTCAGTTCCCAGAACTCAGCTGGAAACTGAGCCAATGTAATCTCAAAGCTCCCTAAAATATCCGTGTTAACACTAAATTAGATGGACAGAAGCTGAAGGAACCTGAACAAGCTGTTTCCTGAGTAAAGCCAGTTTCACTCAGGTCTGAGCTCCTACAAAGTTTTATTCAACGTACTTGTTTCTTGTTGCCAATAGTTTGCGTAAGTTCAATGCCAGCTGGCAAAACCCAGCCCATCACCTCAGTAAAACTACCTTCCCAAACAGCACCAGCCTCCAGCAAAATGTCACTACGGACAAACTCCAATTGAGAACATATGCCCCCGGCTCCTCTCACACCGTCCTTTCCCAGTATAGCACCTTTCTCAGCAAGGACGCATGGCACTAGGAAAAGCAGCCAACTCTGCATATGTTCCAATAATACAGCGATGTTGGCAGCTGTGGGCTGGCAACTTTTGGAGTCTCGTGCACACCAACACAGGAATATAAGGGGTGTGGATTGCATTCTAGGATTTATTATTTATTATCATTAAAATGAATACAATTTTCTTGAGGCTTAAATTCCTCCTCCTTACCTTCTTTTGTAGCTGATAAATAAAAAGGGAGGGAATTTTAAGAGGAAGGAGTGAGAGGAGAAATAAAATAGGTCCTTGTCTCTGAGGGAGACAATGTGCTAGCAAAAACACAGCCATGGCAGCTTATCAGCTACATTCTAGCCTGTTGTACGATAATTAGAACTGACGAGGTAATTTATACCTTGGCTTCTACAGAACAGAGAGGGAAGCACGATCACTGGTTTCATTACTTTTAGATAACTAAGATTTCATTACTAAATAAACTGAGAACTGTTTTAGTCGTGAAACGAAAGATGCTAAATACCAAGATTTAATATTTAATTTTGGAAACCCTGCTTTTTCAAAAGAAATTACAAACACATGCACAGCATATCCTACATATACGCAGAGAAACTTTTTTTGGTCAAACCTGTGCACATAAAGATATGGATAGTGCGTGGTCAAAGCACTTTCCATTCCTGTGGGATAAACAGTATCAGTCAAATTAAACCAGACAGGATGACTTTGCCAGACTTGACCCAAACGACAGCCCGTTTTCAAGCTGCGCTGTGAGGCAGCATGCCGCAGATAAGAACACACCTTTGGGAATGACACAGCACACACCGCTTTCACACAGGTTGATCTCCCTGTACCAAAGACCGAGAAGGACAACACGTAACCTCTAGGTGAAAGCAGGCATAACAACTTTCCCCATCCTTGCACGCATATAATTTGAAAGAGGGAAGAGATGAGCATGTGGGAGGGCAGCAGGCAGGTTCGCCCGATCTTTAGTAATGGCTTATTACCCAAAAGTTTTGAACAAAATAATGACCTTGGCTCAGCGAGCGTGTTCCCATTCAGTAGTAAGGAAAACACCAAACACATCCAAGTAAATGCAAGAGTTCAGCAGCAGCAGTATTGTGGTAAGATCATGACTTACTGGCACAAGGTAAGTAGGTTTTTGAAATTGAAAGCAATTAAGCTATTTGCATGTTTATACGGTAACATTCATTTTTTCAAGAGCTTTTTCTGGGTCGCTGGAAAGGAGGCATTTGAATAACAACCCCTTAGATTTTAATCACACATTATCTATTCACAACTATGGCAGGTGGCTGAATGGAAAAAATAACCAATGATAATTAAAAATAGATTTTTACTCAGAGGAAAAGGGGAAAAGATACAACTCTTGTACTTTAATAAATCCAGCTCCTGTTCAATACACAACCAAACAAATGAAAGATTCTAGTTCTTGGTTTACAAAAATTCAACAATAATATTGCTGCTCAAGGGACAGTATCTCAGTAGACATCTGGAGAACCTACTGATTAATTAATAGATTCATTAATTAGACAGCTGTAGTGTTAGAAGAGAATTTAATTGTTTGGATTAATAACCCTACTAATTAGTCCTAAAGAAAATCATCGTCAAACCGTAGAGTTGAGAAAACGCTGACTTCCTAAACGCCCATCTGCATGATTAACTTCACATTTCTAGAACATGTTAGCTAACTACTGAGTGACTTACAAGACCATACGTGCCATGGGAACATCCAGAGCAACTCTAAAAGCGGTGATATTTCTGGTCTCTAGCATATATACCACTGGAGACAAATGCTATTAAAAATCATTTACCTATTTCTTGATTCTGAAGTATGGCACCGACGTGGGAATGCAAGAAAAACAATTATAAATACCAAGCCTGTGAGGAGATACAAAAATCATGAGGCAGCCTATGAATATTACTTAATTTAAAGTCATCAAGGTATGCAAGCGATACACAACGGCAAAGAGAAGGCTATGCAAAACCATGACAGGGCTGCCGTGTTTGCGAATAACCTTATTTAATTGTCTTGTCTCACCAAGAAGATGGGCATATGCCCTTTCCACAACAGAAATACTGTAATTATATGAGGTATTTCATATGAACCATAATCATCTACAATGTGTGACAGCCAGCTTAGAGTGCTGTCTCGTAATGAGCTAAAGACCTCATTGCAGAATGTTCCTGTCATCATAGTTGAATCTGACAGTATGTCTATACAATGTTAAATATGCTAGAAATTCTGATACTGGTTTTCCTCCTTCGTGTCTAAGTTACCCAAATATATAATGGAGATAGTACATCAAGGGATACCGTGAAAATAAATTAATGAACTTTGTGAAGCACAAAGATGCTTCACTGACATCCACCTTAAAAGCCCATGGAGAAATGAATAATTTTGTATTAAATATAGTTTAATTAGCATACAAAAATGTACTAGGGATATAGTGAGGGAAAAGTAACATTTTGCACATATCACCTCCCATGTGATGAAAAAAGTATATGACCAGTTGGAAAAAAAATAAATTATCTATGAAGTAGCATACACATGGAAGGAGAGGAGAAAGGGTAAAGAAGTTAAAACTGCACAGGTAGCCGCAACTTGCTGTTTCCTCCATTCTGAGTGCTTGTTTCTGCAGCCGTAATATTCTCTTCCTGCATTCCTGAATTCTTTAGCTTATTAAGTCTTTGCATGCTGTTTCTTTTTTGAAAACTAGGTGTATTGTCAAAGCCCAAGACTGAAAGAAACCACTCCACATCAGATTCTAAAAGCTACTTAGTAAAATAAAAATTCACCGAGGTACCTGGTAGAATCACAATGGGTAAGAACTACCAAGGATTTTTTATTAAATCCTACTGTATCACTTTATGCCCAACTTCCTCTGGCCCAGGAAGTTAAAGAAAACTCTTCATGAATGTGTGTCACATTATTATACTAGACTACATGACAACAGGAAAGAAATATAAATTTATAACTGAAGTGAAAGTATCACTTAAATATATAGGATACTTGTCATTGTTAGTTTTGTTCAGGGTGCTTATTTTACCTGCAATGTAATGCTTGGATATGACTATCAAAACCAAAATTCCTGCTCACAAATGCCTAAAAATTCTGCAGTTGTATGATAGATCAGAAGTTTCGTAACAGAATATTGATCAAGTAAGTTTGGCTGATACTTGCCATTAACTTAAGTCCTACCAAGTAGCTGCACACTTGTGTGTACCGTAAGCCCAGGGCTTCCAAAACAGGTTACCTCTTACGAAGAACGCAATCTGCAGGAGAACTGAGTAGATGGTGGGAAGAGTGCTTAGAGAAGCCTTCAGAGTAGAAGGAAATGTTTCAGTTTTTGCACAACTTGAAAACAAATAATGGTAGTAATAATGTAGAGGTTTGGTAGGAAAGTGTATTTTGGGTGGAAAACACCAGTCAATATACAGTTACAGTTGCAAGATTATAGAGTAGAATGGGCAGCAGATGACCTGTGACATCTAAGATCACACACACACAAAGAGAAACTGAAACAACACAGAAACTATACCCTTCCCTGCCACTCATGTAATATGTGGTCCATTTTCTAGTTTCTTCCCAGCCTGAGTCTGTTAAAAAGGTAATTGAAAAGCCTCAACTAGTGATGAAGAACTTGGTGCTACCTCTGCGCTCTCCACCCTCCCATGTCTCTCACCTCCCAAAAGCATGTGCTAATAATCAAATTATAGGCCAGACCGAGTCAGAGCATTTTCTGTCCCCTGTTGAACTCTGCAATGCTTGTTTGTGCAATGACACAATTTCTTAGGGTGGAAGAAAGCCAGGAGGGTGGGGTGGGGCCGGGCCGGGGAGTAAATAACTCCCTAGTCTGTGACAAAGGCACCCATCCACTCTTCTACCAACCCATACCTTTTCCTAACAGAATTATCTGTTTTATCCAATTACTGTTTCATATAAAATAAAGATACAGGTAGCAGAATAGAGAGCACAATACCGAGGACTTCCCCATTAAACTAGCTGTCTACTTGTTTTAGCAACTTGCTTTAATTTTATTGCACGGTTCTCACAACTGGAACTACTTGAAGAAGTCCTCTGGATAACCTGGAAAGAAGAAAAATGAATCAAAGAAAATGAGATGGGTCATGCACTGGAATGAAGGAAAAACCCCATTATTTCAGGCTTCTTTTATACCACATTTATAGAAAACAGTAAATGATTGTTTTTAGTGACAGAAAATGAGCGAAATTTTATACACAAATTTTAAGAAACAAGTCCAAAACATAGTGAAATATGTTCAAAGGAACATTGTGTTATGGGAAACCACGTTCTTTCCTCCTCCAAGTATTCCAGAAGTTAACAAAAACACTCTAGACAAAACCAAACATTAAAACCTATGGTAGGAAAAATTCTTTAAGTAGATTTACTTCAGGGATAAACCCCACAAATTCCTATTACATGGTGTTAGGGAGAGACAGATATCTATTTAGATTGCTGTGACTGCAGTCAATAAATGTATTTCATCACTGCTGCTGCCAAAACAGTCTGTACAGAAATGTGTCTGACAAGCGTAAAGAGAACGAAGAGAAACTGAACGACTTACTGTTTGCATTACATTAATAACGGAAGTGTCTGGAGAAAGATGGGCCAAATGGGATCAGCTAGTTAAAAATAATCATCGATATTGCATTTTTAAAAATAACCTTTATCCATAACTTATATTGTGACTTTTCATATTACTTTTTCCTCTGCATTTGACACCCTTTCCTCCTGATGCTTCTTTAAGAATCACATGCAGTCAATGATTCTGTTTACCTGACACACACACAAAAATATCCTTCACATAACAGTTACCAAATCATACATTTAAATTGCAAACATCAGCTAAAAGTAGATTATTTTCTGAGCATGGAAGAGCCTAACTGAACAGAAAAGTAATTTAAAGAAGAATGTATTGAACCAAACTACTGGAAATAAACAAACAGCAGAGGAACACTATTGATGACTTAGATAGCACCTCTATGGCCCTTTAGCTTTCCCTTTTTTCTTCAATTTTTTTGGCATTTTAGAAAATACATAATTCAAACTATGTAATTATTTAGGGTGGTACAGATTAAGTCAATTAAAAGGCTTTTTTTTTTTTCCTCTTCAACTGAAGTATCAGGAGAGAAAACTTGAACTTTTAGCTATGTTGAGACATAACTGCATTCAGCCTTTAGTAACTGGTCAGCATCCGCAGATGACAGGTGATCTGTCAACCAGCAGATTAAGGTAAAGCTAAATGTCCTTGCTACTATTGCAAATGCTTTCTGTAATGACTTTTTTTTAAAACATATATAGAAAATATTGTTACCGCTACAGTTGAAGTTATTGGAATACCTCTTGTAGCTGAACTAATTGTTATTAAAACACTCCCTCCTTAAATTGCTTGCATTATTATGCCATATTGAGAATAGGAAAGTGCAATAAAACCCAATTCACCAATCCAACAAACGTGTATTTGTTTTAAGAGAGGCTAATTTTTACGATGATAGAATATACAAGAAAGGAAAGGAAGCTTATATGAGGGAAAACCATGGTCACAAAATAAAAGTTTTAAAAGACTGAACAATTTGGAACACAAAACTGAGGACTGGAGTTCTGTGTGGGAAGAGGGAAATCTGGGACAGTGAGTTTTTATACCTGTGCTTGACCATAACAAAAGTCTTGTGATACCAGTATATTTAAATGTGCTTCTCACTTCTTTGTTTAGATGCTAGCAGTGGAAAAGATAGGGGGTTGGGTGTTTTTTTTTTTTTCTTGTTTTTTGTTTTTAATATGCATATCAACCAAATCATCTAGAGTGTCAAGATATAAAGTGTCAAAGTCAGCCTGCCTTCTCTGTCAAGAACACAGAGAGGATATGAGCATGTTGCCAACTTCTGCACCACTGTCAGAAGTGCTATCAGTGCTTTTTTTTTTCTCCTGAGGCATATGGTTAAGCGACAATCCAATGAGCATCCACTCTTTAATAATGTGTTCTTTGTAGCTGAGTGAAAAGCTTAAAAAGCACAAAAGCAAAAACAGCAGACAAAAATAAATTTCAGAAAAACTGAAAGAACCTGAATTGATTTCATGATTTTCAGTCAATTTCGTTCTTTTTTGAGTGGTAATACAGCTGTGGTGACCTGGAAGAGCAAATAAAGAGCTCCTGCACTCTCAGTAAGGTCTGTGGATGGCAGTGCCCTAAACCTAGTCAGGAAGGAGTTGAAATAATTACGAGTCGCCATCAAGAAGACATGTACCACCAAGGTAAACACGGCATCAAAGTCTCCAGTATGTGTCCCTCGTGCAGATGGAAAAACACGACAGCGCCTCACCCCATCCAGCACAAAACATGGATTTACTGCAGAATCCACTACGTCCCGTGTAGGTAAGAATAAGGGTGATGAACCAAGTCAGGGTTTTGTGCAGATATCTAAATAGGCCTCTGCAGCAAATACCTTCCACTGCCCAGAGCTGGGTTAAATTATGTCCACTGCTGGACCAGCGCTCCTATTCCTGAGAACAGAACCGAGATTTTCTGGCATGAGCATGTGTTGATTTAGCGATATTGTTGTTCACAACCATTTAGAGGCAGATCTATTACACATACCTACATATGTGATAGCTGGTTTTATTTTTTCTTCTTTTTTTAGAGGAATACAATTGTACTCATTGGCATTACATAGCCCCTCGTTCCCAAAGACACCACGGAGAATGTAATTAAAACAGAGTCCATAAGTCATAAGGATAGCATCCTTTCTTCCCCATTCACATCATCCTCCTCATGGCATGAATTCTCTGACTGTATTCTGGGCAACAAATCTGGCCCTGCTAAAATGTAATACACAGTTCCATATTTTCACTTCTTTATACATACCGTATCCCAGGCATTTAACAACTACCTCATGGTTTTCGATAAATAAAGCTTTAGAAAGAATGTCACTGCTCTGCAATGGATTCTTGTCTCAAAAGCCCCATGTCTTTCCATGGGACTTTCTGTCAACGTATGTCAATTGAAAATAAATAAAACTGCACCATAAGCAAACACATCCGCATCTCCACAGTGCAGGGGGTTCATTTGATGTGCGCCTCATCTATAACTACACTTTCACCACCTGCTCCCCCTGCAGATCACAAATGCATGAAAATATAGAAAACTCTCATAAAAAGTAACAATTACGGTTCTTTAATGCCTGTATTTCTCATTTTCAAGGGGGAGGTCAGCCTGCATTAGCACTTTCCTGAAACAGAGCAACATTTTTTCATGGCTCTGCAGTATGCTGTATGATGGAGTATCCCATACTAGATCTTATAAATCGAATCAAGAAAATGTATACGTCAGTGTAATATAGATACAATTCCTTTTGGATTAGTCTCCACAATGTAAGAGACTGTCTTTACTGAAAGAGTGGTTAAACATTGGAAGAGGCTGCCCAGGGAAGTGGTTGAGTCCCCATCCCTGGAGGTATTTAAAAGACGTGTAGATGAGGCACTTAGGGACATGGTTTAGTGGGCATGGTGGTGTTGGGTTGACGGTTGGACTTGATGATCTTAGAGGTCTCTTCCAACCTTAATGATTCTATGATTCTACATATTTTCATTGTGCATTACTTAAAAAAAAATCAAACCAAACAAAAAAACCCAAAACAAAACAGAAAACCTGCCACTACAACAGGATGGCTTTTAGGAATATAGTGGATGTTCAAATAACGGTCACAAATATCCAACATTTAATCCTCAATTCCCTTTTTAATGGTCTCAATTTGCCTAATTCTTGACAAATAAGTAGTAATAAAAATAAAGGAAAAAACCACATTGGAGAGAAAAGGTATTGCAATAAAAAAGTTCTGAAGCCACTATTACACTTAAATGCAGTTGCTCTGGATTTATTTCTATTCAACTGTGGACAGTATTAAACCCACTGGAGTCCTCTACTTCTTGCCATAAATTTCAGTCTCTACATCTGCAAATCAGCTTGCTGCTGGAAGTACAAATAATGAGATTTACAGTACCTAGGAAAATAGCAACAAACATCTCCAAGGCCCTTGAATCAGCAAAACTATTCTCTTTTTTCAGGAGCTACTAAATGATACAACGAAAAGGAAGACATCTTTCTGAGTATAATTCCAGCCATTTACATTTTCACAGCTAAGAATTTGGCAGAACATTTCTTTCCATTCGGGTAGCGGATAATACATGTAATCTTTCACAATACTTGCACCAAAATATCATATTACTCCAAATGCTGTACACTTAAGCCATGATAATATGCTTTATCATATGGGATTGGTGAGTGTTGCCACCTTAGGGTATTTTTCTCCCTCTCAGCGAACCGTTGTTTTCCATGTGATCCCATCTCTGTAGGATATCACACCATTCTGGGAAAGGTAGCCCAGAATAGTCCCAGGTTCTGCTCCACTCCTCTCATTAGAGCTCTTCAGTGTTTTCTACACTCATACACACAGCGTTGTTCATGCAGCTCTGTACTGCCCAGAGTCAAAAAATACTCCTCAAATCACCTACAAAAACAAACCCCAGACAAAAAAACCCTACCCAACAAAACACCCCATACATCCTTATAGCTCCATGTTTCTAGGTTTTGTTTTGCTCCATTTAATTCTGTTTTTTTTCTCTCCCCTTCATTTTGTGCTTCTCACGTTTTGGAAAAGCAAGAGGCAAAAACTATTTTGTCAGGAATTCTTAAATCCTCTTAAAGTTTTAATCTCTCTCTTCCTCCTGCCCTGGGAATCCTTTTCCCCCTGAAGTAGGATGATGGCTGCTCTTCATATTGCAGCATGCGGCAGGGGAAAGGATGGATTTACAGAGAAATCGTTCTATTTCTGTACTACAGATTCCCATTGTATAAGTTATTGCAATAATTTATTCTTAGAAGCAGTAACTCTCAGATTAAATGAATAGATACACACTGTCAATCCCAGGTAAAATACAGCACGTAAATTTTAGTTCTGAAATACTTAAAAATCTAGGGGGCTCTGTATCCCTCTGGGCTGATTTGTGATGACATGGGAAAGTAGGTCCAAGCTGGGAAGCACACCTGAAATCAAAGCAACATGCCACTGCGTTAAGTGCTGCCAATAGTGGCTGCAAAAGCATTCGTGCAGCAGTCATAGGATTTCTGTGTAAACAACCAAGGCATGTGCCCTCTCTCAACTGAGCTGGCTCATAAGCGTCTGACTGGCAGCTTGCTGCCTTTAATGAACTGGAAAACTGCACATTTCCTGCCTCTGCAGATTTGGGCAAGTTCAGCTCTGAGAAATCATGAGCTGCTTTCCTTACCTTTGCCCTCTCCATCATCCCACTCCTTTCAACAGCCCACTCTGCATAATTAAAAAGACAAAGGCTTGTTTTGCATTTCGAAAGGTTTTCTTGACTCCTAAGACCTATCGCTTTATTTTCCCTGTAGCTTTGTGTAATTCAGACAGAAGATTCAGATATGTTTGGAAGCTACAAGGCCTCACTGACAACAGCTTTTATTCCCAAATGAAATAGAGTCTTCCTTTTTCTTCTTAATATACGTTTGTATTAGCAAGATGACATTTGTCCACAAAATTGCATCTACAGAATGGAGCATATCACATTCATGGCATGAACACCCTACAAATAATCATGCTGACTCAGGACTGCTGGAGCCAATATTCACATAGTGTGTAAAAAACATTTTTGCACATTATGGAATAAAGATAACTGAGTTGCCTATCATCTAATTTTAACTCCAACTTTTTTTTTTTTTCTTGTTACGGTTATTAGAACTAGGAAAGGCATTTTGATTAAAAAAAAAAAAGGTGAGGGGCGATAGGAAAACTGTTTCCTGAGCAAGGCACTGCTAGACAGGACGTGGAGGTTGCTGCAATTCTTCCTTGCTATGAAATTAAATTAGTCTCAATTTAGAGCTGACTAAATGCTGCAACTGGTATCACTTAACTGTGCGGTAAGAATCTAAAGTTCGTATCCCATTCGACCTTTTTGTAAAGTTGCTTTTAACTTCTATTCTTCATCCTTCCCTCACTTTTGCAGTTTTCACCAGCCCAGAAAATATGTTTCCAGATAGGTGTGCCTGATTTCCTTCTGCAGCGGCCTGAGTAAGGTTTTTCCTCACAAGGCAGGGAAATCTGCTTGTGACACTCCTCCTAGAGATGGAACATTTTGCACAAGAACTGGCAGAGGGCCACCGCAATCCTCGCCGATGTTTCAAGGCTGCCGAAGGAGGAGGAATACTGCTTGTGATGAAGGTTTCTGAATTTGCGCCCTGACACTAGAATAGAAGTAGAACCTGCCACTCTCAATAGCTGTGACCTCAAAGCCTTTGAGTTCTAGCTTATTGGACCTCAGACTGCACAACTCTACATTTCCCCCCTCTCGGTAGTTTTCTAATGCTGTTGGTGCATGGAGCAGCTATTCCCTGCAGAGGTCCCCTGTGACATCTGTTGAAACATCTGCTTCATTTTCTGTTCTGCAAAACAGCCACTAAAAACCACTCAAAACCCCCCCCCACAAAAAAACATTTGCATTTTTTACACTTAAAAATGCATAACAAAAGCACACAGCATTTGTAGAACTTTTAACAACTTGTTCTCATTTTGAGTAACATAGTAACATGTTTTACAGGGAGAGGGCGTGCACGTAAGCACCAGTATGCCCAGTATATCCCATGACTAGATACCTACTTTTCTCTACCAGTTCCGAGGAAACACGTACATACACACTGCGCAACAGAAAGTGGAAAAACGTGTATCTCACCATGAGTCTACATTTGCAACACTGCCAAACTAAACAATCAAGGGTAACCGAACACTACTTCTTTCATCATAGCCCGACTTTCTTCCCTCACTTGTCCTTATTCCTTTAGCACACGCAAGGACAAGAACTCAAAGATTTTTCAGCAAAGGTCTGTAGCTTTCTGTGCTCTGCTTCATCCCTAGAAATAAAACCAAACTAATCAGTATGCTTATTACACACTTTATAAGTGATTCCTGTTTGTGAAATTTTAGAAGTAATGCACTGAGGGGAAAACATATTTACTGATGTATTTTAATATGTCATAAGCAAATTTCACAACTGAGCAAGTAAAGGGTCTGTCCTTGTTCTTACAAAAATCTTTTATAATAATGAATTTAGTACTTAGACAAGATGTGGGGTTTGCAGTTTTAAAAACAGTCGATTAATCCAGGGAAAAGAGAGAATGTAGACAAATGAGGCATGTTTTTAAACTCAGTCCATCCTAGTGCAGAATGATCATGCCTACGCTGTGAAGAGAAACAATATTAGGGTTTTTTTTTTTACTGTATGGATGAAGGCTACTAAAAATGTCACTAAGATCCCACATCCATGTCATACAGTTCCTCAGATATGACCCTATCTACCAGTACTGACATAGGACAAAGTTGAACTTGTGACCTAGAGGTTAAAACACCTTCTTATTGTTGATCATCCCTTGCTTCACGCGTGAACGTAAAGGGAAACAGGAACAGTGTAATCTGGCATAAGAAGGTTAGATGAAGAAACAGCTTCTCAGTAAAATAAAAAAAATGTTTTAAGGATAGAAATATTAAAAATTAGTCTTAAGAAAACATTGTTCAAGTGAAGTTTAGCACAGCGGAGCTTAGGAAAACAATGCCTCCTGCAACCAAACATGTTTTTATACTGTTCTCCAAATTACACTCTTGCTTTTCTAGACCTGCCAAACAACCAAGTTTGACCTGGACCACACAGGTTTCAGGCAGCTTTTCAGGTACCCAAAGTAAGTGCAATCCACTAGAAACCCACATGTGCTGCACTTGCATCACCTGAACACAGCCTCTTTTGGGGACATCACACCAGGGGACGTGCTCCAAATACTCTAGCTACCTGAGCAGTTGCAGTTCAGAACAGTCAGAGGATTTCTGGGCACTGAGCAGAACAACTTCGGTCCAGACCATGTGCCAGGCTTCCCAGAGCACAGCTTACAGCATGAGACACAGCCTGGTGCTACTTGGACCTGGGTCCACACAGATGCAGAAAGGCTATTCCTTTGCACTGCCTCATTCAGTTCATGTTCCTTTATTAGTCAGCATTTCAAACCCTTCATCTTCCCATAATGCTATTTTGAGGATCATATGGTTCAACGCAAGGGGTGTAAAGTGGACTCCTCTCCACGCTGATCAGCATTGTGCTATATAGGAAATCTAAATAACAAGAAAAGCAAGCAACAAGGTCTGCTGGGAAATCCTGGCCTTTGAAAAAACAGCCAAAAGTGCTTCTATTTTAAAACTTAGCCAATGTTATACCCCTTCTCCTGATTTTGAAAACAAGACATTTTGAAACAGCCTCAGGAAGAGCAAGTTACAGTCAGCATAAGGAAATTAGTCATAAGCATAAAACTATGCACTATTCCATCCTTGTAAGGGTACACGCATGCGTTTTTATCCCCAAATTCCCAACGAAGCTCATTTGCAAGTGCTAGCTCTCTCTTCCAAGACAGTATTTCCTAATATAGAGCATATTGATTTTCAACAATGAGGATCAAGAAAAAGCAGGGAGAAGTAATGTTCTTATTTTTCAAGTTCCGTTGATAGAAAAATTTTGAAGAGTAAAACTTGATGAGCTGTACCTCATTTCTAATGTATCTACTCTTATTAAACTGATGCAGGCGTTAAGTAGCTGTTTTATTCCCAAGCAACTGTTGATCTCAAGCAAATCATGGGATTACCATACTAAATCATTTAACGCAGTTTTTCATTTTCTAAATTAACATTCTTTATTAACTTTGCTGAAACAAACTGTTTTTTTCTCTTTAAAGAAAAATTCAGTTTTAACTATTAAGCAACACAATGGGTAAAGCATCAGAATACAACATGAAATAAAATATTAATTATATTGCAAGCTTCCCTAATAATTATTGTCAACAAACCCTTAAACTAACTTGGCAGCATTCTGAAATCTTTAGCAAAAGCAAATGCCAACTAATACATCTTGACAAGTGGTAGACTGGACGAAGAACATTTTGGAATACCATGAGAAGTAAGAGACCACATAAACTGTTGTGTTAATAACTGTATTTCAGAATGCTTTATATAGTACAGGGCTGTCAAATGCACAGATTGTCTCTTGAAATACCATCTATTTAACAGACCTATTAGTTTGATGCATTTGATTTTTGCAATAATTTACTTAATATTGCTGTACAGATCTACAGTGTCGCTCTGTTCTGGGCTATTTGTACACAGCACATGAGAATTTTAAATTAACTTCTGTCTTAAACATATCCTTTTAAATATACATCTATGCACGTTATTTTTTTTTCGTGCTGCAGCTTGACATGACATTCCATTTGCTTTCTTTTTTATTATATAAAAAGGCCCTTTTTATCAAAGTTGTTGCCTTGATTTTTAATGAAGTATACAGTTCAAAAAAGCAGTAAAATACAGGGTTCGCAAAGAGTCCAAGTGATTGTTCAACTAGATTTTCGTCACTTGATGTATTTTGTCTGTACACGCAGGGGGAGGATTGAAGTAGGAAAGACTTTTTCTTATTTTTATCAGTTTAAGTAGAGAATATTCAGCCACTGCTTTTAATATCATTCAGAAGGACACTGTAGGCAACTGCCGTTGTCATGTTCAACTGCATCCTGCTTTTTGGGATGGATTTAAATTCAACCACACAATTTTGTTTTCAATTTTCTATTAAATTTGCTCTTGTTTTTAAGTTAACAGAAAACAAAGAACCATGATGAGCTTATTCTGGGCAACACAGTGTTAGAGCCACCCACTAGGATGTTTCTGAATATATTTGCAATATTACAGCTCAGTGGAAACACTGAGCAAAACGGTTGTATGTTATATCCATTGAAGCAGACATGACTTGGTATTAAAACTTATGATCCTGAATAAAATCTTCAGAGACAGCAAATACAGAAATGACTTCTGGATGAACTGAGGGGGAAAAGATACAATTAACGATATAATAATAAGTAAAGAGCTAAAAAGGCAAGGTAAAATGATGGAAGAGGAAAGCATACAGTATCCATGCCACAAATTGATCAGTGAGACACAGGGATGATCTACAATAACATAAGACAATCCAATTTAACTGTTCTTAACATACACCAGGAGCCTAAGAAAATATCTAATTATACCAATTGTGCTACACAATTGTTTGGAAGAGCTGGTGTCTTTCATGATAAACACTGGAGGCTAGGATGGCTGAACACAAAAGTTTCCTTTTGAAGTGAGAGGACAAAATATCTTCAAGAGGGTAGAACCCCATGGAATACACCATTTCTACTTACTTTAAAAAAAAAAACACACAAAAAACAAACCACCAAACACCTCTAGTTTTAAGTTAACAGTCATATTGTGGAGGGGTTTTTTGTTTGTTTCTTTGTTTTGTGGGGTTTTTTTTGTTGGTGGTGGTTTTTGTGGTTTGTTTTGGGGTTGGGTTTTTTTGGTTTTGTTTTGTTTTTTTACTACACACATTTGTAGGTTACTGAATTATTCACATCATGAATAACATAGGGAAAAAACCCCAACAGATCAAGTTACTTTATGTAAGAGAGATCACACAACACAGGAAGGTGTAAATGCAAAAGCGAAGAGGCACCTGAGACACCTGTGCAGAGCAGCCCGGGGTGGTTCTGCAGTAGATCCCACCCTGCCTACCACCAGTGAGCCCATCTGCCCCTGTGGTTGAGTTACTCTCAAAACTGGATAATCTGCCTCGGGTTAATCAAAAACAAGACCATAGCACACCAAGACATACAAACACCATTTTATGTCATTCAAAATATGGGTAGAGAGATGCAAGGATTGAGCAGGGGAGGGGAAACTTTCAAGAACAGTCAGCATCCCATATTTAAACTTTTCTTTTAGTATTCTAACATCCGAACAAAAGTAACATTTCTTCTCCAGAAAGCCAAGACCTAGGTTCCTGAACACCATCTGAAATTGTTCTTTAATGACTATCATCTTTTACCTAATATTTATAGACAGCATTACATTGAAACCTTTTTTTGTAAAAATAAAATGTTTCCATTATCTTAGAAGTGGGGTTTTTTTTCATTAAAACCACTGAAAATAATGCAAGCAATGATTATTTGATACTTGATTTTGATACAGTAATTTCATATATGTAGTCCAGTTCAGGAAAGAAATGAACACAACTTCACAAACACAGTATTAAGATATTGATACATTTTTTTTCCCCCCCCATGTTTGTGCTGGTTAAATGCACACCCTTAATTACAGAAACACACACTGCCCCTAGGCAACCTGAAAAATGATTGATAATCACATTTACAATTTGTTCAAGGCTTCTCCTTTATAATTAACCTTCTTACAGCAAGTAGAATACATATTAGACATACAGTAGCATGATATTTGCTTTGAGTTGTATGAGGCCAGACCTTAAATTATATCACTGACCAGTGCATTCTGCAAAACATTATTTTTCTCTGAAATATTTAAAAAAAAAAAACTATCAAGTAACATGATTTGTAAATCTCTATTAACAATCATCAAGATAATAACTACTTCTTCCACAGAGAGACCTAAACATTTTAAAAGTTGTTTTTATTTTATGCTTACAATTCATAAACCAGTCAAATTCTCATCAGCTAATACAACCAACTGATTAGAATTCGGTATTTATAGAAATTACTTGTTTTAGAAACTGCATTTATAGATTTAATTGAAAATCTTGAATTCGATCTAGCTAGTAAAGGATGTACTTAGTATGGCTAATATGGAACAAGTGAGATTAATCTAGGTTATATAAAATAAGAGGATCCAATCTAGTGGAATGATTTTCAGGATGGGAAGGGAAGGGTGTAAAGATGCAAACTCAAGACCTATCACTTCAAATCAATCACATCTAATGCATGCATTTCGAAAACATTAACAAGTTAAACTCATGCAAAAAGCCCTGTGCTAAGTTTCAGATCTTTTTGATTAAATTCTCATCTCAGTAAGTAACGCGCACTCTTTACAATTTGTCAGGGAATGCTTCAACTTGTTTCCACAGCCGGATTTTTCTCCTCTCATCTGTTTTGTACACTGGAAGGGGATGGGAAGGGAGGCAGCATGTGAAACAAATATTTGAATGAGACTGAATTTATTTCTAAGTTACTTTAATTTTCTACTCCAATTAACAGTAATTTGACTAGATAGCAAAATAAATTCATATATTCTTCAGCACATGTTCAAATTTATTGAGTGCATAGCTATTTTCTCCCCTTACTTAACACACTCCCTATGGAGAATACTTTAGTTTTTCTTATTTTGCTTACTGCCTTCCATACTTCTCATTTCTAGGGCTTTTAGATGCAACTCTCCAAGCTCTTCTCCCCTCGATCTCTACCCCTTCCATTCAGAAGGCTGACAGAATACATTTGCCTGCCATTTTTCCAGGGCCACCAACTCTTCAGGTTACCAAAAATATTTAGATGTTATTTTTTAAATTTGGTATTTTCTGCTTTTTAGATTTTGGTATTTTTTAGTTTTTGACCTAGTGAAGCTTCCGGCACCAGCCGGGGAGGGAATGCATATGGTTTGTTAAAACGTAATATGGAGTTATGGAAATGAAAGCCTGGTAATATATCATCTCACAATGGTTTCTGAAACAAAATTGGAACTCTACAGGGGCATGCCAAAGTAGGTAAAACTGCACCATGTTAAATAAAATAAAATGAGGAAACCACTATTAAGGCAGGTGCTCGCAAAGCAAGATATTTTGTCTTGATTTCTTCTGCTTCCTAATTATAAGAATTAAGGATATCTGTAACATTTAAGTGTTATTATGAGACTGACTGTAGCTATAGCTCAAGTGACAGTTTTATTAACTCTTTCTTTAAAACTACCATTTTGGTTGAAAACACTTTGGTTTACCTTCAGTTAAAAAAAATTAATTTATTTATGATAGGCTCAGTAGAATTCTTGGAAGATTGTTTCAGTTGTAAGACTGGGAATTGTGTTTTTACCCTCTTCATATGTCCCAGATGATTCCCTCCCTGCACATGCAACCAGCCAGTTTAAAAACCAGACTTTTTCTTAGTTTCACAATGGACTTTGAGGCCTCAATCATCTATATTTGACTCTAGAAGGACAAGCCTCAATCATCTGTATGCCTGTGGTTCACCTTGTCCAGTCAACACTTTAAACATTAAAGGTATAATTTGTCAAATGTTAAAATTTTGTTAATAAACACAAGGCCTCCCACATCACTGTTGGCTGGAGCTGGCACATAACTGCAGACCATTGCCACCAGCCTACACCTGCTTTGCTCGCACTTAGTCACAAGCATGATTTGCTTTCGACGACAATCCAATGAATGTTCAAGAGAAAACAGCAATAATCACCAAAGACTTTTTCTTTCAGAATATGTGTCCATTGTCCAAAATTTGGAAACCAAATTTCTATATACAGTTATCTCCCTGTTAATTGAATATACAGAAGGTCTGAGAGCTGCCCACGGCATGCAGGTTCTTTCCAAGGAATAGAGAGGGAAAATTGCTGCCACCATTGGACTAATTCGTTGATCTTGCAAGAATAAAACCAATAAGCTATGGAATTCTGCAAGTCACAAGAAATCTAAACAGTTATTCAAACTATATGAAAACCTGTGCTTCTTACTTGTGTCGGTTTCTCTAGAAGGACCAAGTTTCAAGATCCTTATTCTTACAAGTAGCAGCTTATACATGGAAGTTGGAAGTACTTCAAGGATAAGGTGTTATTCAATGGAAATAATGTCATCAAATATAGTTCTACTGCAACAATAGCTTTAAGTAAAAAGACAGAAAAGAAAAAAAAAGAACATTTATGCTGTCTGAAAAGAATAAACAAACTGCTTCAGAGTTACAGGTCCGTCAAAAAAAAAACCCCAAACAAACAACAGGGAAATACTTTTAGGACAATATTTAAATAGAACTGAAGACCCCACACTCTTATGTAAGCACTTGCATTGTTGAACAAGCCCCAGAATGATATTTCAGGGACTGGGTAGATTTCCGTCTTTAGAGGATTTACTGAATTAAGCCATTAGTATATGAACTAGTTGCTAAGAACGTTAAACACTTAGAACCATTAAAACAAATGCAGAAAACAGTGACATCCCTGGTATTTGGTCCCAGGGAGGTACTATTTTATCCTCTATGTATTTGAAAGACTGTTTCATTTTTGAAATAATACATGTTGTCATTTTTATAAAAGTCATGATACAAAATACAACCGTACAAGATTTTTCCGGTCTTAAATTATGTTTAAAAGTTTATTTCCTTCCTAATGTTCCAGTGGAATGACTTTTTGGCAGAACTAGCTGGAAATTAGAAACCAGATCTAAATGCAGAGTTTAACCCATTTATTTCTGATCTGAAATTAATACTAATATTTATAAAATTTTGAAGTCTTCCCAAAGCTGTAAGTTACAGAAATAATCCTTTTTTTATTCACTTTACCTAATTTGCATTTTGATATTTATTCTCCTGAGAAATTCAGTGGAGATTACTTGAAAAACTAACTGAAAAGTCCAATTTTCCTTTTTTTCTTCAACTGGTTGACCTGTTTCTTTGTATGACTCTCAATGGCACTTTCCAGTGGGAAAAATTACTACTAGCCTGATTCTGTAGTGCACATGAATGTGCACTATCCACTGCAGCCCTGTAGTGTTTTGTCTTAAGAACTGCAGAAACAGGGGTTAGAATTAAATATATACATGTATCAAACCCTCATGTAAAATACACTCTATTCTATAACTTGAGCTGATCACTGACTATGGCATGCAGCTGTTGGCCCAAGCCCAAAGTGGAAAAAATTGAGATTCACTAATATTGTTCAGTTTGGTATCACACTCCACAACAAAAGGGAAGATGCCTGAGGCTTGAATGAAAAAGAAATGTCAGTAAAGCATGTGCAACACATTAAACTGAGAGATGCTCACAAGAAAAGTAGAAAAGCAAACAGAAAGCAAAAAAAAAACCCCAAAACCAAACCCAACCCACCCACAACCCATCACCTCCCCCCCAAAAAAAACCCCAAACTCTTGGTCAAAACTAACTTTCTCTTCAGAAAAGCATTGTCCTTCTTGTGGGATATGCAAAAATGTAACAATCACAGTTTTATACTAACTCCCATTCCAGAAAACAACCTCCATGGGATTAACACTTCAAACAATTGAATGTTTCCTTAACTTTAGACATGAGTGAGAAGTACTTTTTCTTCGAGTGGAACAGCTCACTTCTATAAAACTAAGCAAACATCATTAGTGTTTATAGACCCTTATTCTACAAAGCCAGTTAATTGCTCAGTGTATCAGTTTTATTAGTGCACAGCAACTTTATCTATATCCTTCACTAGCTATATTCATTCCCACAGTGCTGTATTTCACCATAAGTCGCTTACAAATTTCCAAAAGCCAATGCATCCCTCCTAACCAACTGTTCTTTCTACATTACAAAGGACTAAATAACATAAATTGTAAAAAATCCATTTTATATGCAAGTAATAGCTGAAATGCACCCAGGATTTTGCAGAGTTTTACATGGAGGTTCTGCAGCATTTCTTGGGACTGTTTAACACACGGATCTCCAATTCTAAGCATATGCTTTACTATTAATTAAAAATTAAGCCAGAGCTCTACTGTACAGCTTCATCATACAAAATTGTCACTTGTTTATTTTTAATTAAATGCTTGTAGTTTGTACAAAACCAGGTGTATTTTCTTTCTGTAGAAATAGCATTAAAGAGAAAAATAGAAGTAGCAATGATGAGCTTCCACAGAGAGACTAGGAGAAAATATCAGTCAGGGTGTTTTATGGTGAATAACTATTCAGGGCACAGTAACTATCGCCTTTTCTGCCCTCAGAGTAATCTGGGGAGAGGAGAGCCGAGTTCTTTTCCTCCATGTAGATTTCATTCTGCTATGTCAGAAAGTTGAAAATGAAATTCTTTTCTGGATTGCACCTTCAAGGAAGTACATAAAATGGGTTATTGCCTTCATAGCTGGTGTAAATTCTCCCCAGTTTCATTTGTTCTTTTTTACATGTTCCCACAACAACATGACTTACCAAGAGCATTGCAAGCTCAGCAAGTCGGTTCACATGTGCTACTAATGAATTTCAATTTGCATCCCATTGTCAAACTTGGCTCTACTGTTTTAACTAATAACACACTGAATACTCTACCGCTTGAGGATGGGCAACAAAGCTCACGCCTCTCCAAAAGAGATGAAGATGTTTGAGGATAACGCAGATAAGTCGTTTATTACAGTAAAATTGATTCTTGGCAGAAACTCTACCATCTTATAGTTCTGTAAGTATCATGTGCATGCGTGGATATGTGTATGGACCAGTGTTTATAATAATAATAATTACTGAACACTTCTAGAGCATGTGATTTCTACAACAAAAGTCATACGTTATCACTGTAAATCCCCCCTATCATATAGGGTCATGTAATTAGAAAGCTCAAGCCACTTAAATTGCAATAGTCAAATAAAAGGGAAATCCCACAGAATACACCATGGCTAGTGGCAGCTGTGTCTTCAAACAATACTCTATTCTAGTTAAAGCCACACACACTGACAGAAAACAAATTATTTCTGTATGCAAGATTCTCAGCAATTACTTCACACATTTCACAATCATTTCTCCATTTAATTACTTTCCTTGGGGATTACTTTATACTACAATACTTTGTATTCTATTTCATTTCAAAGGATTTTGAAAGCCAGGCCTCTTCCATCATTAAGTTTCCTGCTTTCAGTCCTTCTGAAAGAGCCTTACCAAGGGCTCATTCCTCCTACCTTCCTTCGAAAAAAAGGAAAGTGACTTAAATACAAAGACATTTTCTTCTGGAAAAATAAGCAAGTAACACAAACATTACTAACTGATAATGAAATTCACTTCTATGTTGCACTCAACTAAAAGCAGCTAAGCTAATGAAGAACACAAAAATCCACCATACCATATTTTATTACTGAAATTCACCAAGGAAACACTGAGCACGTGCTTGAAAATGTGTATATAAGTTACATAAGATTATGTGCTTCATTATCACGGTGTATTTATCCATGGCACCATAATTAATAACCAGCTGTCAACATGCCAGAGTGGTTTTGGAACACATTAAACATAGGATGCTTAAATACTTTTAACTTCTTTTTGTTAACATGCTTCTTTGAACAAGCAAAATTTTTTACATAAGCACTGTATTATTATGAATGCCTGAATAGGATTAAGAGGCTTTCTTGAAAGGCAGAGGCCCAGTGGATTTCATCTGCTATGTGGGAAGCCAGCGCTGTTCATGGGCTTCTCAGGTTTATATTACATTCATTATCTTCAAGCACTGTTAGGTGTTGACAGTTTTAACTGTCTTCATTGGAACGACGGCCCCTGCAAAACTGAATGTGAGCAGAATTTACGATTTACCACCCATCTGTCAAGGCAGAAAGTCAGCCCTTCAGAAACGTGTGTCACGGCGCATCTCCCCCGACTCTTCTGGGGGAGACGCTAGTGGAGAGTCGGGGCAAGGAGCAGGAGGCGAAGGGGGCTGGGGAGGGGACCCCCAGTGCTCCCTGCAAGCTTTAATTGAACAGCCACACTCACCTTGCTGCAGGAGATCACACAACCTCCCAGGCACCAACAAAAAAATCCTACTAAGAGGATAGTTTAAATGGAACATAAGTCTGTGCCTCAACGTAAGTCTGTGCCTCAACCTGCTATTCCAGAGGAGTCAGCATGAGTGTCTACTTTGATAAAGATTTCCAAGAGTAGAGGCACAGGTGAAATTGGGAGAGATTCTTTGGTCGGTGATATGAAGATGTTTAGATGATCTTGTGCTCTGTTACTGTCCTAAAACCCAGGAACACCTTCTCCTTATTTTACTATTAAGAGCAATCCAACATATTCTGAAGTATTCTTAGACTTTTTTGATTTTCCATCCCATCAAGAACATAAGCTTTGCCTATAGACCACACCAGGTTTTTTCAAAACATACTCAGATATATTAAAAGCATATTTTTCTCATAAATTTTTTCATTATACTATTATTGTAAGTTGCATTAAACCAACCAACAATTTTTAGGGACTGAAAAAAAAGTCACACTTGAAATAATTGTCTGCTGGTGCCAGTATGTTAACTATCAGGCTATTATTAATTGATTTGGTATCCTACCAAATTATGTAGCGCAACCACAAAATGCTAGATGCATTACACAGAGTTTCACTCAGGCATCTCTTCAAACTACTGCTTATGGTATTTGTTTAAAAAATTCTGTCTTAGAATACTGAACTAAGGAAAATAAGAAATACAAAAGGAAAAAAAAAAAATCAATGTTTTAATACAAAACAAAAATGGCATTGTGTTGTTCCATACCAACAACCCCACTTACCCATCCTTTACTAGTGAAATTCTTCGACAAAGAATAAACTTTCAACCACACACAAAAAAGAATGTTTTATCTTACGTCAAGTTGATAGTGAGAGACAAAAGTCAAATGATGACACGTAAAACCTTTAAAAAAATTATAGCTGATGTCCACAGCACACATTGTTGTATTTAATTTTTTAAAACATGTACATGAAATTAAAAAAAAAAAAAAAAAAGCCCTGACGTCTGCTTTTGAAAATAACCCTTTGAAAGGCCCACCAGTCCCTCGGAACTTTTCTCTGACCCTATTCTATTCTGTTATAATCTTAGAAAGAAAAGTCCCACATAAATGTACACAAGGTAAGTAGCTTTGAAGTCAAAAGAACAAGTCATAGCCCATTTTAAGCATTTAAGTAACCGATGAAGAGGAACCCAGAAATATGATCCTGCAAAGGCTTATATGTATGCTTAACTTTCCACAATAAATATACGCCTACTGCTGGGCTGCTCACAGCATGCGTCAAGTCGAACATTCACACAGAAGATCACCAAAATTTTGCTGTATCAAATTCATCTTAAAACACAAATCTGAAGTTATGAGTTAAGAACAGTGTTTTATTGAAGAAGCCACAAATGCAGTTATCTCAGTAACTGAACCTACCACATCGAAATTAATGAAAAAGAGGGAACTAATAACAGCAAGGCTCAGTGGCTGCTGAAAGAGGTAGAAAATGGATTATTTTCATCAGTCACTAAAAAGAAAGTTTTGGGAGGATGGTGTTTAAATTTAAGATATAGACCAAAAACTACTTTGGCTCAGTTTTCAGTAGCAGAGGATACAGAACACGAGGGCAGGAGGCATGAACAAGAGAGGACGAACTCTTAGACTATTCAAGGCAGAGGTTTATGCTTCAATCTCAAGAACTAGATTATCTGTTTTTCCATAATTGTGAGCAGGAATGAAAGTCATTAGGTCAGTAGGAAGACTTTTTGCACAAACCTAACAGATCACTCGTGGCAGAACAAAAATATGTCCCAACGGTTCAGACCACTGGCCCATTTAGCCCTGCATTCTGTCCCCAAGCAACAGGAAGGGGTACTGAGGGAGCAGGCATGGGAACGGCCACTTTCTGCAGTTCATCTCCCTCCCTGTTGTGAGGACAGGCAGTTTTAGAAGTTCCCTACTTGCTGTGTCAGGAACACTTTCTTTATCCATTTTACACCCATATCCTACAAGTTTCGAGTCCACTGTAGTTTTCATGTCATGAGATTTGGTGACTAGCAAATGCAGTCCATGATGTTGTGACCTTCCTGAGTTCTGACCGGCATTTCCAAGTTGAGAAACGTGTAGGCCTGGTTTGTATTATTCTTCCCCTCAATGTACTACTTACATATTTTTCTACACTAAAACCATCTGCTACCTTTTTGCCCCTTCACTCAGTTTTGTGAAGCTCCACCTGCAGTTCCCTGACATCACCACAGCATCTGACCACTCAAAAAAAAGCTCAACATCATCCATAAGATAGGGATTTTACTGTTTCAGCTCTGCTTCACATCAGTGAAGAAGATACTGGTCAAAACCTGTCCAGCATAAATCCCAGTGGGAATCCCTGTGCTGACTCTTCTCCAACCTGAAAAGTTACTATTAACCCCCAACTCTTTCCTTCCTGCCCCTTAACCCATGAAAGCACCTTTCTTCCAACTCCATGGCAATTTGTCGTCTTTAACAGCGTTTGGCGTGGAACCAGAGTCTTTCTGAAAATCCAGCACCATTATGTCCACAGGGTGCCCTCCCCTCATTCACGCACCATGGACACATTCAAAATCCTAGCTGGATTTCCCTTTACTGAAGCTGTGCTCACCCTCTCCCTAGAGCATTTAGCCATCTTTTCATTGATCGTATCCTTTATCATAGGTTCTACCATTGTATCATGGATACAAGTCAGACTTACTGGTCTCTAGTTTCTAGCGTGGCCGCTTCAGGCCTTTTTGTAGATGGGAGCCGCACCGGCAATCTGCACAGCGGCCATATGAAATGGGATGTTACTCAACTTGGCCAGCAGCTCAGCAATTTTGCATGTCGCAGTTGAGTCCCTTCAGTACCCTTTGGTGAATGGCATCTGGTCCTGGTGAACTGTTAACACCTCATCTGTTCAGTCCCACGTTTTCTCCATATTTGCATCAAATTCATCTAGCTTCCTACAGGGACAGCAGGGTGATTAGTACATGAATTTGAAAGCAGTCAGAGATGTAGCTAGGTTATAATGAAAAGGGAACTATGCCATGTAAACAAGGTTGTTGCTGGTGTTCTTCAATGATCAGTCCCAAGACTGATCTTATTTCGTATTTTCCCTGACATGAAAAAAGGAGCAAGTGGAATTTGTGAACGTCACAAAGCAGGCGAGATGTGCCAACACACAGGAGGGTCAGTCTTACACAGGACTGAATGATCTCGAGGATTACTGTATTGAAAAGGGACAGCTATAACACTTCAGAGTGCAAGGTCAGTTTATATCAAAATACTAGAGGAGGAAAGACCTGAGTATATACCTCAAACTGTAATTAACTGAGTGTCAGCAGGACAACACCGCCCACCGGAAAAGCAAATATAATCCAGTGATGGATCAACAAGGTATATACAATGGAAATATTCCATTTCAGCTGAAATAAATCCAATTTATGCATATGGGGCATTTATGTTAAGGATAGAAATAAAAGTTTAATCCCACTTCAGGATGGCTTCCTTTGATCTGTGCTGGAGGCCAGGAATAACCAGTCTTACAGCTTTTTCAAAAAGCCAATACTGAGACCTCTACTCAATCTTTAAAAAAAAAAAAAACAAAACCAACAAAAAACAACACCACACCAAAACAAACCACACAACCAAACTTTATAGAAAGAGATAAATCTCACTTTATATAATAAACCAAATCTCCTCTTTTTTTTTTTTAACATTCTTTTAAACCATAAAGATTGATGTTGTCATTGGAGAAGAGACAGCTTTGTCTCATTGAATTTAAAAAATATATTAACTTTGTAGATAATTAGGAATTTTAATGATAGTTATAATATATAATAAAATATAACCTTGCAGATAAGTATATTAACCTTGCAGATAATTGGAATAATTAGTGTTTGCAAAGAGTCATGAGCAGGCAAGCACTATATATAGCACTATATGCACACACATATGCTACCTGTTACTATTTTTAGTAACTGCCAGCAATTCTTTCCAGGAAAAAACTGAAATTTCAGGAAAAAAAAATGGCTGTACAAGGAGGTATTTTTCATTGGAAAGAAAACAAGAGTGTGGCACAGGAAAATTGTGTTTTATTCCCAGATCTTCAACTGATCTAATGAGCACGTGCAGGTGATTTATTTTGATACTATTCATAAGTTTCATCACCTGTCAAATGGCATTTATTTCCATTGTAAAACACTCGAGATCTACTGATGAAGACCTCTACATAATCAGGTACTTTTATTTTTCAGTTCACTAAGTAGGCATCTAGGTCAAGAGATTATAGAATCTACAGATTAAAGGAACAAAAAAAAATTATCACATGCAGTATTAAAAAGTATTCCCACAGCCTTTAGAGTATCACTGCTGCGATAACACAGATAAAAAAAAATCCAAAGCCCTACTAAAATAATTGTTCCCACTTTAAGAAAAGCATTTTGTTGGAAAGTGATTAATTTATTCCAAAAATCACCTATAGTTTTCTTGAAAAAGAAAATAAATCTCTCTTAATTCAGCTAAATTAAATATTAATTTAGATTTGTATATATTTTTCTACTTCAGCAATATGACTGCACTGGCTGGAAAACCAAGAAACTTATTAACTATGAACTGACCCTTTCTCAACTCGCATGAAACCCAAACTGCTGGAACATTAAACACTAACTTGAAACCATTGATACTAAGCACCAATGTTAAAAAAACCAAAACCCACACTGTTTATCAGAAACAAAAGCCAACAGTAGCACAGAGCAAAGTAGTTTGTCATTATGTTTTACAGAACTACTGTCTTCCCACCTCTGGGGAGATATTACTAAGTCTTTGCTTACTTGAAAACATAAACATAACAAAGGTATTTTTGTTGATTATACTATTTTATTTATGCTCAAGTACTCTATCACTGAAAATGTTGTGTATAACACTCAAAAACTTTACATTTGCTAAATGAGAATTTGTCATTGAGAGGGTTGAAGACATGAAGCAAAACGACAGTGTTTGCGGGGTGAAAAGGAGAAGCAGATTGGAACTGGGAGGCTGCCAGGCAGCTCATCCAGCCATCATTGCTACATGCCTGAGGGGGGAAACAGGAAAATTCTCGTGTCATTTCTGTATCCTCCTAGCAAGATAAAAAAAAATAGATCACCTGGCACAATGGCAGCACCAGATCACCAAATGCAGACTATGTCCCGTGACAAACCATCAGGCTTCATACATTAAGAATCAGCCAAAAAGAAGATTCCCAAAGGAAAACCGCACGGCTGCGGAACCAGGGACAGGAGTAGCTAGGAGAAAGGCCCCCATTTCCCTTTATCAATAGTCAGCATAGCTTTGAGGACAGGTTATCGACCTGGAAAATCTAGTCCCAGTTCTAATATTCATCAGCTCTACCCTTCACCTTTTTTTCTGTTTCATAGTTCATCTTGCCTATTCAGATGGTAAGTCCAGGGGACAATCTCCTTAACATGTTCGTAAAGCAGCGTGGCAGCAAGTGCTAACCTGGTACAAAGATAATTCTCATTAACAAATACCACAACACCCAGAGCCAAACCAGAGATTTTTCAGCCTGCCATCTCAGGTCGTACATCCTGGAGGCTACACTGGAGCCTGGGTAATACTCGGGTATTGAATAGTAAGTTCAGCAAATCTCCACCAGCTTGCAGGTCAGTTCTTTACCAGCAGTCTCCCAAACCACTCACTGTTGGCTGAACTTGGTACATTTACATTATAAAAGATATGAGAACTATCTAAGATTTACTGCGATAAAACACTCGCCTGCAACAATTCTACCTGAACTAATGCTGGAGGGGTTTTTGCTTGGAGTTTTTTTGGGTTTGTTTTTTAAAATGGCACTAGATTCCCTCTCACACCGATGACTCAGTTCAAGATCAGAACGTAACCCATTTCTCTCCAGAAAGTTTCCCATGAAAGGCTGGTCCACACTTTAACCTCCTGTTCCTCCTTCTACCATCCTCAAAAACTTATCTTCTGAGAGCTGCTGCTTCTACTTGAAAAACAAAGACACGATGTGCAGAACAATCTTGTGCAGAGGATAGCATAAATTCTGTGCACTGATTAACCCTGTGAAGTCCTGGGACTGAAGTAGTGCAAAAGAAATTAAAAAAATGCACATAAATCCACATCACACAAATACATATTGAACATCCCATTCACTTGCACTTATGTATCTATTTTCCTGACTCCAGCTCCAGGACTTCCATCACTGTCCTTCAGTTGTTTAAAGATGGAACACTGTAGTGCCTTTTAATTCTCTAATAAAAATTGGAACACTTAAAAGTAAAGAATAATAATAAAAAAAGCAATGCCCACTTCGGTAAACATTCCTAGTGTTGGTTTTTAAGACTCAAAAAAAAAAAAATCTTCATTCCCAAATGCCTTGCTTTTTCACATATACGGCAATGAGGAGTTCAACCAAGTCTGCTATTGAGAAGATTTTATTTTTTTTTAGTATAGAATTCAACTGCATCCATTCATCTCTGTTACAGCCCTTCTGCCATCTGTGACAGATCATATTTCTTGAATTCATCATCAGGAGATGACTTGTTTCATATGTTACCTCTTTATGCTGCCGTATATGCATTCCAATCACTGATATTTTACCACTAGGAAAAGAATCTCCTGAATCAAGACGCAGAGGGAGAATTATGACAGAGCCCACAGCAGGACACTGCATCTCCTCGACACCAATCAGAGATTACATTTCCTGCCTTCCACTGCAGCAGGAGAGCACCAGCTGAGCAGTTCAGAGGAGATCAAGTAGCTTAGAAAAAAACCCCAGAGCCAATCACAACTGCCTACTGGACACAGCGGTCGCAAAGAACTAGATTAGTACGCAGACCAGGGGGAAGATGCAAGTTATTTATTAACTCAGTCATCTGGGTGCCTTATTAAACAACTGGAGAGGAGGCAAAAGAGACAGAATATGATAAAAATAGTGTGTTAGAAAGAAAAAAAAAGAAATCCCCCTCTCCCATGAGAAAGACTAAATTTATTGGCACAGCTATTCAAATATCAGTGCTCTTAGACTAATGATACAACTACTCTGCTGTCTTACCTCCACACGGATTTCTTAGGGGGACAGGAGGATCCAACAGTAAGCTCCCTTCCCAGGTATGCCACCCTACATAAAAAGGGCAAAGGTTGGAAAGACAAGGGCCTGAGACCCTCAGCCAAATAGCCTCCTGAACAAGAAAAGGTCATCTTCTTGTCCGGACAAATGAAAATCTAACTTGAAAAAGAAAGGCACCATTCTTAGGTTGGGCTGCATCCTTCATAGGGTGTCAACAACAATAAACATCTGCAACGAGTTATCAAAATTGGCATATACAAAATGGGAGAATCTCATTCCTGAAACAATCTAGATGAGGAGGTGCAACATGTAGACATTCTCTGCACATCACGTACGGAAGTCAGCTTGATGGTATAAAGAAAACCAAAGTTAGCAGTGTAACTTGAAATGTGGCTATAACTAGAGTAATTTGATTAGGATGGAAATCGCATCATTTGAGATCACATACAGCAGTCAAGGTCTGATTTAATTTCAGAGTTGTATGAACGTAGTAAGACCAGTTCTGTGCAAACTTTGTGTCGTGCATTGTCTGTACTACCTGGAGTAGACACCTGGTTTGGGGTGTATGAAGGAAGACAGACAATGGGGAAAAAGTTGCTATCTTTCATCACAGATTGGAAGAGAATCTGGAAGCAATCAGTTGCAACAAATCATGATCAAAAGGAGTTTAGGGTGTCAGCAGAGAGACAAACAGCCATGTAATACCAAGACCCAAGTTTATTTTGGAATAATGATATGCAAACCTTAAGGGTAGAAACAAACTCATGGAGCATATAGATGTGCTTTACAAGACCCCAGTTACCTAAAGCAAGTCAAATATCCTTATCTGACAGCATTTCGCTATCACTGTTCAAATATGCAGCAAGGATGCATCAGTTTATATGGCAGGCCACACCTTTATTTAATTCCCATAATATGAAACAAACTCCCCCAAAATGCAACCATAATCAGGCACAAGCTAGGTTTGGTACTTTGGCATAGGATGGCTATACTAACCTGTACTTCCATCAGCCTTCTTTGTATTCCCTTTACTCTGCAACATTTCTATCTCAGTTTCCAAAGGAGAAAGAATAAACTTGCAATGACTCTGTCATATTCCTTACTTCTGTCTCCCACATTCCTTAGCCGCCAAGTTTTGCATCAGCACTAACTATTTTTTTTAATTTCAAAGGAAAAAAACTATCACTTCCATTTTCCAGAAAAGAATCTCATCATTTCCATAGGGGGTAAAAACAAAACAAAACAAACCCTCAAAATGCAACACATTCATTTGATGTACAGACTTATTCAAATAGAATCATAGAATCATTTAGGTTGGAAAAGACCTTTAAGATCAGAGTCCAACCGTAAACCTAGCACTGCCAAGTCCACCACTAAACCATGTCCTTAAGTGCCACATCTACACGTCTTAAATACCTCCAGATGAAGTACTCTATTATAAATTGTCCACTTAAAGCCTTTTTTTAAACTGTAATGAATGTTGCTGTTTCTTGTGAAAAACCGAAACATTCAAAAAATGCTGTAGTATCAAATCCCATATACTTAATCAAAAAAACCTGCTTCACAAGAATATTGTCAGGAAAAAAAAAATCAACCAGCTCTACTGTCCAATTAAGTATAACAGCAGCTGGTTTTAAAATTCAGACAAGGGAAGCCACAGGCTTCTGAAGTTTTAGGACTATAACTAAGTGCAGAAAACTCTGTCTAAAGAACAAACAGGGGATCATTACCACAAAATGCAGACTCCAAAGAGGTCATTTGTGTATCAGTGACAACTAGCAGGACAAATAAAACTTAGCTGCTCACAACAATATACAGTTGCCACAACAACAAAAAAAACAACGCGATGTCTTCCCTAGTCCTTGTGAGGCAGAGTATTCAGTTCGTACCACACTCTTCTTCCTCACTTATTTATATTTGGGACAAGAGAATATTAAAGTGGTCTGCTTTTCCTCAGTTAATGTATTGCCTCTCTGCGCACCCATGAGATGTCCTTGGCAACTAATGATTTACCTTACCTGTTCCAGGAACAAGCTGATTGTAATAAATTACTCTGGCTTTCAACACTTCTTCTCCACCCATATGGCCCCTAGTATACACTCATCATTTATCTACAAGGTTTTCTGAAACAAGTGGTGCTGGTGAAGGAAATGCTCACATAGTAAAATAACATTTCCACTTACTTACAAGAGTCAAGATTCTGAATGAATAAGATGTTCATGCTAAGCTTCAACACTAAATGTGTCCTAGGACTCTGAATGTGTCCTAGGACTGAGCAGTCACAAGTGTCTATGGTTCCAACCAAGCCTCTAAAATTGTACCTTTTAAAACTATTTTTAGGCCGATCACTGAAATAAAGTGTCTACTTACCAGACAAGTTACAGCACTACTGCTGTAGGAACCAATACACCAGGCATTAATGATGTAGACATTTACTATGATCACAAGACAATTTCAGTTTCACACTTGAAATTATGTAAGTCCATGCCAGCTGCTGCCACTTCACACATGTACTCTTTATTGCTCAATTTCCCTATTTTAATAATTTTTAAAAACTTGTTTGTAAGTAAACAAAAAGTATAACTGCCACAATTCCTTACCTCCCTTTCATACCTTGGCCATATAAGCCTCAATATATCGGTTGCTGGTGTAACACGTCTGCCTGATTTGGCACTGCACGCTTACCAAAAAACGTACAATAGAAGTTAATACATTTGCAATGTATTAAGAGGGAAACCAGTAAGAGGGAAAGAGACTGGTGTGAGCCATCCTCTCTCTCACACTTCTGCAGATCATTACATAAATGAATATAAAAGGACTAGTATCTTTTATAGAAGTCATTCTAGGACAAAGAAATGAAAATTCTGATTCAGTAAGAAAGAGATGAAGGGATAGCTGTGATGCAGTTCTGTGACTATATCCAGAATAATTAAAGAATTAGCCCAAAAGCAAATAAGGCAGTGCTTCAATTTTCCTGAAGTCCCCATAAATCTATCTTGTGACAGTATTATTTACCAAACATCATGCCTTAAAATTTACAGTATCTAAAATATAAATCTACATTTGTTTTACTGAATAGCATTCATCCTGCTACTACTGTTTTAGTTTGAAAAGACACACAAGACAAAATGTACCAGATTCAACTCTGCAGCGACTCCACAGAAGTTTTGTATGTTACATCAGGGACGAATCCTGCCCCTCGAGTTTTGTGTGCAGTCAAGCAAAAAACCCCAACCCTATATACTGTCAGCCACGCAGGCACACAGACAGAATACATCTACGCCTCTCCAGAAGCCACCTGACCTAGAAAAAAGCACCAATCCCTTGGACAGTCTGAGTTAGCGTGCACTCATACATGGTCACGGCAGCCCATTGTACACTGTTTTGCACGTGTACTTGCTGTGAAAGGGCACGGAGCCCGGCACGGTCTCAGGCTGCGGGTGTGGAGAGCAAAGTACCAAAGCACTCCGACTGCCTCAGGTGTGCTGCTCTCAGACATCAGAGGGAAGATGCTCCTCTGCCATCAGCAAAGTGAGTGGGCCCAGACACCTGAAACAGTGGTGAACACGGCAGCTTCCGCTGCTGGTGCTCCTCAGCGCCCTGACTGCCGTTCAGAGGTACCGAACAAAGCTCCCAAGCAACCTATATGGAATTTATAACGTAAAAAGTCGATACAAGTGACTGGAACTTTTGCCGATAGGTTGTATTAAACTATCACAACAAGTTACACTCCAGTCTCATATGCAGCCACTGTAACATAATTCAAACTTGTGTTTTACATTTGCTACAAGAAAATCTGCACAAATAAAGTTCATGTAAGTCTTCACGTGAGAAGACTCTACATCCTAGCAGACTTAAAGATCTCCTTTATACGCAAAGACTAACCCCACCAGTACCTTCAATAAATTCCATGTTGTGTTTTATTACTTCTGAGATCAATAAGTAAATAGCCAGTTCATCCTTGTCTATGCTAGTTTAGCCCAGGTACTTCAAATACCCTTTCTGAGCCCAAAGGCCTACCCAGCAGTCTAACTCTGCAGAACAATGAAGCTTTAGCTAATTATGCCAATTAATTAAACTAATTAGGCAGCTTCAGATAACACATGTAAATGCGGCTGGTTTCAGAATATTTCATCTTAAAAGGTTAACATAATTCAGCATGACTGAAGGCAAACAGTCACATTTATAGTGTTAACAAACAGCTGTAGCGGGTTGTTTCGCACAGGAAACTCTTGCTGTCTTTTACTCCCACAGAGAGAAATGCTCAGGGGACTCAACAGTACCTAACAAATCACAAAGACTAAGCTCAGCTCCAGGACAGCGAAAGTGTAACTTGCACATCTACCTAGCATACATGCCTTGCTGCCCAGAAAATTCCCAGAATTTCAGTCGACACTGAAGTCTAAACTGTGGTATTACTGCTATTACCTAGCTAGCTTTAATCTGAAAAAGTCTGATTTTTGGCTTCGTGCAGTCAGAGGTCATGTTTGTTAGAGAGTCGTGGGTCTATTTTGCCTTACAGACCACAAATGCTTTATTTGAGTTTCACAAGCTAAATGATCAATGTGGAATTAGCATGATATAATATACTTTTGGCTTACATATTCAATCCCTTTTGGAGCAGAATATTATAAATACTTCAGTGTTAAAAATGTAGTAGCATGTCTTTGATTTTGCTAACATAAAGATTAGCTATGGATTACTACTGTCCCTTGAAGGTCCAAAGGCCTCAAATGCAATTTCTATTGCTACGCTGAGCTTCAAGTAATAGATTCATTTGAAGTCTGTCCATTTTACATTTTGGTAAGCCTTTTGCAAATGCAAAGTGTACCTCCTCCTCATCTTGCTGCATAAAGCATTCATTAAGAAGACATTAATAAAATAATATCAATATTAGGTTGGATGAGCATAAGGCTAGAGAAAATGAAATTGGCAGAAGGAACATCCAAACTAAAACTCTGACCTGTATTCACTTTGGTTAATTACTAGAAGGATGAAAGGCCAACAGCCTTTAAAACTACAGCTTGAGACCATGTATTTTGGTAGAAGAAAGGTACTGAGATCTTAACAAGAAAGAATTCAACATGATAAATGACAGTTATGATTAAATAAAACTAAGAGCAGCAGCATACTGGCAGTCTATCCCATTTTTGCTTGCTGTTTATCTTATTTCCTTGTCATTAAGGAAATACCTCTTTTCCCTACATGGAACTGTAGTGACATTTGACAAAGTAATTAAGAGAAGGATGATCATGATCAGCTGCCTTTGCCCTGTTACCAAACACAGTCAATACGCAGTTCATGACTCCAGCAGATGTTCGTGCTTTACAGACTTATTGGGGACTTAAGGTCTTACTTTTTCTGTCCTTCCTGTATTACATGGAAAACAGAGTCTAAACAGAGAAACCACTGAATTATTAGCAGCAAGTATTAACCCATCCGGCACAATCCACTATACAAACTGACAAAGAATAAACTCTGCCCATCAGTTTTATTTCTGCAAATCCATAGCTATTTTGAAACAGGCAGGCTTGAACTCTCTTGACAAATGGAAGAAAAGCTAGTTTGAGCAAAGGACTCTGTCAGGGCTGTTTGCCACTCATCCATCACTCACGACCCCTTCCAGTTAATACTTGGCTGAAATAATCCTGCTCACAAAACATGAATCTATAGTGCACAGGATGGAGGGTCACATATTTTGAAGAGGCGGAGGCAAACCCGGACTCTGAAGAAGTGTTCATGAATTCCCCCCATCCTTCACGTCCTCATCTCTGCCTCTACTCCGTCTCCTAATGCTCCTTATGCCACCCGTCTTTGCAAGACCGTGGACTTGGGCATACCACAGGAGTAATCCAAGTCAAAACTAATCCTTCTCACACTAAGAGGAATTTTTGTGTGTGTGTGCTCGTACAAGAGAGGAAGGTAGCACAGATTTAAAATCAACTGCCCAAGAAAGGCTTTTTAAAAAAAAAACAACACAACAAACAAAAAACCAAAAAACCCCCAACCAAACAACACACAACCAGTTTAAACTGCTTGTAAAATAAAGGGCCTAATTCTGATTCAGACTATTTCAGCTAATGCAATGAAAGTACAGTTGTTAAAACCTGATTTGGCAAAAAGCATCTCTAGTTATGCAAGAACGCAACCTCACTGAGCAGCGGTGAGGGTTTGCAGGATATGTGCCTCCTGGGCAAACTCTTCCTCACCCTGACAATCAATTCCTGGACTTCAAACACTGGAGTGTTGGCTACACAATAGAAACCCACCTGGGCTTCACAAACGTATCAGAGACTGGCTGCAGAAACTGGGGCCAGATACCAGCTAGGGATCCTTAAGTCCTCCAGTGAGGAAGAGGATGAGGAGAGATGAACAGATGAGGCTTTACAGACCAGAGAGATTCTGCTGGAAGCCTGGGCCAAGTTTCATCAGAAACCACAAGTTCACTCAACCTGGAGTAAACCAAATGAAACATTTCAGACTCTTAATTTTAATCAGAAAATATCCAACAATCTCTAGACCTGAATATATCGGGGGGGGGGGGGGGGGGAATCCTCTTTTCCATTGAGAATTTGGGTTTCATCTCTCCTGACTGCATTTACAAATGCTTAAGTCCTTAACCATGATAAGATAAAGATAAAACCTTGCTATTCTAATTTTCCAGTATACCCCATCTCACACTATCATAACCACCTAAACAAGGTGCTAAGATGGAAAGAATCTGCCAGAGTGTGCAAACCCTAAAGTAACTAGTACCGAGGTGGCTTCTGCTGCATTTCAAAACCCTGTTTCCGATGAAGAATTTTGACAAGGAGAATTTCCAAAGGCCAGCACTTAAGATATTTTGCAAACAGTAAGATGAATACAACTGTTAATGCAAGATAATGATTAAAACTTTAGTCAACTATGGATTCCACAGAAAACACAAGCTAAAATAAAGTACTTTAAATTTATTCTAGCAACACTAGATCAAAAATAACTGGGACAGTCTTTTCATGAGAGCCTGTAGAAACAAACCACTGTCATCCAACAGTTCAGAAACTTCTCTAGTTTTGAGTTTTCCAGTCAGTATTTCTGACAAACAGCTATATAATCAGTAACTACGCCAGTACATTTTACATCGTGACTTGACTGCTAATGTACCTGATCACTATCTTAGTTAAAATCCAGGTTTAATAATAAGGAAAAAGTGCTGTTTATGCTAATGCTTGAGAATGTTCTAAAGAAACACATTATTGTTAAAATAGCTTTAACTCTTACGGTTCCCAAATGCAATGCCCAATTCAGAAATAATACTTCTTAAAGGTGGTAATCTGTTCTCCTTGAGTTTTGATGCATGAAGGTATCAGAAAAGAGGAAATATTCAGGAAAGGAAGAAAGTGGACAGGAAAGAGAAGTATGAGCAAAAAACCTCCTGTATCCTTACCTTATTCCAAAGGTACTTAAAAATAATTTGCAGGTAGAATGTGTCATCCTGCTTTCTATATGATTTTAAGTGTTCACAATTACAGTATATTAGCTACCTTTTTATTAATTCAGATATACCTAGATAGGCATTTGAGGTGTGAGGAGCGGTGAAGAAAAGGACTTATTTACATTACTTGCTAGACAGAAACGAGTCTGGCAGCTAACCTTAAAATTTCCTGACTGTAATAGAAACTAAGAAAAAAAAAATACGTGACTCTGGCTGTTGTAGTCCAACTACTTCATTTTAGTTGTAATTAATTTCCAGCAACAAAAGAAGATACAAAGGGTTACATATGTATTCTTTAATGTACAAGATTATAATTAATATGTCTGTTTTAAATTTACTGTTATAATCTATTAAAGAATAAATAATTTTACAGCTTTCTAACATGTAGCTCTTAAGCTCTAAATCACTGACCATAACTAATAAGCAGTGTAATAGCATGAGTATCTGAAGTAAAACCACAGACTGCAATTTTGTTGATTGTAAATCATCATCATTTTTAATGCAAAAGCAACAGCAAATCTCTGTAATTACTGGGTGCATTTTGAATCACTTTTATGATTACTGCTCTATACCCATTAAAAATCCAAAACACTGAACTGCCCAGGGTATAAAACTAGAATTATGATACACTACAAGCTATAATTGAAATCCATAAATTTCCTTACTAGTGTTCAAGATTATTTTGTTGCCAAGAATTGCAGCCCTGCAGAATTAACTTTAAAAACATTTACTTGATTTAGCAGAGTGGTAGTGGCTTGGACAGTAGTAGTTGCTTTGCAGTATTTAAAAAAAAAAATCTAAAAACGTTGATGATCAGATTTGGCACTCCTGCTTGTTTGTAAATACATTTGGCCATCAAAACCACAAAATTTAAAAAAAATCTGCTCTAAGTGTTATAAATAAAAACTGGAAAGGCCAGCAGTGGTATACATGTAGTCTGGACCAGTAATTACAAACTTCAAGAGACAGCTTATAACACCTGGTATGACTTACCACCTACAGCATTGCCCAAGAACATTCCACAGAGTAGTAAAACACTGTATGTGATTTTTTTTTTTTTTTTTTAAAGTGCCCACACACTACTTCGGCAATCTATTGCATTTCTTTGCTAATAAAAAGAAAATTGGCTTCTAGAAATACATGTTTTCTAGGAGGGGGGGAAAGGAAATCAGAAAAATTAAATACCTCGTAACAGGAAAAGGCTAAGTTTCTTTTAATGTTTCTAGATATATGAAAGTGCATGCTAGCTAGACATCTCAGAATTCTAGAATAAAAATTCACCTGGAATAAATACACATTAAAAAAAAAAAAAGAGAGAATACAAACTTAGATGGGTGCAGGAAAAGGGTATCAGGATGTTCATGGATTTGGACAGCCCAATTTACAAGGAGAGACTGGAAGAGCTTTCCTTGTTTGAGCTATCAGAATGAAGACATGGAAGAGATATGACTGCTCTCATGATGCTGGTGAATCTGGGGTATTCCTTGAATGGGAACTACTGTGTGGGTGCAATTAATCCCTACATGCAAGGCAGGGGATACACTCGTATTGGAGACTATGCACAGGTGGAGGGGCGCTGTGTTGTTCTTTTTCTTTTTACACTGTACCCTACTTAAACTAAGAGTCATCACTAATTTAAAAAAAAAAGGAATAACAAAGTCACTAATAAATGTGGGTTGGAAATTAGAAGACAGTTCTTATTTAAAAAAAAGAAAGGAAAAAACCCCAACAGTTTTGAGGATCTTGAAGTGTTTCTATTAGGATGAATTATAGGAATAAACCAGTTTCCTAAATCAGAAAGGTTCTTCCACACCTACATACTGATGTCATTGTCTGCTGCCACTGGTCATCAGCGTTTATTCTCGTGTAGGTAACAATTGTTTTTCATTCTGGTGGGGTTTTCCTAAATTAAAGACACTGGGGGGGGGGGGGGAAATCAGTAAGAGAATTTGCAGATCCATCCTGCAGAACCTCCAGGGACAGAATTTGAAAAGAACAAAGTAAGAAGTATACTTCATCCTCCCTCCCCCCAGCAACTTTATCATGGAAATTTCTACATGACCAGACTGTAACATCCTATAAGCCACAGTCACGGTTGAAGAAGCATTCTTTAATCTAAAAGTCCCTTTTCACTGATTTATAACTTCCCCTAAATTATTGCCTAATTTTCCCAAAGCTCCAGGCTAAGAGCAACCATGCAAAATATTTCCACTAAAAGCAATATATCGAACTGTTTGTTTTCAGGAACAGCGTGCTGAAAGTGGGTAACATCAGCATTATTTAAGGATGTTTTCAGCTATTTAAAAATAAACTGTTGAAAATGCCAAACTTTGCATAAGTATACGTAGATGAATGTGTGGTTCAGTAATTAAGTATAATCGCCAGTATGCTGCAGCTTGCCCCCTTCACATTAAGATCAGCATTTGTGAATCAAAACGTATTCAGTCCATTAGAACAGTAATGCAGACAACACTGAAAGACACTAAATGGGTTCCCACTGCATGAACCGGAAGATCTGCTGATTATACAAGTAGGGATTGAGATATACAGCCCTAGAGAGAAGCAGACATGGGGATGCAGATGCTGCTTTTCCTCATTTACCCCTTCCATTGCTAAGGCTTGAGGAAACACAAGAGTCACTTGGCTCTGGTTTGCTCTTGCCTGGGCATTTACACTCTCCACCGCTTCTCCATGAACTTGATTCCTTTCAGCAGCACATCCCTCCCCCCAGTTACATTACTGTGCTATGCTTCAGGATGCTGTGCATATGACTGAGCACTTGTTTTAGGGTCAGGAAAGGATTTCTTCTCATTAGGCCAAATGCTTAAGGTGTGATAGTCAACTGCTCTGGCTTCTGCCTTTTGCAACATCACAGCAGGTAGATCCTCACAACGTATGGCCATCACGCAGTGCAATTAATAGAGAAAGAGCCCTTCTTCAGAGAGAACGGTATCAGATTTCATTACTGGACCACTGTTGACAGAAGAGATTGACTGCTGTGACTCTCCCATGTAAGGGACTGGTTAGGGGGGTTTAAAAGGGGATGAAGATCCTAGGGGTTAGCAGCATGAATGATGAATTCCTGGCAAAACAACAGCAAGATGCACAGTGGGGACGGAAAGGAAAAGATACCTTTTCTCTGCGCAGAATGAAGGAAAGTTGTGGTATGCCCTGTAAGTCTGTTCCTGTGTCAGCCATTCAATTGCTCATACTTGTGCAGCAGGCTACCCCGGGGCCTTTGTCCCTGGCTTGTTGTGTAAACCAGAGCAAACTAATCAACTGGTTCCTGGTTTTGTTTGTTTGGTTTTTAGTCTACTCCCTCTAAACAAAAAAAGCAAAAACCACAAACAAACTGCAGGATACCTATCTGCCCACTGCCAGACCTACAAAAAGTCTATGAAACTTTTTGAGGTCTTGATGCAAGAGGAAAAACGTAGAATAGCAGAGACTCCTTGGGAAGAGCCAATCCACCAGGTGAGAGAGAGAGAGAGAGAGAGAGAGAGAGAGAGAGAGAGAGAGAGAGAGAGAGAGAGATCCTTGCAAGTATATAGTAAAACCCCAAAGGCCTGCGATTAAAAACCACATTAGTCCTACCCCTAGTGACCCTGAATCAGGACAGTATGTCTGCAGGGAGACACAGAACACACATATTTATTTTTACATGACATGCCCAGTAGGAAAAGTATTTCCTACAGTTTATACTTTTGACTTGGACTAACATAAAGATATGTCTGAGGGTTCAGAAATTTAGTCATGATTCATGTGTGACTCAGGCACATTATTGTTTTCTTCAGCTACATCCTGAACGACAGAATGCATGCCACACAGCATTCAATACGCACCAGGCCAGATCCTTGGCAGTGGCCAAAACACACACAGCACTCCCCAGGAGACAATTTACGCGAGTGTCTCAAGGCCTTCCTTGGCAGACCCCGCTTTTGCATGTGCACATGCCTGTGGTGCCTACAGACGAACCCTCCTCAGGCACAAAGTGCTGAAGTGCAGCACGGAGTTATCCTCAGCTCCCGCTGCCCGCTAGAAAACTAGCAGGAGCTGAAATGCAGGGGACACATAGGTGTCTGTGCCCGACAGACACTGTATATGTAGGGGCAAACAGCTCTACAAAGGAGTTCACCTACTAGGTTCGGTTTATGATCACAACTAGACTGGTAGCATGGGAGGAAAACTGGACTGCATGCAAGGAGATGGTCTGCTGTGTACCAAGAAAGCACGCTACCATCTCCCAAAACCGGTGGTGCAACAGTGACCAAGAGCGGTTACTTTTTGGGTAAGGGAAGATAACAGAAGGATGAAACAAACCTGTATTTGTTGGAACAAGATTATTATGCTGTATGGGGAAAACCTTATTGATCCTTCCACACAAAAATGCTTTTGTTTCATGAACCAAAAAGTGACAAGATGTTTAACAGTCAACATAGACTTGTCAAGAACTAATTATGTCAAATCAACCTAATCTCTTTGTATTCCAGACAACAAGCCTCCCACCACAAAGGAAATAAGTAGATGCCCAAAATCTTGACTTTATTACGTCTTTTGATACTGTTTCACAAGACATTTCTATTAGCAAACTAGGGAAGCACAGCCTAAATGAAAATAATTAAGGAGTACAAAATATGAGGAAAACCATATTTACAAACTACGTATGCCAAAATTTGAAGAGGTATCAAGAGACGTTTTGCAGGGGGCTGTCCTCAATACAGCAATAATCATTATTTTTAGTACTAATTTGGATGGTGAAATAGAGAATGCTTTTTTATATCAGCAGGTCACATTCAACTGGTTGGAGCATAAGTGCACAGGAGGCCAGGCTTAGACTTCAAAATGGCCTTAAACTGGAGGGAGAACCTGGTAAATACAGGGGTGTTATTCACTGGGGACAACGGCAAGAAAGCACACCTGACTATGAATCATTACTTACACCAATAATGGGAAACAAATGGCTCGCTCTGCTACCTAAAGGTCTCAGGGCCTCCTGTGGCTCCAAGGCACAAGTCAGCAATATCGTAACATTACAAAAAGGGTAACAGCCGTATGGGGGTAAACAAACCAAATTATCAACTGCAAAGACAGAGTAACTTACATTCCACCCAACACCAGCAAGGCCCCCGCTGGGATACCATGTCCAGGCCCCTTCAGACCAACAAGGGAGAGAGTACAGAAGGGACCAACTTCGAAGAATGAGAATTGGTCTAGCAAGTGTAACCTAAAAGGAGAACTAATGAACCACCTTCTTTATTTTAGCAGAGACATTTAGGTAGGACTTAGTAGTACCCTCAGGTAGCTAAAGCTTGCTGCCAGAGGAAAAGAAAAAACCTCTATTCTCCATGCCCCTGGCAGACATGGCAAGAAGTAACAAGTCAAAATTGTTACATGGAAGATACTAGGAAAGAAATTCTAATGGCAAAGATGGCTTAGCTTTGTAAAAAGATTAATAGCCAAGATTAGGATCGCCTGTAATGCAACCTCAGTAAAGTTAGATAACTGCTTGGGAATCAGTAGTTTCAAAATCCAGCTCACACTTGAGGAAAACACTTGCCACTATGTCACCTCTATTCAGAGGTATTGGACAAGTATTTCAATCACAAAAATTACTAAGGGTTGGTACTACCAATTAGCCAAACAGCAGAAGGACATTTAACTCCCAGTGTGGATCTGATGTCACGTAAACAGAATTATTTTTACAATTTTGGCAATATCCATTTAGTCAAACCTTAAATATATTGAAGGGGTACACATGGAAAACTGCTGCACCAATTTCACTGCTTTTTCTGCTCTTTAGAGATATGCAGTTGGTTTGGCGCCATGCAGCACTACCACTTAATTGTACAGTGGAAAAGAAGCTTGCATAAAACTGCAGGAGTCTTTTTCTAAACATATCCTTCAGCTGCAAGCTGTCTAAACAACATCCAGAGCTATGATTTAAACATGAACCTATGAAAAAAAATAATAATGCTTTTCTCTTCCAACTTTTTCTTGTATTTAAAAGACATTGACAGTATTTGGAAACCCAAAGTTAAAGTATTCTTTATACACAGTTTTGAGAACATAGAAAGAAAACACCGTTAACAGTGTTATTCGCATACCCTTTTATGCCTTTTTTTCAGTTCCAGGCTGACATAAACTGGCCTACATGGACACAAGCAATGGGCTTACAGGGTCTAAAAACGTGTGCGTTTATCGGGAAAGGAAGCAGAAACCAGAGATTCTGAAGAAAAAGTGAGGGAGCGTATGGGCAGACAGCCAGCAACTCCTCCGAACACATCACTTTCATTTAAAAGAAGAACAGGAAATTAGTTACAATGTCTGCCAAATTTCCACCGTTAGGATTGACTGCACACGTAAGTAAACCAATCTACCCATCTCCAAACAAATCCACCATTTCACCAAAGTCAAAGTGATCTCCTCTGTGGGGCGTATAGTTCCAGAACAACGCGATAGAAACTGTCAGTCTAAAAACCTTTTTCTCAACCTGGCTGCTCTTGAGATTTCTTTACTACAGCTCATGCCTCCTTTCCAAGTTTAGCTCCTCCCAGGCAGTTTAAGCCCAGTAAGGCACCAATAATTAATGTATAGGATTACTCTTCTTAAACAGGCTAAAAACCCTTTTGAAAGGGCTATCCAGCATCAGGAAATAACTATAGTGCAATTATCAACTTTTTCCATTTCTTGCCTTCTAAATATTTTTCATGTACCAAAAAGCATCTTGTTATTACCGATTACTTGTATCTCAAAAATGGAAAACCATCCAGAATTTCACCACACTGTTTGACAGGCTAGGGCTTACTTCACAAGCCTCCGAACGGGAAAAAGAAAGGGGAGGAGAGGTGTGTGTGTGTGTGAGGAAAGCAAGCAAGAAAAAAAAACTAAGAGGGAAAGGAGGTACAGATCAATTTAATGGTATGTGGATGGCAACTGTAACAGGGGGGGAGAGGGGCAGCACCTCAGCAGCTCGTTCCAAAGAGAAAGGACTTTTACCAGTTCATGAAAATAGCAGCTAATAAAAATATGTTTAAAAAGCCCTTTAGATCAAGGCAAGGTTTCAACCAGAAACCATAATGGTTACATTTTTTAATTTAGTACTTTGAAAGCAGAATTGTAGGTCCTCTGCGAAAACCTCAGTCTGTTCCCAACAAAATCAATAGCAAAATTTTCACCGACTTTCATGAAAGGGGGTAACACAGTCAGAGCCTGCATACCTGCCAGAATCTACTGTAAACATGCTTTTACTTTTGAAAATCCTGCTATAGAAAACATAACTGATAACACTTGCTGCTTAAACTGCAGAAGTTTCCTCTTGTATCAGAGCTATTTACCTACCAACATACGTGTTTCAGTTACATATTCTGCACATCTCACTCCCAAGCAGCTAGCAAACAGACTGCAGGAAAGTACACAAAGACAAAAATTCAGTGCTGCAGTCTGTTTAGAAAGCATTACAAAAATTCCTCAAACTAAAACCTACATAGTCATGCATGCCCCTAAAACCATGTAATACAAAAACTATAAGTATTGCTCTGTTAGCATACTATTCCTTGTCTGTGTGATACACATAATCACTAATAGATAATTACTATTCAGGTAACTATCTGAAAGAGCCTATGGAAAAGTCTGGGTTTTTTTTTTTGTAAATGCAACATTTTGCAAGACAAACCTGTGCTAAAATAAAGAAGGACTGGTCAAAAGCAATGCCATTTAGAATGGAATTTTTTATCTTTTGTCAGCAGGAGCCAGAGAAGAAAAACAATACATCACCAAATAGTAAGGAAGGAGGAGAGGGGGAAAAAAAAAGCAAGCAGCAGAAAATTAAAAAAAAGCAAGCTTGTACTGCTAAAGAGCTAAGATAAGTTCTGGGAGGGACTGTCTAAAGAAGCAAGGTGTTAGTGAAAACACCTGAAACATCCTGAAAGTCATTCTTAAGACACCACCTCTAAAAGTTCATAACAGAATTTAAATACCATGAAGGAAAAAACAATGCTACCACTTCAGTTAAAAATAGCACATCTTGAAGATTTAAAATTAGACACTTATGAACTGAAAACTATCAAGTACATGAAGTGTATACTCATACTGCACAAACTATCAGGGAAAACACCAAAACAAGGACGATTATGAAGTTAGAATATGCTAAGTAAAAGGATGAAATTGTTTTTGTCCAATTGTATAGCAAATTCAACTTAGAGAAAGACATTTTTCCGTGGTAAATATGACAGGAGAGGCAAGGAGAAGAAAAGGAAGATAAGCTCTTGAAATTCCTTCACTACCTTCGCCTTAAATTTAATTCATATTCATTGTAAGTATGAAGCTATTTCTTATTAAGATGATGCTCATTTCCTTATCCCTGCAGGAAAAAGTGTGCTGAGCACAAAGGAATTTCTGTCTCATTTTCCAAATCTAGATCAATACTATTAACTATTACATCAATTTCAGCCACTAAAAGATCTATAAAACAAGTTCTATGAAAACAATTAGTTCTCCTGGGCAAATCTGTGCTCCTTCCAAAACTAAAACCATCACACACATACACAGAGGAAGGATATACTGCAACAGCTTATTTCCCGTTAGACACCATAGGAATTGATTTAATGACTCCAATGGTTGCATAAGCAGTTCTTTTTAATATACATAAGTTTAGAATATAAATTCTCTCTTAAGTAAGTTTCCAGCTCTAAGATGAAATAATTCCTTAGGGAAACACCTCAATCCTTTACAACTTCCTATATAGGTGAATTAATACCCGCTACTGAAGGCTCATATGAAAACCACCCAATTTGGTAAGTGATGTAGTATTTTATAAAATGCACAGCACCCACACTATCACATACTTGCTACAGTATCAGTACAAGCCAACTTCAACAAGAGATTCAGACTACCTCTAATTATGATAATCTCTGCTCTCATTGATAACGCATAAAACCTACCTGGGACAAGCGGTATTGCAGATTATCTACACTCCACTGGAAAAATACCCCAAACTGGTTCAATCCTATGCAGTGCTACTCATACTTATAGAAGTAAATGAGCACTGAGGCCACCAGCCTGGGAGTACCCAGGAGCAAGCCTGGCTCAGCTGATTAGCTGAGCTATCTGATAGCAATTAAGTTAGTTCCCTTCCTTTCAGTATGCAGCACGGGCATGCCTTTCTATCTATAATAAAATCCTTTTCCTGGGGAATAATTGCATCAGGACCCAAGGAACTACTGAAAGGAGAATTTTTCAATGCTGCTTCAAACACTGAGTTTCTAGAGCACAAAGCTGGGAAATAAAGTCAACTTTTTAGAATTTTGCCATAACCTTTGCTGGGGATACTAATCTTCTCAAAGAGATACAAAGTAAGTGACTTTGGGGGGTTTTGTTTGGTTTTGACATTACTGGCAATGACACACATACATTTTATTACTTCTAGTCACTGGCTGCATGAAGTATGTCCTTACTGTATGTAATTTTTAGACCTGGACAGAAACCAGCTAGAGGTATTCCTGTCAAACTTCCTCTGGCTCCGTCTTACTCCACAAGCTACTGAGCATTATTTTTATCACTGTGTAAATACCAAGTGTATGTGAAAATCCTCCCTCTGAAACACTCTCTTGGCAAATTCTTCTTTAGAAGTTATCATAGCAAAAGTCCAATAAATTTTCTTCACGTGAAAATAACTAAGCAGGTGAAATCAAAATTACTTTTTTCCAGGTCTCTTGGTATAGTTTCAGTCACATTTCCTTATTTTCTGTTTTTCCCCTTTTTTGAATGCTAACACCTTAACCTTTCCACAGTTCTCTTTATTAACCCTTGAGTTTCTTCATGATAGTGTTTTAAAATGAGATTTCCTTGTGACATTTGGTCTGATATGAGAGAGAATGTAGACTCAGATGCTGAAATAGTCACTCATTCTTACCTTTAGGTTGAATTTTTTAGCCTAGGAACTAGCACATGAAGATCTGTAACAGACATTCTGAAGGGCAAATTCGATTCTTGATGATTCTTTATTCTGGTACTTCTCATTCCCTAGCTACGGAAAAACATCTGCTAAACTAATAGCTGGATATTTAGGGGGAAACCTTAACTACAAGGTATACAAAAGATCAGAGATCAGCTTGTATAAAAATACTCAATACAGTATAACACAAGCAGTTATTAGTAAAACAGTTTTAAACAAAATTTGAAGAAAAACATTTTGGCAACCACTAAACAATTGGACAAGAATTCAGAGATGCTGCAATTAGAAGCAATTATCATGATCACATGATTAGCACTAAAAAATTATGCCAAAAAAATCATTCAACGTTTTTGCACTGAACTCATAACTTTTGATGAGGTTACAAACTTATTTTTTTAACAATACATTCAGTCTTGCTTCAAAAAGACCAAGTCAGTTCCACACATATGTTCGAAAGCTATAATACATCCTTCCTTTTCCTAGATCGCTCCCTTCTTTCTGCCACAGAACTGGGGCTGGAGGGACTTTGGATAACTGCAGCTTGTGGCAGTTTTAAGATCGAAATTTTTAAGACCCAAGTCTAGAACTTTGGCTCTATGAGACGACGACTTGGGCTCAGCCACCTGTGTTGCTCAATGGGAAGGCAGCTGGGGGCACTGAGCGCGAAGGAGGGAGAAGTGATGGCCCCACTCTCCTGAATGGGAGAGAAAGCCTCTCTTCTCATCAGAGCCTGGGGGAGGAGAGAGAAGGATCCAAATTACAGCCTGGGACTCTAGGGCAGCAGGAGAGGGAGATGGAATGAAACTCATACAGGGCTTGGGATTGGGTGGGGTAGGATCAAGTGAGAAAACCAGCATTGTCTCAAGCTGTACAAAGAGGTATCGCTGCATCAATTCTGTCTTTCCACCCCCAAACAGATCATGGTTAACACTCCTCAGCTTTGTTGAGTGAACGTAGCTTGGGGAGAAAAAGGTTAGGGAGACCTAAGGCAAAAGATGTACATTCCTGGGTGGGAAAGAGATTGCCCTTAGAGAAGAAGATAGTGTGCCTTGAGGCAGACTTAGGGGAGATGATTTAGGAGAAGACAGGGAATGGGTAGCTCTGGGGTACACAGAGGGCTCTGGGACAGCAGAGCTGGGAGATGTGGAGCCCAGGGGACAGGAGCTTGCTGGTGCAGAAGAATCGCTCCCAGCGAACATCTCTATCCACAAACCAAGGGCACTGATGCAGAACTGGCACCCGCTCCTAGTTTTGGTTTTTGAGTTTGGGTTTTTTTCTCTATGGAATATTGACTCATTAAGTTTTTGGTTTATTCTGGCTTTTGGCCTTCTTCACAGCACGGATAGCCTAGCTCCAGCTCTCAGCCACTTAAGTTCTCAATGCCTTTTTCTGCTAATAAAAATATTTCCTTCCATGCATGCGAGAGCATGGCCAAGTGGCCACTTAACTAACTCTGGGAAAAAAACAGTACAAGCTTTTCTTAGTCTCTGACTGAAAGGCAAGTTTTTTTCCAGCTTTTTAACTCTTTTCTTAACCACACCAAATTTACCCTGTGGTTTCTGAGGCACAGACATCAGAACCAGATTTAATTTCCCCATAAAGTTCCCACTGACATCATATGCAGTGATAATACCACATCCCTGCTTCAGGGTGTGGATCCTTAAAACCAAAGCAATTCTTCTTGGGAAAAAAGAACTTGTGGAAGACATACATTTGTACCCGGTTGTAAGTTTTCTTTGCTGTATATTATTGCCATTTCTCCCTGATTTTAAGTTACTGAGAGGACAGCTGTAAACAACTATGTGTACTTGATTCCAGCCACTACACATTAGTGTAGATTTCAGAGAATATTTACCAACTATGTATTCTAGCACAAACCTGTAAGATCTGTGTTTGGAAGTCTGCCTTGCTGCTGTTTAAGCTGCTAATGGTGGTATTTGAAGTTCTGAAAAGTTCTGATTTCTTTTTTTTGCATGCTACTGCTGTATTTATCGTTCTCATCTCATGTCATCCTGTTCTCACCCACCACAACAATTACAGTCAGTAAGCGTGTGCTTGTTAGCTGATTTAAATTCAAACACTTCACGCCAAACCCAGCATCAAATGAAATCGCTGGCAAAACCCCCACTGACTTCACTGGGAATGAGACCAACTGGAGGAGCAAGACTCCCGTGAGAGGCATGCATCACTGTCATTCACATCCTGCTGAGTTTGTGAGAACCAGGACAAGATACTATTTGAAGGCCCTTCTACTTTGTTTCATGTGATACACCACTTCTCTTTTGTTTTGCAGTAAGAGAAGTTTTTTACTGTCTGCAAGGAACAAACCGAAGAGGCTGGATGAGTCACGGGAGATGGTTTTGGGCCAGCCTGGCTCGTAGACCGCCAGTGTCAGGGAAGGTTCACCTGATTCTCCCCTTCCTGCTGCACAGCCGGTCCCAAAATAACACAGCAGTGCTAAACATAGCACTGCCGTGCTCTTTTAATAAACGCCGATTCCTGCAGAGTGTACAAGCCATCGCATTTGTCAAGATAAGCACATCAATATGAGATGTCATATTAGCCTAGACAAAGAGATTGAACCAGATAGCTTTGTCAAACGCCAAGCAAAGGGGCTCATTCAAACTGACAAAGCAAGAAATTTAAAAGTTGAACCTACCAATCTAGTCTTAACTCATTCCGTCCTCTCCTGCTTTGGAAGAGTCTCAAACCAGCAAGCGAGCTCCTGTAAGTGATACAATAAATTCATTCCTAACCTGCAATAACAATATTCCTGTCACTTCAAACCCCTCTGCTGCACTTTTCAAAAATTCTGTAATAGCTGTTAGTATGTTTCAGATTATACATACGGATTTATATACCTTAGTGGATAGGGACTCTTCATAATGACATATGCACACAGGATATAACTAACAGGCAAAATTAACAGGCCTAGTTAATTGCCATATTAACAGGCATAACCAATTGCCATATCGGCAAGTTACTGGTTATTCCTTGATCGCTTTTCTGTTACTTACACGTAAGGAAGTTTACCCTTAGTCTTAAGGCAATGGACAAAGATGCTGCAGTACTGGGTCCCAATGCTTCATCTGTCTAAAATTTTTCATGACTTTAGGCAAATTCTTCTATTTCACATCTGAAATCAGGGACACGGTTGCCCTATGTATTATGGTATATGTGAGATGGCGATATTGGTCATACACAAAACTAGAAACATGGTTCACAAGATTACTTCATTGGTGAGAAATTATCTTGGCTCCTTTGGTATTCCTCACACATGGTTGTGTAACAGCATGGGCTTCAGCATCCTACATATGGCGGAGACAGAAGCTCCGGGGGTGGGGGTATCAACAGAAATATTTTCCTTAAAATGTGTTTTCTCCTCAGAAAGACTTACGATCACCAAACTTATTTAAAACAAGACAGGTATATCGGTGTGCAGGAGTGAAACTGGTAGTTAGACTTTTGCTGCACCGCTGGTAGTGTCCCTATTGATGTGCAGCCCACACACAAAACCCCGCATTATGTGAGAAAATTCAGTTCAGCTTTGCACCACAGAGGTCTGACTGAATCATGTCCTTTGGGAGAAGAAAAAGCCTTCAGGGAACTACAAGAGGGCAGGCATTTCTCTTTTGCCAGGGACCTGTAAGTTCAGCTTTTCCTTCAAACTTAGAGCCATTTGGAGGACGAAGGAAGGATCCCCCTTACAGGGCAGCTGCTGCTGCTGCTCGCAGCGGCAGGCTGCTCAGCCCCGCACAGTTCTTCGGAGCTGGGAGCCACACGCTCCCCTTCTCCTCCGCCAGCCCCCACCACGACCAGAGCTGAGAAAATACACTGGGGAACTGAGCACGACCGTAGAAAGGGAGCGAGAAGGCTGCGGAGTTGATACTATCCTCTCTCAGGACTCCACCTTTAATATACCCTAATGGGATCTTCCTCCCCTCAAAACTAAGAGATAATGAAACCCAGGAAGATTTACATTCAACATTTCCAGAGGAGATTGAATACACTTTAAAATATTCAGGAACAATTCAAATGCAAATATGGCACAATACTGTATTATTCATATTCTGCAACATTTTGCCTTAATGATCTCATTGGAAGAAGATCTTTCCCAGTTTGTTTTCTGTGAGTTTAATAAACCGGGACTTCGAAACAACTGCCCAATATATAAAGTGCTATATTTTTTTTAAAAGAAAACAGAGTTATGAAGTCAAAGGCAAATTCAGTGGTTTCTTATATAAAATACCTTTTCGCTTCCTGAACATTGCCTGTAGCTTTGCTAATTTATTCCCATGAAAATATTGTTACTACTTAATGCACTAGTACTTTTGTCAATAGGCAGCTTTCCCCAAGGCATATTTGAGAACGCTCTGCTAATCAGAGTTGATGCAGTTATTCCAAAGCAGCCAGGTCTTTAGAAAAAGGTTGATGTTTAATTCTAGTATGGGTGAGTGTTGCCATTTCTTCAAAGCACAGTATTTTTAATTCACTGAATTCACTTCTGCAGATATCTAAAATGCTGACTACATTATCCAGCCCCAGACTCCGCTTGAACCAGTGTTATTTCAAAGCAGTATTGCTGGCATCTTTACCTCTTAACATTTAACTTATGTGAAATATTCCTCATTTTGTACTGGCAAGGATTAAACAAAGATTTAATCAGAACCACAAATCTGTGCTATATCATCAGCACAGAACTTAAAAAAAAATGTGGTTGGGTGTTTAAGCAGACACTTGGATCTGACTTCTTACTTTTCTACATCTGCTTGAACTCTTGAGACTATGACCTCAAATGCAGCTGAATTTTTAGTGTTTGTTTTCCAAGCATGCTGATAATCATAAACAGCACAGTGAGTGACAAAGAGGTCACGTACATATACATATGTCACACTACAGTTTTATCCTCTCTAATAAATACTGAAAACTACATGAGGATAACTTTACTGAGGCTAAGCAAATCATCTTAATTGGTGCAGGAGCTTTTAATGCATGTATGGTTTCAGTGATTTTTAATGTATTTGCAATTCTCTGCAGATGAAAAATTGAATAAAGTTCCTCCAGAAACAGGTCAGGCCATTTATTTCAATTAGAAATAGTAATGAAATTCCAGTAAACTATTAAATGTCACTTAATCTATATTCAAGATAAATAGAATACTTAATTTCTCTTGGCACGTTGCACAACAAGGTACCCTACTTGTCTTTATATTGACAAAATTGGTGCTCCTCTGCTCTCCCTACCACAGTGACATTTAGTGACATTACTCCTGCTCAAACCCAGCGTGGACATAATCCATTTTGCAACAAGCCCGCCAAGGCAAGAAGTGTCTCCGTATGGAGGTAAAGGCTCTACTTCCTCTGATCCGGCTGGTTCAGGTCAGTGCTGCGCTTTCCTTCGTTCATCTTCACTTCAACCCAGGGGGGCTGCTCATTTTGGTTTCCTTCTGCTGTCAGACCCATCCCCAAAACTTCTACATGGCAAAAGAATATTAATACTATTCCTACACTGGGCATAATTAATTTCCTAATTAAGGACAGAATTACAACCATCAAGGAGAATTTTTTAAAAGCAGCTAGATGTTTTGAGATGACACAGATGTTTCACTTGACTCGGAGAGGTACCACGGATTCTTGTTTGAAGGGCATTCGAGCCCATCACCTCCACAAGAAGTTTCTTAGATACAAGAGACTTCTAAGGCTATCAGCCAGCAACAGCAGGTGTGAAACTAAAACAGAAAACTTTGAGTATTAAGGAGCATTACCAACATGGAACAAAAACTGACTTCTCTAGAGTTCTCCTCAGTTACAGTTATATTCCTCGGTTTATACCTGAAAAATATATTAAGATGCAATTTGAGGAGGTGAGGTCTTGTTCTAATTGAACATGGAAATATTTCCATGAGGCCATGGAAATAATCAAGATGGTTTGCGATAATTCTCCATGTCTGAAGTCACCCCCCCACATGGCTTCAATTCAAAGTTTGCACGTCTTTAAGAGATTTACATTAAGCCCTGCTAAGTAGTTGTTAGTCATCGCTGCTGACTGTAATCAAACTAAGTTAAACTAAAATTTACCATGCCAATGGATATTCTTCCCACTCTGTTGTTTCACCCTTCATCTGAAAATACAGCAATAACACTGGAAGGACAGCAAAAGGATGCTTTTAACATCTCCACATCCACATCCAATACTCATTTTTGATCTTTTGACACGTCTACAGCTCAGGCAGCTAGCAAAAGGCTATAAACAAGGCAGAAGAGCAGCACTTCCAGTTCTCAGGGACGTTTTCAAATAAAACTCCAAAATTGTCTGAGAAATACATAACTGAACACATGAAGTATTCTTCAGGAAACAAGTAAAATGCATATACATACATGTATACATACATACACTCACAAGCACGCTCCTCCATTCATAGATACTACTTTCCATTCATAGATATTAAGAGGAAAAGTTGATGGCATTCTCCATGTAAGCCATGGAGGGAAGTAGAAGGCTAGTTAGCAGCTCAGCAGCACCAGAACCGCAAATCGATATCAAATAGGTCAGTGTCTAGTGCCCTGCTCCAGAATATCCACGTGACCATCTGTAGACGGGCATGTGATAAATGTAGACAACAAACTTGACATAAACCTCAAGCTGATTCTTTAATCCTGTGCACAGAAGAGAATACATCCAGTTTCTTTTGACATGCCGAAGTCTGTACACTGCATATTCTATATATAAAGTATAATACAGGTTGCTTAAATTATATCCACAATTTTCTAAAGTTTTTTTTTTGGTTTTTTTTTTTTAAAAAAGAGACACTGTTATAATATGGCTCTTTCCCAAACAAAAGAATACAGTATTTCATTTTTCTTGCTCTAAACAACATCCAATGAATAATGTACAGTGATGTGATCTTTTGCTATTCCCTTTAAGCCATTTTGGAGATGGATTGCTACAGTGGGTGGCATTCAGAATAACATGTTGAGCAACACACACTCAAATCTTGCCAGCTTTATGGTTTCTTACAACATGCTACGATGTGAAGTGATTCACACTGAGGAGATGGAGAAAGTTCTTCTATTGCTGTAAAAAAAAAATGATGTTATACGCATTTATCATCCAAAATAAATACGTTGACACCACAGGCTGAAATAAAACTAGGAAAGGAAGCTTGGTTCCTCTTTCTATTTCAAAATACTGCATTTAGATTTAAACCAATTAAAGCTGAGTGACGCTTTCTGTGTAAGATGAGCTTGCCCTGACAGTTAATCCATGCTATTATCAGGCCCATCAAATTAAAATAAGGTGAGCTAAAGAAGAAATCAACGCCAAAGATTTGAATTTCCTTGATGTCATACGCTGGCATCTTAGAAATTTTACAATTCCTCAGGAGGAAGTATAGAAGAGAGAAGGTAGAGGATCCACTTGGTAAGACGGAATTGGTGACTATGAACATACACACACAGAGTCAAAAGGAAGAAGTGAAACGTAGCTATGGAGGTGGGTAATGTGCTGCAGCTACGCTGATAAGCCAGAACTTTCAGAGAAGCCCTTTTAGATAGGACAAGTAATGGTAATTTCAGAAGGGTGTCAGTCCAATGATTTATCACTTCAAAGGGAGGGAAAAAAAACTCTCTGAAATGACACAGTAACTTTTGGAAGATGCTGTACTTAGACTAGATGTTCACGGATGTTTTGTTAGATTTGGCTACTGTCCTATCAGATGTGAGACACTGTCTGTCTCTGACAATGTCATCAGCCAGATGTTTCAGGAAAAGAGAACAAATAAATATCTCAAACTAGTCAACTGTGCTGTACTTGAGAAGTGACTAGTGGCCCTCTATCACCAAGCCATTAAACAACCGGAGTCCTGAAACTTACTGTCTTATCAGTCTTATTATCTGCACCTCCACATTGTTATGCCAGTTGAATTTTACTTGTTATCCTCACATCCAGGTCCCCTACAGCAGAAACTTCATTCTCAATTTTAATTCCTCACATTTCTGTAAACCCAGACCTGCAGACTTCCCCATCACCTTGCTTCCATACCTTCATAAGCTTTTCAGAGGTAAAAAGTACCCACAAGCTGAAGGTCAACTGCAACTGCTCGGTCTTTCTGAAAAATCAGACTTCAAATCATTAAAGAAAATACAGGCAACTCGGGTCATCAAAAAATTTTGAAGCACTTCACTCTGAACTCTGAAGCAACCATGCATTATAAGACCTTATTTTCTTTCACAAATCCTTTTCTCCTCTGTGGTATTATCCATTTAATTCTATAGTTTTATTTATTCTGCATATGATGTTTTCAGCAGGAAACCTACAGAAAACTTTAGACAAAACAATTTCTATCTTCCAAACCACATTATTCTTACATTCTAACCTTTTCAAAAGATAAGAATTAGGTAAATATTGGGGTTTCATCAAACTGGAATGTACCCTTTTCTGGCCTTTCAGCAGACCGTGTGCCCTGGATATAGACCGACCTGCGCTGGAGTGTCTGATGAATAGTTTTGACATTCACCAGTCACTATCATCCTCCAGTAAATAAATCCAGGCAACAGAAGGAGTTGTTCCTCCAGCCACATTACCACTTGCTTCATGAGCCATTTCGGCAACAGAAACTGACACTAAAATATGACCTTTAACAAAAGATGAGAGAAGCCATCGCTCTCCAACACAATGGAAAAGTTTCACAGAAAAGAAAAACAAACCAACCCCCAAACCATTAGGACCGTCCCGTCAATTTCTGCCTTCACTCCCCAGACTAGGCTGGACTAAAATGAACGAAAAAAATAGAGGCGAAACCGAAACACAGCGCCATGCTGCACCGCCGTGTAAGTCCACATCAGGCCAACAAGCGTTGGTGGATCTGACCCGCGTTGGCCGCACTCCTCTTCACACCTGGCCGGTGCTAAGGCCTGGCCATGTTTCCCTCCGAAAATGCCACAGGCACAGCTGAGACTCTCGGCACCAGTGCATGGCAGAGGTGGGACCAGGCCCTGCCGGACCCCCTCACCTCCAGCTGGAGGTCACCCAGCCGCCGCCCGTGGGAGGACTCGTCCAGCTGCCACCGCTGCCCCACCACACCTGGGACCACGGGCCCTCCTGGGGGCAGCGGCCGGCGGGGACCCTCTTACCTTGTTGGAGTAGGGGGGTTTACTCAGGTTGATGCCGTCGCGGATGAGCTTGTCCCGGATCATGATCTTCAGCTTCAGCCTGGGGTAGGCGGCCAGCCCCCCGCCGCCGGCCGCCCCCCGCCGCCCGCCGGGGCGGTGCCGGGGGCCCGCCCCGCGCCGGGCCTCCTCCTGCCCCGCCGCCCGGCGGGGGCAGCGCCCGGCGGCGGGGGGCGCCGGCCGCGGGGGCGGCGGCGGCTGCGGCTCCAGGGTGAAGTACAGCCCCGCCGCCGTCTCGTCCGCCTCCTTCAGCCGCCGCACGGCTTCGTGGATCCGGCGCCGGTGGTGGGGCACGGCAACGCCGATGGCATCCAGGTCCGGGTCCCCGATCTGCTTGCAGACCTCCAGGTCGTCGTAGCCATTATCGACGAAGGACTCCGCGTACTGGGGGAGCTGCAGGGTCTTCAGCCACTCGTAGACTATGTTGGTGCACATGCTGGCTCCAAAATAATGATGATTGCAACTTTCAGCACCGAAGCCAGCCTCCCCCTTTCCACTCCTCGCCAAAGGAAATAAAAAGACGAAACAAAAACTGCGATGCAACCAAAAGGTCTCAAAATCAAGGTCAAGAAATTGACATCCACCGGGAAAAAAAAAAAAAATCCTTAAAGCAGATCAGTAGGGCATCGCAAGCGCTGCTGAACGAATCCCTCCTGTTTATTCCTCCTCCTGTTTTCCTACCACCAAGTACAGCCGCTTTCTGCCACCCGAGAAGGGAGGCTCGGACTAGAGAGAAGCAAAATGTAAGGGTGCATCCCCTAAAATCCCAAGTCGCTGCTGCACAACATCCACCCACTTTCTCTGGAAGTAATTCTCAGTCGCCGTCTTTCCCCCCCCCCCTCTTCCTTTCAGTGTTAGTTTCTGTTTCTGCTTCTGTCTCACCTTCCTGCGCTCTGTCGCATGATGAATCTGTTTACTACGTGTAGCTGCTTTGGTACACGATCATGTTGGGGGAGAACCGAGCGCAGGATCCCGCACCCCCGCCCAGCACAGGCAGGGGTGCCAGTGTGCAGTGCCCTCCTCTCCCGTATCTCTCCCGGCAGCGGGTGCACACGGCGGCTTCTGCTTTCCTTTTAAACGGGATTAGGAGGAAAAAAGAAGCAAGGAAAAAAAAAGATAAGAATCCCACTCACTTTTCCGAGTTACTTTCCCAGTTCCCCTTCATCCCTGGGATGACGGTTAAGTGCGCTTCGCCGGCACCGAGCCCAGAAACTGCTTCCCAACCCCACTTTCTCTGCGCTGATGCCGGCGGTGCCCTCCTGCCCCTCCGGGGCACGCAGCCCTGCGCCCGGCGCGCACAACTCCCCCCGCTTTCCCCTATCCCTGCTGGCCCTCCCGCCGCTGCCCGCAGCCGCCCTCGGGAGGAGGCGGCGGCGGCGGGGCCGTGCGGGCAGCCGGCGCTCCGTGCATCCTCCGGCGGCGGCGGCTTGGCGGCGGATGAGCCGATCTGCGGCAGGTCAGTGGCGCTGCCCCCTCCCTCCCCCGGCTGCTGGCGGTGGTTTCCCCTCCCTGCCAGCGGTACCCCGGAGCGGTGCTCCCCTCCCGGGTCCTCCTTCCTCCCCTACCCCTGAGGCGCCTGACGCGCCGCCAGTAGATTTCGTTCGGCTCCTCCCGGTGCTCCGGTGCGGCTTCTCCCCGCTCCTCCTCCGCGCCCGTCACCCCCCTGCCAGCCCCCTGCCCCGGCTCTCCCCAAGGCCTTTTCAACTTTCCCCGCTGGCAGTCCGCGGTCTCCGCCGCCGGCCGCCCCCCTGCCCGACCCGCCGGGGGCGCGGGGAGGCGGCGTGCGGCCGGCCGGGGGGCAAGGCAGTCCGGGCGGGCAGCGGCGGGGAGCTGCCTCCGCTCCGCAAGCTATCCGGCGGGCTTGCCCGTCCCCGTTCCCGCCGGCAAGGGAGAGGCACCGCACCGAGGGGGCACGGCCCGGGGAGCTGCCTCCCAGCACCCTTGGGACGGCGGGACCGACGGCGGCGGCGGCTCCCCCGCGGGGGCACCGAGCACCTTCGCGGCCGAAGGGCGACCCTTCGGGGGGGGGGTGGGAGGGAAGCGGGGCTTTCGGCGGGGGGGCGAGCGTCCCCCCGCGCCTCCGGGAAGCGGTGAGGAAAGGCGGGAGGCGCTGGCCCCGCTCTCCCACCCGCCGCCGCGGGCTGCCCGGCCCGGGGCCGGCGGAGGCGCCGCACGCTGCCCGCCGCTCTCGCCCCGCAACGCCGGGCTCGCAGCGCCCCCGCCAGGCCGCCGCGGAAAGCGCCGACCGGCCTGGCCCGGCCCGGCCCCGCCGCCACACCCGGCCGGCGGGCGGGGGGGCCGGGGGTCCCCGCTCCCCCCTCCCCTTGCCGACCCCCGGGGGGGTGAGGCGTGGACCCCGCTGCCATTTTAATTTAAAACAAGTTGCAACTTGTTTTTTTACGAAAATCCCTCTCCCTCAGCAGACCCTTCAGCCCCGATGCATGGGGTACTGAGGGAGTCAGAGCATTTCGGGCTGGCCCTGACCATCGGGTCCCGTCAGAAGGGGCAGCGGCAGCCCGACTTGGGCTGGGGGGGAGCTGGGGACCGACGGTAGGGGCACCCACCCCGCGTCCCCACAGCACGCCGCTGCTAGGAGCAGGTGTGCCGGAGGAGGAACGCACTGGCTTTTGTAATTTGGTGGGGTTTATTTGTAACTGGTTTCCCGAAGGACCTCTTTCAGCAGATAGGGCCACATTTGTCCTCAGTACTTCATGGTAGTTCACCACAGGATAATGTAGTATAGCAGCATTCTCACGAAAAGCATTATATCGCAAGGTGTTTTGAAAAAGTTAGGTACTCACATGTGGTTAAAATGCAGCCTCTGAGTGTAAAGCCTAGAGATCACAGATTCATGTGCTGGACGGGGAGAAGGGCAGGAACAGCATTTTATTCCGTTTAAAATCTCCTTCCATCCCTCTTCTTTTTCTGTATCTTATTTTCCTTCCAGGCCACATAATATTTCAAACCCTCTTCTCAGACCAGAGACAGAGATTGAAGCAGCAATTATCTTCTCTTCACAGACCTGGTGAAAGACTGACAATGCCAGAGAAATTAGCAAGGAGGTTCTGCGAACTGGAGCTGGAATTGATGGTGTGAGAGATAGGAAAGACTGACTGGTACAACCCATATTCATCGGGCTTATTGGCAATGCATACAGAATTATATCATTTTATGTGTGCATTTTAGAAGGGTCTTGGAAGGCTTTTAAGGTACTACAAATGTTATGATTCAGTCGTGCTCGGTAAACTGCAGATCTCCCACCTGTAAAAGGGAAAGATCTTAGCTTCTGAGTGGGAGGAGAAGTGGTGTGCCCCATGGGAGCGTGGCGTTTGGCAGCAGGTTACAACATTGTGAAACTCTCTCTGGTTGTGTTTGGCATTGATTTTAGTTTCACAAAATGAGTTCACCTGGTAGCAAATACAGCAAAGTTTTACGTGACTTTGAAATACAAAAGTAAACAGCAATTAAAAAGAAAATGTTACGTCCGCCTTTAAAAAAGACAATCAGAAGTCCAGGCAACAAAAGACTAGTCCACCTCACCTCAGTCCCTGGGAAACCTTTGGGGCAAGTCTTCGTGAAGACTTACATGAAGTTTTGGTGGGTAGTTAGAAGGGGCGTTCCTCAGGGGTTGATACTGGGGCCACCAGCACTGTACAACGTCTTCACTGATGCCCTCAGTGACAAGGTGGAGTGCATCCTCAGCAAGTTCCCGGACGACACCACATTGGGACGGGTAGTCAATATACTGGGAAGTTGATTTGAGAGTGAAAAAGAAGAAGAAAGGTCACAGAGTGGCGGAGCAGGAAATGGAGGCATGTTTTGAGTGATAACAGCAAACTCAGTTTGAAAACCTCCTTTATGTGCTTTTTATTAAATGCAAAATTATTACTAAAAATTATCAAACGTGAAAAATGTTAATTTCTGAGACACTGAACTGTGGTTTCAATCTGGCTGAAACCTAAGAGTGTGCTTGCTGATTGTAAAGCCCCACCTATCATGCGTATTGCATCTATAGAATTATTAAATCAATAGAGTAGTATCACTCTAAACAGTATTTCTTACAGTATTTGCAGATTCCTTTCAGTGGTGGAATATAGACACTATATTTCACCTTAAATTTAGCTTCTCTCTGCAGTACACTATTTATACTTGTGTTATATACACATACTAATTAAGGTGTTTGTGTGCTACAAGACGGGAGAAGCTTTCCCTGAATGCATAGGGTTTCCTGACATACCCTGGAAATAGGTTGTGCCTAAACAAAGAGCTGGAGCACAAGCAATTTGTAAATGGAAAGAGCACAAGCAGACAACTAGTAAGGGTGAGATAAAGCACGTACAGGTAAGTCTGCCTTCAAGTTCCAGGATAAACAGCAGAAAGAAGCTATGATGAGATAAAAAGTAAATATATTAGCGCCACACATCCTGGCTTCCGTCATTTAGTGTCATACCCTACTCTTATCATGCAAATAATCATCCTCTTTTCCAGGATTACCTAAGCCCGTGCACATGCTATGGAATGGTTTGTTGTCTCTGACCTCGCCAATGGACTACGTAAGAAAGGATGAGAGTCCCAGAGGAAACCTGAACTGCATTGTCCTAGGAGAGACACGCAGCACATAATAAATAATATTTTCTTACCTTTTATAAACAGGTGAGAAAAGGACACTTCTCCCCGCTTTCCATACTTTGTCATTCAAACAAAGACCACTTCTTTCCAAGCTTATCTGAGCTGAAGTTAATCAATCCACAGTTTGATTGGAATTTATTTGAATCGTGTGGGCTGTTGAATATTTGACACAATGGGCTTAATTTCTGAAGTGCTCCGTATGACTGGATTGTCTCCAACATTTCCAAACTCAGTCTTGACTTTCTTTTTCAAATTCAGCAGATAATAAAGGTGGGAAGATGTATTAGAAGTCACACCGACTATACAGGATTGCTATGTTGCAGCCACAATATACATACAGACGTATGGAGAGCAAGTACAGAAATGTTTGCTATGAAGGTGCCGGTAGAGTTTTCACAAGTAAGCAGTTTGGTAGTGGAGGGTAAGGACCAGATTTTTGCATTTAAGGGTAGCTTCCAGCAAAATGGATAAAAGTTATTTCTAACTTGTATTCAGAAGAATCAAGTCCAGATGAGATGCACGGCAGAAAAAATACTATTTTTCCTGAGATTTTTTGTTCTGCTCTGTAAGCTTTGCGGGCCCACTATGAGGAAAAACTGAGATTCCTGACAGGTTTCACCATGTCAGACTATATTATTCATGTAATACAACATAAATGTGATTGGAATTGCCAAAAAGGATACAGCACAACAATGTCAGATTTGCTTAGCAAATGTAACGGATATTTTAACTGAATCATTGATTTAGGTATCCTTTAAACAGAGGGCACCCTACATCTATGGTTGGACTCGATGATCTTAAAGGTCTTTTCCACCCTAAATGATTCTATGATTCTATGATGTATGCAGTGTACCAAGGAATTAAAAAGTTTCATCCTTGAACTTCTGTTCTGAAGGGTATGCTATTAAAATATATGGTTATCTATTGGATTATGTTAGCTGACAATAATGTATGATAGATTTTGCAAAGCTATGGCCGGTCATTTTCTATAGCATGAGACATTATACATAAGCACTTTGCTTGGGATGAGATAAATAAAAATGTAACTGAATGCTAACTTACACCTAGGTACAAAAGATGTTCAGGAATCCTTAGAGCTGTTTATTTTTTCTACCTTTATCAAAACTTACTCGATTTTTGACACATTAAGGAAGCAATGTGGGCCTTTGCTATGGATAGATAAATACTTTTTAATGTTTTGAACCATACACTGATGTATTTGGTGGTTGAAACAAAGCTAGACAAGAACACTAATACTTAGAAGAGTAATCACACAGTGGATGAATGGGAGGAAGACTCTGAAATGAATACAATTCCGTTAAGATATTTGTGAAGTTGTTCAGCTAGAAAAGGAAACTCAGATTCACACACAGAGTGAGGGAGTACCACATGATTATGTTGCAATGAATAATGTGCAATGAATGAGCGCAAGCTAATACTTCTGTACTTTTCTAGAACAACAGAAGCAGATTCTCAAATACTTTTCTAGGGTTTCCACTAGGGCACGAGTTGAATGATTCACTAGAATGAATGGAACTGCTCATACACTATGGCAAATATTTGCAGAACCAGGCTATTAGTTCAGGTAGATAGAGCTATTTATACTTCTCTGTAAAATGTTGCAATTATTTGACTGTACCTGGAATACCTTGGCAAAGAGTCCAGAGGAAAGTAACGATGATGGTGAGAGAAGGTTTGAAAATATCCTGTGTCTTATCTAAAGTGTTAATCCTAAAGAATATATAACAACAAAACTCAGCATCTAAAGGAAGATTTGCTCATGTAAACTCTGCAGAGAAATAAGCTTGTGTATAAAGCTTGGAGCGGTTCATCTTGAGGGCGCTCACAAGGCATGTGCGGGACAACCAGGGGATCAGGCCCAGCCAGCACGGGTTCATGAGGGGCAGGTCCTGCTTGACCAACCTGATCTCCTTCTATGACTGGGTGACCCGCCTAGTGGATGAGGGAAAGGCTGTGGATGTGGTCTACCTGGACTTCAGCAAGGCCTTTGACACTGTCTCCCACAGCATTCTCCTAGAGAAGCTGGTGGCTCACGGCTTAGACAGGCGGACTCTGCGCTGGGTCAAAAACTGGCTGGACGGCTGGGCCCAGAGAGTTGTGGTGAATGGAGTCAAATCCAGTTGGCGGCCAGTCACGAGCGGTGTTCCCCAGGGCTCAGTACTGGGGCCAGTCTTGTTCAATATCTTTATCGATGATCTGGATGAGGGGATTGAGTGCACCCTCAGTAAGTTTGCAGACGACACCAAGTTGGGCGGGAGTGTTGATCTGCTCGAGGGTAGGAAGGCTCTGCAGAGGGACCTGGACAGGCTGGATGGATGGGCCCAGGCCAACTGGATGAGGTTCAACAAGGCCAAGTGCCGGGTCCTGCACTTTGGCCACAACAACCCCATGCAGCGCTACAGGCTTGGGGAAGAGTGGCTGGAAAGCTGCCTGTTGGAAAAGGACCTGGGGGTACTGGTTGACAGCCGGCTGAACATGAGCCGGCAGTGTGCCCAGGCGGCCAAGAAGGCCAGTGGCATCCTGGCCTGTATCAGAAATAGCGTGGCCAGCAGGAGCAGGGAAGTGATCGTGCCCCTGTACTCGGCACTGGGGAGGCCGCACCTCAAATACTGTGTTCAGTTTTGGGCCCCTCACTACAAGAAGGGTGTTGAGGTGCTGGAGCGTGTCCAGAGAAGGGCAACGAGGCTGGTGAAGGGTCTGGAGAACAAGTCTTCTGAGGAGCGGCTGAGGGAACTGGGACTGTTTAGCCTGGAGAAAAGGAGGCTGAGGGGAGACCTCATCGCTCTCTACAACTACCTGAAAGGAGGTTGTAGCGAGGTGGGTGTTGGTCTCTTCTCCCAAGTAACAAGCGATAGGACGAGAGGAAATGGCCTCAAGTTGTGCCAGGGGAGGTTTAGCTTGGACGTGAGGAAAAATTTCTTTACTGAAAGAGTGGTGAAACATTGGAAGAGGCTGCCCAGGGAAGTGGTTGAGTCCCCATCCCTGGAGGTATTTAAAAGACGTGTAGATGAGGGGCTTAGGGACATGGTTTAGTGGGCCTGGTGGTGTTGGGTTGATGGTTGGACTCGATGATGTTAGAGGTCTTTTCCAACCTTAATGATTCTATGGTTCTATGATTCTATGATACTTAGAACTTAAAAATTTAGTACACATCATGTCAACTCCCATGAGCTGTGCCAACTCTAATGAGTAATACTGACTGTTAAGTATTCTGGAGATTGACTTTTCCTCATTAAAAAAATCGGATGACCATTATTCTAAGTACTCTTTCATAGAAGAATAGGAAAATTTAGATTGGAAAGTACCCCTGGGAGTCACCCAGTCCTATACCCCGCTCAGAGCAGGGCTAATTGCAAACTCAGGTCGGGTTGCAGATGGGTTTGCCCAGCTGACTTCTGAAAATCTGCAGGGATGGAGATTCCTCAGCCTCTTTGGGTGGTCCCTTCCAGCACTGACCCACTTTCACCACGAAGAATTTCTTCCTCCTGTCTAGTCAAAGCAGTTGTGACCTTTGTCTCATGTCCTTTTGCTGAGCACTTCTAAGAAGGGTTTGGCTCTGTCTTCTCTATAGCTTTCCCCATAGATAGTGAAAGACTGCTTTTTGGTTCCATTTGCCTTCTCATCTCTAGGCTGAACAAACCAAGTTCTCCTTGCCTCTCCTCATATTTTGTCAGCAGACAAAAATTTGAAAAGGTGCTGTTTGAGAGGTATGAAGGTTTATTTAAGCAAAAGCTCTAGCACAGAAAAGAAAAACAAAAAAAGGAGACTAATGAGAACATTGCAATAAGGAATTTATATGAAATTTAAGCATCAAAATAGAATTGTTTACAAAAACAAATTTATCACTTAGTACTTTATATAAACAAAGCAATGTTTTACTCTTAAAGGAAACTAAAATGTACAAAAACATGACCCCCTACCCTAAATTTACTCACTATATATATGTTTGTAATAATTTAATGCTCACTGAAACTATCTAACTGGGAATGTGAAAGATCTAGCTGATGAAACATCCCTTTTTTCTCTCATGAAGATAAAATTATTTTGGATTTGAGACTGCATTTGAAACAGAGTAGTTACTTTATTTATTGTGGTGCTCCTTTCCCATTAAAAATTTGCAGGCATTAATTTAAGATCAAGTCTGTGATAACTAGAAGATCACTTTCTGAATGCAATAGAGAAGCAAACTGAATAGAAGTGGGAATAAATATCCAAATCAAGGCTGCTCTTTTCCTCAGACCAAGTTCTGTAACCAGAATTCAGTCTAAAAATGTAGCCTCTTTTTCCTCAGTAACAGAAGGAGAAGGTATAAGAGCTAAACGTCTTCCATGGAGCAGCCAATTCTCTATTCACCAGACAACCTCTAACATCTTTTTTCGTATGTCACTGTCAATGAGAAGCTAAAACCGATTTGCACAAGTAGTAGCTTCTTGGCCTTTCGTGGCAAAGAGCCTATCCTGAAAGAAAACAAAATTATCCTCAAACAAAACAAAAATACACTTCATCCCTAGAAATATATTGTGACTGCTATTTTACCAGGTGCTGACAGACACCCTTTTTCATAAAGAAACGGTTCCCTACAATAATTCAGGGTGGCTTTGTCTTTACTAACTTAAACCACTGACCAACTCTCATTACTATTGGCTTTGAGCCAGAAGATAATGATGATATGGTGTGCACGCAGTTGAATTTTACCTGTACTCAGAACATTTTGCTTCACACTGAATGCTGTTTAAATTAACTATTTATTGCAGGCAAATATAAGAAGAAATTCTGAATTATTACTAATAGCACTGTTCTTGCTACTACTTAAGTTATGGAAGTCCCTGGAAATATCAACTAAGTATCAGCACAGTGGGTAGAAAACCACTGAATATTTGCATCCTCACAATTTACAATCTAGCATGTCCATGTGGTACCGTCTTGGAATCATAATGAACGAAAATATGAAAGCTTTGCTCACTTGGACATTTACTGTGAGCTTCTGTCTCCTTTTTTCTATGAACTTCCACATACTTCTCTTCATCAAGACGAGCTTCTTCATCAGACACATGCACAAACCATGAAACAACAATCTTTATGCAGCTTTCAAGTTGTTGGTTGGTTTTTTTTTCCAGTGAGAAACTGAATTTAGAGCGTACAGCTACTGCCTAATAAAATTGAACTCACTTACAGTCAGTATAGTCATATGTCCTAAACAAATACGTTGTGAAAACCCGCAAACATCAGGCACCAGGTTTCCAGGACACCAAAGCATTTTGTGGAGAAAAAAAAGAAAAAAAGGATTTAATAAAACGGGCAAAAATGGATGCATCATTTCTAACTAGCCTGTGCAGCTTGCCCTAAAAATTGTGGCACTAGCTGTAATTACCAGCTGTAATTATGGTGGGACAGAAAGTGTATGTCAGGGGAGGGGGGAACCCTTCAACCCTTCAGAAACTATCCTCTCCATTCCAAAAGGGTCCTCCAATGTCCTAGGACCTCAAGGTAGTATCCCGACCCCAGGGTAAATGAGGGAAAAACCCTGCCATTCCGTCCAGAACAGCTGAGGTTTCTGTGCACTCCTGGAGCAGCGTCACCCAGTCGTTTTACAGAGCTATCAGAAAAGCTGCCTTATGACAACCAGGTCCTAGTTTCTCCCCTGTTTGTTTTTTTACTCTGCCTCTCTTCAGAGGCATATAGGCAAAGGCCCAGATTTATAAGATATTTAGGGGAAGATAGATAGAAAATCATGACATTTTCAAAATTACTCAAAACCCGGACTCTCTTAATTACATAAGCATTAAAGCTGTGTTCTTAAACTCCTTTCTGTTACACAGCTAGTAGTAAGGACTGGCTGTTCTTACTACCTGCTGGCATATGCTCAGTTCCGTTATTCCATGGGCTTTTTCTCTAACTGCTCCATTCATCCACCCTTCCTCCATGTCTATTATCCCAACCAATTTCCTGCAGCTCTGCCTGCCTCACGGGCTGTGTTTTTCATCATCTCCTATTTCCACAATTCCTCCCCTTTTCCTTCACGACTTCTCTGCTGAATGGCTTTTTTGTTAACGCTCTTCACTTTCCGTTATTTTCTCATTCTCTTACTATGTCCAGATCTGATTCTTTCCCCCCGCCCCTCCAACAAAAATAGCTAAGTTGGAAAATTCCTTTGTAATGTTTTCCCTATTCATATACTTATTTTGCTTAGGCACCTGCTACCTAGACAGGATATTGAGCTAGAGGCACTACTTGTCTGATTCAGAATGGCCATTGCTATGTACAGTTTTTTGTGAAAGGCCAAAGCACTACCCTAGCTTTCCCTTTCTCTCTTGAGCTCAGCTGCTGTGGATGGTATAAACACACAGAGCTTCCTGAACAGCACTTGAGACACAAGGCATAAAAGCAGGAGCCATGCAAGGTAGAAATCAGCAAGAGTAAAGCAGCAAATACTTACTCTATTTCTTGAGGGTCATAAAGGTAAAGTGCTTCCTTGCGGGAAGAAATCAAGATTATTATCCAGGTGGCTATCAGGTAAAAATTCCCTGAGCCAAGCAGCACTGCAGGTTAGCAGTCATGATTTTTCCTCTTATGGGCCCGAGCCCAACACATCAACAGGAGCTATAGGCCTAGAGGAGGAGAAGGAACCAGATGGCATGAAAGGGTACAGCATGATCCAAGTAAGTTAGACCTTCTGAAGCAGCTAAGGATTTGGCTCCTGGCTTTGAACTAAGGAGTCCTGATAGTGCTGAGGCTCTGAAGAACCTCCACCAAGACATTAGAAAACTCCCTCCGTGCCATTTCAAAACAAAGACAGGATAAAGTGTTTGGATTTATGCAAAAGCTTCTCTCCAAATAATCAATGTTTGAAAGAATCAAATATTTCCCTGAATTCCCCTCAGACAGTCCCATTCTGGATGAGTAATGAGAAATTAATCATCCTGTCAGAATAAATGCTGTGAGACCTTTTAGTCATGCTCGCCCCTTTCTCCATAATAGATTTTTGTCAGTCATTCAACTAGGTCTCCCAAAAGACAGCACTGCATCCCAGCTCCTGCCTTTTGTGTGGTCTTTTTTCCAGCTGGGACTCATTCTACCATCCCTTGGCATATCAGGAGTCAAGCACGCGTCACAGGAGCCCGACCCATCACGCCTGCCTTGCCTCCGCCGACTGCCACACCGCCGCGCGGCACCGACTCTTCATTAAATCAGTGTTGATTCCAGTCTTCCTGCAGCTGATACCCAGTATCTTCCTGACACAGGCAGTCACGGCTGGTGCATCTGTGGGGTTTTAACTGTTTAGCTGGATAAATACAAGACTAACAGAATAGTGTAAGATCAGGGAATTAACAAACAAAAGTTCTCACAATCATATGAATTCATTTACACCACATATATTTCTGCTAAAGTTGATATAACAGTATAATTAGAAATGCAAGGAAGAAAGAGAACGAAGTAACGTGTTTTCTGTCCTGAGAAAATTTTTCCTTGTTATAAGAGTCACGTCAGCTAAAAGAACCCCGAGTTTTTCCATAGATACAAAATTGGGATGATGGGTTTTATCTCCAGGGAACACATCCAATTTTTTATTTTTGATGTATTATATTTTAATTCCTTTTTCAACAACCAGTAGCTCAACAGAAGTTTTTTATCTTTGTATTATTGAGTCTTCATTTCTCTATAGCATGCATGCAGTATCCATTTATATAAAACCACTTTCATTTAAGTGAACCCTCATCCATCTTTAATTATCAGCTTATATTTGAAGCAAATCTGGAAAGAGTGCTGAGGGGTACAGACCTTGGCTGCAGAAAGATAGACAGATCTGTGGGTTAATCTCTGCACCTCTTCTGGGAAAAGACAGAAGAAAGACGAGTTATAAAGCAAATAACTCTCAAATTTCAAAAATACCATATGTGCAGATCGCTGCTGCTTGTTAACCCTGGAAATGTTGGTAGAGGGATGGAAGAAATGTTTTCTTCCCTTCCAGTCTGCTGCAGGCTTTCATGTCTCGCCCACTTGAGTATGCAATGTAGGAGTGGACTGCTGTGTAAGTGAAAAGGGGCTGCATATGTGAGATGATCCAAGCTGTGACACCAACTCTGATCTAGGTGTGGGTCACACCTAGTCCAGAAATGGCCTCATTGACAACACCTTGGCATTTGTCAACATCCCGATTCTTATCACCATTTCAGGTTGCCAAATTCAGAAGACGCAGTGTCTGTCTTTCTCAGAGAAAGACTATGTCTCAGCTTGGTGGACCGAGGATGTTTTTGAGCTGCCAGGTGTCCAGGTGAATTCTTCAGCTGTGTCACAACCTCTTACCAGAGCAGAATTTGGGGGTCCAGGTAGTTATCTCTGCATTGGCTCATATGGTAAGAACAGCAGTCACACAGACTGACAGACAGCTATTGCTCATGTCAACCAAAACCTTGATTTGGATGGTTGAGAGACCAGGACTTGGAAGTGTGCCATGATGCACACCTGCCTTTCCTTCTAACGGCAACCTCTGGGGCTCAGTCTTGCTAATGATTTGAAACAGGCTAAATCATGTTCTCATAAAGCTCAAGACTCTGATCCAAGGTTTGATTTAAATCTAACATTAATAAAATAATGATGAATTAGCTTAGTTTGGATTAGTCAAATACTAGGGCAATTCCTGTTTCATTCAAGCTCAGTTAAAGACACGGGTAGAAGATTAATGCATCTTTATCTCTGACCAGTCCTAGCCTCATAAAATCAGCATTGGTTTAGTCTGGTCAGCTGAAGTGTCAGAATTAGTCTGCAGAGGTGTGGTGTAATGAATTATTTTTTCTCTCTCCAGATAATATAAAAAGCCAACTTTTTCCAGTGATGCCAGTCAGTAAATTTATGGGCTTTATCTCCTCTCCTGCCTGTGAATGGTTAGAATAGACGGACAGGTACATTAACAGTGAGCTGTCACTGCAGTCAGTGTACCCCAAACCTGGCAATGCACCTCCTCCCTCCCCCAACATGAGTAAAATATCAGGTAATCAGAAGAGCTTGGTAGCATGGTGGTAGCACATCGAGAGATATCAAAACACTTAATAAACACAGATAAACTGAACTTTAGCATCCTATTGCTGTGTTCATTAGAAACAGTTAGATATTACTAGATTAACAATTGTTTCTGGACTTCCTTGCTTCCCATTTGAATGCCAGAATAAACACCCAGAGATCCAAAAAAGCTGCAGGAGTGGAACTCTCTGGAAATTTGATCCTGCCCATGGCGGTGGCAGGCCGTGCTAAGCCAAGGCTACTCTGTGGCTTCACCCCTTCGGCTCTGACCCCGCGGGCGCTCAGCACAGGCACAGGGCTTTGTCTGCCTAGCTATTCCTGGGAAAGGATAGAAATAAGCATTACTGCTCCCCTGCCTTCCCTCCACGCACAAACAGCCCAGCAGTCATCTGAGTGGCAAGGACTTGTCATGCCTTCCTTCATCAATAGCAAAATGGAAATCTTGACTGCCATTAAAGAAGCTTTTTTTACATTTTTGCTAGGCTGTAACAAGCATTTCAACTGTTCATTTGCGTTAATGTTGCAAGATAGGGTGTAACCTGTAGACTAACTAATTAAATGCTCTTTGCTTTTGAGTGAAGTGTTTGGTACAGTTTAGACAACAGTCTAATTAGCGCTGGATGTGTAATGGAACTAAAGACCCATGAAAAGCAAAAGGTGCTGAAATAAAAAGTCAGTGAGAGAGATGTGAAGAAAAATGAGAGTAAAATAAGGAAAAGAAAATAACCCTTTGCTGTGCTAGAAATACCATTCCCTCAGAAAAACCTATATTAATTATGAAAAATTCATAAAATCTCATCAACTCAAATGTCCAGCTGTTTAGGGTAATATAATGGAAAGCTATCCAAAACACATTATGTCAGCAAGCAACAGATTAAGGTATTTCACACTATCTCACTGTATTTCATTTCTTCTGGGCAACAAATTCACCCCAGTATTTTTACAATGGAATAAAAACTCTGTACGTATTGCTTTGTGCGGTATGATTCACGGCCTCTCAGCAGGAAATAAAATGTTTCCCTTAGCAGCACCTTCTTCTGTCAGTAAATGCAGCCAATTTATGGTTTTGCTTGGCTGAGAAAAACATGTATGCAACTTTCTACCAGTATGTAGTCAAGTCCATAAACTTAAAAAAAAAAAAAAAAAGCCCTCAATAGATGGGTCTACAGCGTAGCCTTAAAAACAATAAACTTTTATTCAATGCATGTGTCCTCTCTAAGAAGGGATTAAGCTGAATGGTTTAGGAATAACAAAGCCTAGATTGCATCCCCAGCTCTGCACTAATTCCTCGGTACTATCATCTGCTGAAGACCTGGGAGCAAGGTGTACCAAATCAGCGCTAAAAGACATGGCACCTCTGGTTCCCAGGCACCACCTTTTTTTGCAATGGGGAGTTAGTTTTAGGTTTAGGTTTTGGTTTGGTGGGGCTCTTGGGTTTTTTCTCTTTTCTTTTAGGGCTTTTCAGTGTATTTTCAATGTATTTATTCTGAAGGAAAGAAGGTGAACAATGAAGTCAGCTGGTAATACATGGTACGTTTACACTACCACCACTAGTCCCTGAATAAGGGTGATTTAAAAAAAAGCACCCAGAGTAACTGCAGTACCAACACAGATACTTTAAGCCTGCAGCAGCAACATGTCAGCGAACGTAGAATCCACCCCTTGCTTTCTAAGAAATGACGTTTGTGTAATGATGTGCAGCATCCCTATCTGGTGGTGTGTAGTAGGGCAAGGATGCCCACGAGGGCAAAGCTTCCTGAGGAGCGATGTGCGCCCTGTGCTCTGCAGCAGGCTGCCGGGGAGCGTAGCTGTGGTATGGGTCGGTGCAATGCAGAAGTGGTGCCCGGCCCCTGGCAGACATGGGAACCAGTAACTTGAGGAGCTCAGACCTTATGTGTAGCTGTCATGGGGCAGGAATAAAAATGGTCCAGCGGTTCTGGAAGGCTCTCCCTGCCTCCGAGCCCTGTGGTCTGTCTCCTCACACCTCACTGCCCACATACAGCGTCAGATAGTGTTTGCCTTCTACACACAGCCACTGTACCCTCTTCTGTTCCTCAAAACATGGAAACCAGGACAAGATATTCCCCAGGGCTGGATTCCTGTGCAGTGGGGAGGAATGCTCTTTGGGAGAGGCCCCAGTACGTTATGGCCAAGGCTGCTGGGCAGGACTCGCTCGTGGTCCCCAGGAGCTGCTCCTGTCGCTGAGAAACTCGCAGGGGAGTTTAGAATCGCAGCCTCACGCAAGCCTACATGGAGCCCAGGCCCCAAACCCAATGAGTCACGTATGATCAGACCCTCTGACACGGGCTCCATGCCAAAGGTCTCCATGCCAAAACAAGGGCAATATGTTCTGCTGCACTACGGCTGTGTTGTTCTTCATGGGCTTCAGGTAGGCTGCTTTTTTGTGTTTGGATTGGCATCCTGCACTGTTAGAGTGAAACCCAGCATCGAGCAGTTGCTGAGCTGCTGCCTTATATTGCTGCTTGAAGCAAAACCCAAGTCACAACAACTGCAAACTAGAGCATTGAAAGTCACCGAAACCCTGTGCGCTTTGGCCATTGGTACAGAAATGACTGGCTGCTTCACAGCCCACCACAGGCAACGTTTTACAGAACGATGTCCATGTGTGTCATACGGAGACTTGTATGTGGCTTATGAGTGAAAGAGGCCACAAAGGTTGCTGCGATATTTTTTGAAGATTATATCAGTCTTAGAAAGCCAAACAGTTTTGTTTACATCTGCACTGCATCTACAGGCGTGGAGCTTGGCATTAGCAGCCCTCCATCACACCCATGTTTTCTTGCCAAAGGAAATGGTTAGTTCAAACGCATTTGGACACAAATTAACATTTCAGTTTGGACATCTGTAGGGAAATGAACCAGATATTAGATCACACATAGGGGATTGCTGCTACAGATGAGAAGTTTGGCATGTATAGAGTGTGCTAACATTTATTATCTCCCAACTTTTCCTGCTTACCGCTTTGATAAACTTGGTAGAGCTTAGCAAATGCTTGGTGGGCATCATAGAGCAGCCTTGGAGTGCAGGAGCTGGTTTCCTTCTGGTCGAAACTAAACAAAAATACAGCAACACATGCAATGTGCTTCATCTGTGTATTGGGGTTCAACCCAGAATTGACCTAGTCCAAAGCCATCCTCCAGACTTGGGTATAGTCTGAAAGTCTGAGTGCTTCCCTCTACAAATATCTTCCTTTTGGGCAATACAGCTCTAATGCAGCTGTAGCCAGAGTGCTCTGACACTGGGTTAAACGTTTTCACCTTCTCTACTTGCCAGTCTTGGAGCTACTGCCATCGCAGAGGAAAGGGAAGAACTGACTCAGCAGTTACAGCAGCAGGGTTTGATACAGATCAGCACAGCACACAAGGTGGCACCATATGTTCCTGCCCTTCAGCATCTAACAAATATCAATTAATTCCAGCAGGCACCAACACAGAAGCAAATACTAATTAGAGATTTGGAGAAAGGGGTGGTATTAGCAGTCTAAATATTGGGTAAAATTCATGCTATGCTTAGAGGCACTTGAAGGAGGACAAACTGAAGGTCATTTGCATATTTGCATTAAAGAAGCTGTAATAGCTGTCAGCTGCCCCCCACCTCCCCCAACATGCTAAGCCAGAGCTAGCTTGGTCAGAGCTAAAACACAGGAGATTTGGAAAACAGGCTTAGAAGCTTATATTCGGTACAATAGAAGAACAGCAAATCAGCGAAGGCTCTCATGTGAGTGGCTAAAATGAATGAAAAACTGAGCTACAAGAAAGATACCTTCCCTCTGGAGTTTTGTGAATGTCACAGAGCATCTTGGTGCTACTGATACATAAGTAAGTAACGCAACAACAAACAATAATTTCTTCAAAAGTACAAATTTATGTAATTTTAATTATTTTGGGGAATCCATCACTAGTTATAAGTACACTAAATTTTAACTTGGATTTACTGCAGTCTTTATAAGGCTAACTACCTCCTAGTTGCTGGGAGGTTTACATGGTCACAAGGAAGGAGGATTTGTTTTTAGGCTTAAGAGCTCTTATATTCTCTGGATAATGACAAAGCAGAGTTGTATATTATTTTCTTTTTTAGGTGCCATTTGTTATATACACAAGCAAAATCTGCTGATTTCTTTAAAGTCTTTTAAGTACAGTGACTTGATGACAAGACTCTACTGCCAACAGGAGAGTGGAAGTTGCAGCTAGGGGCTCTGTTTAAGTGAGTCCTAGCAGTGGATGGAAACACTGTAAGGCGAAAGTTCAGCCTTAAGAGGTTGGGTACCCAAGCTCTTTCAAAGACCCCAGTCCAGAGAGTTAGAGTATCATCAGCAGTGGCATCCTCTTCAATCTGTGCAGTTGATTAAGAAAAAAAAAAACCTCAACAACAAACCAACACATTTAAATGCAAGTCCGTAATTTGAAAGGCAGCAAAAGGAAGAAGGGCCAGAATGCCCAAACCCATGGAAAGGTGGCTTTTGTAACGGTGACCACAACTTAAGAGAGTCATTAACTCTTTTGAGCTTCCACCCCACCACCTGCAATCTGTCAGACCATTTCTATTGTAATATATGCTGGCAACCATAATTATTTGCACAGAAAAAGATAGAGTAAGAAATAATTACTGAATTTCCAGGCATATTTTCATAGAACTTAGCGGTTTTCATTTCCTCCAGTGCCAGTGCCAACGAAGTCTCTGGAGACCAACAATACAAGTATTTCTCTTGAAGCAGAGGAAAGTCACGCTGCTGGTGGCATGCCCTTCTCCATCAGCTATCCTTTTTATTCTGAGGTAGTTAATGCAGTCCTTTGTTTTTCTGTTTTTTTCTGTAGAATCTTTGTTGATGCTAGAGGGGAAATGGTGAAGAGCTAGTTCAAGCTGAGAAGACGAGAAATGTTGAAAACTTTACTCCAAGGCTGGTTTTCATGATAGATTAAATAGAAACAACTGGAGCAACAAGGCTATTGCTAGGTCTGCATGTCATCTGCTATTCACACGGATTAGTGCTGAGAATGAAGAAATTAAATGGGTGAAGCTCAGAAATGTAGACAGTACCCTGGCACACTGCTCATGCAATTAGTTGAAATGAAACTCCTCAAACTTAGATTAATATCTGGTGCTGGGTGTTGTTTCTGAAGTCACAGTTGTTGCTTTATGAGGAGGGAGGCGAGGGGAAGGAGACTTCAGTGTTGCTGTTTGTGCTTAACTTGCTGCGATAATACCAGATCCCTGAAATTAAATCACAGCCCTGAAGTAAGGCCTTTTCACTGTCCATCAATTCATATTGCTTTGAAGACTGGGAATGGCACAAGGTCACCAAACTTCAGAAAGCATACAAAAAGCCCTTTAAATGCTTACAAGAGAGAAAGCACTGAGGTTTAGGAGAAAAACTTTTGCACCAAGAAGGGCATTCACAAGAACATACCACCTCCTAATCCTAAAATATTGAAGGCCATGTGAGACATTGCTTCCAGCCAGTTTAATGGTTAGACAAAAATGGAGGCAAAATATCAAAACAAATAGTCATTATACCCAACACAGACTACAGTTTCCAGTGCTTTTTTTTTCTTTTTCTCTCCCCTTACCTTTCTCAGCCCAGTGGCTCCTTGAAGACCTTACACATCACATCGTCTACCTTAAAGGCAGGTAGGGCCTGACTTTTTGCCATTGTCACCACCAGCAGTTTTCCTGTTCGCTCTAACAGCCCAGCACTGACTTACTTCTAGATCAGGCCTTTAGAGTCCTTTAGGTCGAGGACTCTAAAATTCCCTTCACTAAGCTTTGTTGGTCTTTCGAAAGAGCAGGTAACATTCAGGCAGTTTACTGAACCCAACTCTACTGTCTAGAAGAAAAGAGAATACTCACAGGATGGCCAGAGCCCATTTTCCCTTCAGCATACCATTTTATTCATGATCTAGACCAAGGAAAAATCTGAAACCTTCAGGGAAGGTTAAGTACATAAGACTTACAGGTAGCTGAGAAGTTCTGTGCATCGTATGAAAACAAAATCTAGAAGACAGTAATGGATGCTAACCACGCAGTACTGTCCTGGTTTCAGCTGGGATAGAGTTAATTTCCTTCCTAGTAGCTGGTACAGTGCTGTGTTTTGGATTTAGCATGAGGATAATGTTGATAACACACCGATGTTTTAGTTGTTGCTCAGCAGTGCTTACACTAGTCAAGGGCTTTTCAGCTTCCAATGCTCTACCGACTGAGAAGGCTGGGGGTGCCCAAGAAGCTGGGAGGGGGCACAGCCAGGACAGCTGACCCAAACTGGCCACAGGGATATTCCATACCGTAGGATGTCATGCTCGGTATACAAGCTGGGGGGAGTTGGCTGGGGGGTGGTGACTGCTGCTCGGGGACCGGCTGGGCATCAGTTGGCAGGTGGTGAGCAATTGCATTGTGCATCACTTATTTTGTATATTCTTTTATCATTATTATTATTGTTATTTCCCCTTCCTTTTCTGCCCTATTAAACTGTCTTTATCTCAACCCATGAATTTTACTTTTTTTTCCCCACGATTCTCTCCTCCATCCCACTGGGCAGGGGGGAATGAGTGAACGGCTGTGTGGTGTTTAGCTGCCTGCCAGGTTAAACCACAACAAGTACAAACCAGTAAGTACACTTGCAGTCACACATTTTGGTGTTCTAAACACCTAAAAAATTGGACTTTCAATTCACACTGCAAACCTACTGGGGTTTTTAAAAATCCTAACCTCCAAGCCTGGCCTCCAGGCAAGTTTTGTCCTTGGTGGCACCTGGAGGTGCTTGAACTGCCAAAAGACTCTTAAGCAACAAATGCAAAAATTTCATTTGTGTGGATATCCTGCTCTCAGGAGGGTGAAGTTCAATAGCAGAAAACAAATGTTTTATATCTTTTTTTCTTTCTGAAAAGACTCATTGTTTGTGATAGAAACTCTAAAATGCTTAATCCTAATTAAGATATGTCTCTATTATATTTGGTAAATGTGTGATGCAGAAAGAAATGGCATTACTGCATTACTTGTCCAGCAAAATCCTTGAGATATTCTTTGGCTTTGAAAGGGTCTCACGGGAGAGTTTGCTAGAAAGGAGAGTGATGCTCTTCTGATCTGACTGACAGCTGCAGAGGCAGCAGCAATTTTCCTGTTGAATTCAGACTGCTGTATGATAAACGCTGTTTTAAACTGAAAGCTTGAAATATGAATGTAAATTGTTTGCATCAAGAATAGCATTGCTGACCAAAGGACACGAGCTAGGCAGCGCAGGTTATCAAAACCGTATCACCCCAGCCCTGCTGCCTTTAGCAATTCTGTATCTAACAACAAATCAAAGGAAAGGTTTGATTCATCTTGTTTCATGAACAAATTGTAATTTGTATAGTCCAAAGGACTATGGAACTGGCATTTGTAATTGGATCAGAACAACGAGCGCTCACCTCTGCGGCAGTGCCACTGGGGGAGCGCCTGCGTTTTCGTTTTGCTTCCTTATCAATCAGTTCAGGAGTCTGAGGCTTGTAGCTCACTACAAAATGGTACTGAGATGACCAAAACATTTGCCGTTTTCAGGGCTAAATACACGAGCCACTTCTTTGACCTCCTGTCTGGAGAAAGAGGTAAATGCAACTTTTCCACACTCAGTAGTCCTGGGAGGTGCTGGGATGTTAATCATCTGTATAAGGACCTCAATCAATAAATTGTGAGACAAAGGCAAAAAGGAAAAAAACCCAACCACCTAGCATAGAAAGCTCTGCTGAGGCTGTACTCAAGGTACTTTTATAACATAAATAACAAAAGCAATTTTACGGCTTGGTGACTGAAAGAACATGGCTGTATGGAGCAATTATTGAAGTGGACAAAAAGCAGATTTTCCCACGGGGGCCAGCTTAGACCCATCACTAGGGCTGTGCAAAGCTGTGGGGTGGAGGGGGGGACAGAGCATTTTACACCTGGCAGCAGGCTCTCTGGTGAAAGGAGGGCTCCTGGACTTCAGAGCGAGCCTTAGTCACTCTTCTTGGTGTTCAAAGGTGGGAAACGCTGACAGAATCAGTGAAAATAAAATGATTTGCTAAACCTTGTCTATTCAATTCAGCAAATGCTTATCAAAGTTTGTTTATTTTCAGGCAGAAAATTATTAGTTCAACCCTTTCGGGGCTGAAGGAGGGTTAGCTGGGGCTGGGAAGCCAGCACCAGACTATGGAACTGGAGGTGAAACCTGAATACGGCAGGATCTGAAGAAAGCCAGGTCAGCAGGAACTATGAAAGAGTGATAGGGTAGGAGACCAGAGAGGGAGCAGACTGCCCTAGAGGAAAGGGCAGAGCGTAGCAAGGGTACAGACACCGGAGGTTTGGGGATAATCAGCAAAGCGGGGTTAATAGGGTCCTATCTGGACCTTTTAGTGTCCTCCTGGCACACAGGCAGGAGAGATGAGGGCATGGCTGAAAGGTGTGAGGTGTTGCAGGGGTAGCTGGTGAGATGAGTTGCAGGGCAGAAGGAGCAGCAGGATGGGTGTGGTGGGGACAAACCGCTGCTCCGGTGGGGGCCCATGGTCCCCAGCAGTACCCGGACGGCCAGCCTGGAGCACTCGGGCAGGCTGGGGCAGCAGTGGTGGGATCAGGCCCTGGCAGAAAACCTCGTGTGTGGGAACAGGGGCAAGGAGAAAAGGTCTGCTGGGTAACCAGAATTGCTCCTACTACATACATACAAAGCAAAGCTATTTTGTCTTAAGCAGCTTAAATTTTCACTGTCCAAAATAGGAACACAATCTGTTCTGACCTGTTTGCTATGTCTCAGGTTAGCATAAAAAGCTATAAATCTTATATGCATAAACCATAAAGGATTAGTATAATTTAACATCTAAAGTTCAACTTTCCATTGTAGCTGTCTGTATTTCTGTTCTAGATTTGAAAGGGGCGGGGGTGGAAATCACTCTTTGTTTTAAGCCAGTTTGTTTTCCCTCAAAGGATGTCCTTCAGAATAAGCCGTGCTAACCCACCTGCCCATGGATCTCCGTGGCCTGAAGTGGATTAGCTTTCCACCTACCATTATGCCAGCATTTACTAAATTTCCCAGAAATTTTTAAAAGCAGAGAAAAAGGAAATGGCAACTAGGAAACCTCCAAGCTTTTATCCTGGATTAACAGATTTTGGGAGGAGTTTGATGGAAAATGGACAGCAGGCACAGCTTCTCTTATCAACATGGGTTTTTCCTTCCTTGGCTTTTAATTTGGTACAAACTTTGTTAAATATTAGTTACCATTAGTTCTATTTGTGAAGGTCCAAACTACAGGTGTACACTCCTAATAGCCGAATGAGTAATTATAAGTAAAATAAATAGTACACAAGCTTGGGCATGGCAACCAGGGCATGGCAACACAAATTGATAAGAAGGACTGCAAACCCTTCAGCCTGACACAAAAGAGACTTTGCTGATGAGTGTGACAAGAAGGGTCGTGAGTGAAGTGAATGAATCCAGACTGCCTGCCTCTGTTCTGCAGAAATCTAAAGTAGCTTGTCAGATGGAAACCATTAGGAGACAGTATGATCGTAACACTACTTTGAAGACAACTCTAAGGAAAAAACCTCTCCTTATACAACCAACACATTCACCTCTTTGGTTGTTGCTTACAAATACAAAGGGCAGTGCAAAACAGCCGTACAACAGCCCACACACCACCACGGGTTGATGAACTTTACTTACCCTGGGGAAAACTCTATTTTTCAGAGTTTGTCCTACCAGGGGTGTACGCTCCAGCACGGAGTACAACATTTATGCCACCATGCCACAGAGGTCTTCCTCTGAAACGCAGGGAAAGCACAAATGAAAACATAAAAGGTCTGTACAGTAATTTTCCCAGGGTCACAAACAATTGCTTTGCTTGACATGAAGACTTAATATAGAGCCTCAAATCCAGAGAAAGAAAAGAAATGGAGGCTAGACAGCGGTATTGCTGGAACCTGTCTCTGAAAGAAGTTCCTGATTCTGTTTTTGCTCTTCAGTAATGGCCTTTGATTAATTTATTGCAGTTTTAAAAATTATTTTTTTCTTTGCTTATAAAGGCAGTGATTATACCGCAACAGGGAGGAAAACCAGCCATGTGTGGCATGGGCTGCGTCATCCTTGGCTGGTGGTTGTCCTTGGCTGGTGGAGGAGGAGTGGGGCCGAGCTGGCGGCGGCCCTGCCATCCCCCCCTGTGTGGGGTCCAGCCCTCCTGCCCTGCTCCCCTCCTCCCTGCCCACCCTTCTCCTCCAGGGAGGGAAATGGAGCACCTCAGCCTCACCAAACGATCCCGTGTCACCCCACGAAGCTGGCTCCATCACTGCCTGGCTCCCAGTGAGACCGCATCTACCATTTCATATAGCAGCTGTGTTGGCGCTGGAGTTTAAGCTTGCAATTAAATTGCGGGTTGATGTCTTTTACGAAAAATGCCATGGGATTATGAGTGATCACAAGCAATCAAATAAAACAGGACATCTCTAGCACGAGGGGGCTGCTGCTGCTTGTTGGTGCGTGAGGGAAATTGTTCAAGTACTTATCAGCCGTGATACCATTTACCTGTTGTGATTTAATGAGATCATAGCTCCACAGGCAGGAGTCTTAGTGATATGTAGATACCCAAGCATGTGGATAAAACACCAAAAAAGCACCCAAAAGCAACGCTCAACCCCCTAGGTTCACAGCTCCCAGGGAAAGCTGTGAAAATTTGGTGCTTACATGCTTCTGAAAATTCCCCAAGCAGCAAAGCTTTACAGGTAAGCATTTCCATACCTGATTTCAAAGAGCACCAAGCAGCCAAATATCTTTGAGGATCTGGTCCTAACTGCTTTATGACATGGGACCACAGTATAAGATGGAGCCAGACCTTAAGCTTGTCCTGCTTTGTGTTTTCTTTAGCAGTTTCTAGCTGTTTTACTGGTGTACGTAGGAGTGCTAACAGGCAAACTCCAGAATGATTTACATATGGCCAAATGTTACATAGACCACACTTGGATTGACTGGCACACTGTTCTTGTTGTATTCATGATTTTTTTGTCGTAGAATTTGAAGAATTTGAAATATTCACTCTCTATCACATCTGCACTTGAAAAGAAACATCTAAACATCATTTTTTTTAATGTACCAAAAGAATTGAAACTAACAAGTTGCTACTTTGCAGCTGGCATTAATGAATCTACACCCTGTATGTCTTCTACCAGCCAAGAAGCTCTGCCATAATGCACAAAACCATGGAAATGAGGTGGGGGTTGCACAGGGACACTCTGAAATAAAAACACAAGCAGCTCTGCGAGAACATGGTCTGTTCTAGCGATACTGTGTTAGCAAATGGGAGTTGCAGCCCGAGGAAAATGCCTGAGTAGACTGAAGCAAGGGTGAGACATGATACAAACTCCACCGGGCTCTGGCTGTCCCAGGGGACAAAACGTGATTTGTTAACACCCACAGGAGCTGCTTGTGGCAGAAATACGTCAATGAATATTGCTCATTTGGAAACTCAGCAGAACTCCTGTCTCTGCAAAATCATTTGAGAAGAGGGTTTATCATAAGCTGCTGATGTTACATGCTAACATATCAAGGTGTTGAGAGACATTAATTTTTTTTCTTTAGAACTGCAGGAGACATACCTAATGGGTCGACGGCCTCCCTATGTGGGGGGAAAAAATTCATGTGCCTCTTTTGTCAGGAATGCATAAGTAATTATTTGCGCTTGTTCATTCTGGAAGAGAGAAATTTTTTGCATGCGAGCAATAATAAATTAGGCATTTTAAATATTTGATCCTCCGCTGTCAGAAAAATGTCAATACAAAAGCAGTTTCCAGTAGCTGAGATTTGTAATAGAAATTCAAACCCTTTGTGGAAAAGGCCTTGGATTTAAGGATCTCATCTTTTTCTGTAGTGGAAAAATAAGTAAGAACATCGTCTATTTAGGTGAATCTATGTGCTTGATAAAAACTTTATAGGTTTTTCAACTGGCTATTAGATTTAGAATGAACCCATTTAAACATTGTTATTCTTCCTCTTATTCTTAGCTGAAATGCTGGATTTTGCTAATGCGCATGGCTGGTTAATGGGGTCACCGCGATATTGAAAGAATAATTGTCAGAAACAGGGTAAATTGTTTTCTCTGTGGTTTATTGTTACCATTACTGTTTTGAGATGTATATCAAACAAAGCTACCTAAATTGCCTCTGAGAACCTCATTGCAACGTGATGGATTCCTACAATTTAGCTGGAAGAACAGATTGCCTTGTGGTCCTAACACACTGCTCTGCTTCCCCCCCCAGGTTCAATAGACATTTTGGTTTAGTGTCTGAATAAAAAGTTACAGTTGTGCTGCTTCACCTTCATCACAGTGCTGTGACTATAAGTACTTCAAGCAGACTTTCTATATTTTTTAATAATTTCCCAGGGCAAGAATAATTATGCAGGTTAAAATCATAGTTTCTACAAAATACGTTATAGTAACCCTTATGAAGAGGGTATCCACGTAGAACTGAATGGAAAGACAAGTACGCAAGACTCAATTGAGTCCTGCAGTAAAAACTTAAAGAAAGTTTCTTCTGGAATGCAGTTATGTAAAAATGACTTCTGATTTTCGACTGAATAGCTCCTTGCAATATCCAGTCACATCTGCTTAGTTGTTTGACAGAAATGACTTTTATTGCCTCTTCCCCTTGAGATACGGTACGTACCAATGCCATTTTAAAAGTCTCCTTTCAGTGCAGAACCACGTCTCGCAGCCGGAAAGAGAAAAAGACTCCAGCAAGCCCTTTCAGACCAGCCTGGCTCTCCTCTTCTCCCGCCTGGCCACACACGCTATAAAGATGGTCTTTCTCTAAATTTCATTTTTTGTTGTCCAACTTGTCATTTATTGCAAGTATCCAGAGAGGTAAATTGACAGGCAGCTGCATGTCAGGGTGATATTTCTCTCCTGACAACACTAGATGGACCCAGACATAGGAAACAATGTGGTATCCTTGTATATTTTTGCTGAATATGATGCTTTCAATTGAGCATCTTCGAGACTGCTTCAGCTTTAAATCTGAATTTGCCAGATATAACAAGGATTTGACATTGACCTTTCACCTGACAGTAATACATTTTTTTATCTTTTAATAACATACAGTAGTGCTGTGTTGTGATTTCAGGAAGCTCTTTGCGTAAACAAATCATATTCATCGCCTAGAGACTAACATGCTTTCCCAGAGTCTATAAAGATGAGAGATAAGCTGAAAGATAGGCTTGGAAAAGTTTTCAGCCAGCTAACAGAATTTTTTTTCAGGAGTACATTGCTGCACCAGTTAGAAATTAATGTTTAAAATGATATTTTTTAAAGTACAGTTGTTTATGTGATTTCTTGAATTGATTTCTCGGTACTGTTTGAGGGTTTCAAACCGGGTCTTTAGCCCAGTTTCTCAGGAAAACAAGTTTTATGTGCTCGTATAGTCTAGCTGCCTATGCCGAGCAAATTGTTTTTGAACTTAAACTTCAATTTACAATTTCACTTAAATTTCACATCACGCTAAAAGCAATCCCCTCCAAATTCTGATTCATTCTCTGGTCATCAACAGTTGGAATGAGAAAAGCAGACGTACTTGTACTATCGCAGCCCCCACCCCATGGCAGAAATGCTGAGGTGTGGACAGTTTTTGGTCCGGTCTGGGCAGAAATGAGTGAGGGTGGGGAAGGTCAGTATTACAGTGAAATAAAGCTTTTAGACAGCGATGCTTTTAAACAGAAAACGAAGACCGCACCAATAAAATTGAGGAATTCTGTTCAAAAGGCATTCTTGCAATAGATTTCCAGGGGAAATCGGCATTGCAGTGCGAAACCAACACAGGCATCAAATGCTGCACGCACCTCTGGGTCCTCCCAGCAGAGAGCAGCACGGACTTTCCTCCAGATCCAATTTTGGATGACAGCTGCCACTTACAGGGAACTTTGGTTGGCATCTGGTGGTAGGAATGAAACGTGCCCAGCACAGTAGGACGACAAAAAATTAATTAACTGTGGGCTAGCTTGGGAAATTAGCTGGCTGAGGGGAAGCAGCAGATTTGCCTGGAGTTTGAGGAATAACCTCATTGAAATATTTTCGAATATAGAGAGGGGGGCATGAGCATACTGGCCAACCAAGAAGGGTTTCCAAGTATGTATTTGGAAAGTGAAGGCAGAAAGACACACACAACATTGAAGAACTGAGGACTGAGCATCACCCACATTGTCTATATACATCCTGAAATTTCTAATGAGAGTTTTGAAACTGTGTTCAAACTGGAAGGGAATATTTTTGTGTAACACAGCGGAGAATAATTACTGACAGATTGAAACGAACAGCATGCGTATTGTACCATTTATTTTATCAATTGAATTCTATGATTTGTTCCTCATCCTACAGTCTCGTAATGGCATTAAGTGATGATTGTGTGCTAGCATGGGTAATCAGAATGAAAATTAGCCTTTTTCAGTTGAATTAATTGTCTCTATTTATTCTGCTTCCAATTCAGTTTTTAGCTATTATTTATAGTCTATTTAAGAAAGATTGCATCTCTTCTGCAAAACCACTGTCTTCAGCAAAACCACTGTCAGAAATAAGAACAGTTTTACAAAACCTGAAATAACGCAGCATTTCTCATTTCAGTTGGATGTGCCTTCCATACTTTGTTTTTGGCTTGAAAAGAAAGCCATTATATTCAGATAATAGTTTCCCCAGCCAAAAGCATGCGCTCATATGGAAAAGATTGACTGTTAAACTCTAGCAAAATCTGTAATCTACGCACAATGACATTTTATAATAGCAGCCTACGCTAAGTAAAGGCATTTTGTTTTTATTTTTAAAAACTCCTGAGAAACCACAGGGTTGACGTATCTGAACCCAGACCAGGAGCCTAATGTCTCACTGTGCTTTTGAAAAAAGCTAATTTGTTCAGCGCTAGAAAAGACTGGGATGGTTGTATCTGAGTTGTTGCAATATGGCGAAGGTCACTATCTGTAAAACCTTGATCTTGTATAGGAGCTGGGTACAATAATTCGTGAAGTGCTTATTATTGATCAACCGTAATAATTGCTAAATGACCCAAGGCTCACTTCATTAGTGTCAGACCTAGGTAAAAATCCACACTGTTGCCTTCATTATGTATCTTGAGACAAACTTTTCCCCTTGCTCCGACTCTCAGCCCCCCAGATGGGCAGTGATCACAGGCCTGTGTAAAGCACCCTCTGAGAAACAAGAATTTCCTTGCAAATGCAAGTCAGAGGTGAGTAGGATTATACAGGGTGCAGCATCCCCAAGTGCTTGATTCAGTCAGGGTTTGGGTGACCCACATGCTGGTGCCGCTGTTCCTGTCCTTGGGGGACTTTCTCAAAGCTTGAGAGAGGTAAAAGGCTATGTGCATAGCTGGTCCCTCTATTATACTCTGTTGGTTAGAGGATGAGTTTAAATTGAAAACTAATAGCATGAGCTGGAAGAGTCGGAGAAGCCAAACTGCTTCTCACAGGTCTCCGGTGACGCCTAATGTTTGCAAAATAAGACGCTAGGTCCTGGCAAGCAAAGCCTTGTTCTGATGTGCAGTTGGAGCAGCGACTCTCCCCACACAGACCTTTCTCTTCCCACCGTCCTTGGCCCACTTCCTCCATCTCCAAACTCGCCAGCTGACCGCCACTGTGTTGGCAATTCACAGGCTTCTTTTCCTCTCCCAGTCCCTCACCTATCCAAAACACAGCTGCACCCTGCCTGGGCTCCAGCAGAGCCAGCCAGGGCCCTGCCCAGCTCCCTCCCGCACTCGAAACACCACCGCCGCCGCCGCCGAGCCCAGGTTCCTCCGGCTATTCCCTTCCTGCGCACCCCAGCGCCTTGCGGCCATGTCTGCATCCTGCCCCACCTGAGGTGTCCCCCCCTGCGCCTGGGAGCGGGGCGCGGAGAGGGGGCTGGCCAGCACCAGCTGCACAAAACCTTCCCCATCCCGCCCTGCAGCCTCTCATCTCTCCTCCTCCCAGTGTAAACACCACGCTCTTCACCCACCTGACGGGAAAAGGGCGGCTGTTCGTGAAGAGACAAAGTCTTGGAGGAACTTTCCTCTTCCACAAGGTATCGCTGAGCCACGGGAGCAGACATATTTATTTGCCTGGCATGGCGAGCAAGGAAAACCCTCCACAATGAACTGCCGTGCTGATCCACAAAAAAATCGAGGACAGGTTTTGGGAAAGCTTTGCCTGTAGCTCGCACACAGGTAGGAAGAGTTAAAACAAAAAACAAAACAAAAAACCAACAAAAAACCCCACCACCACCACCCCCCCCAAACCACAAAAACCCCACAAAAACCCAAAAAATCCCACAAAAACACCCCCACACAACACACAAAGGCCGAGTGTGTGATCTTTTAAGCAACCCTATCAAAGCAAAAGTTTCTGGACACCCATATTTTAGTTATACAGGAACTTTTAATGAGAAGTTTTACTATGGCATATACTAATTACTGTATTACTCAGGTGTGCAAAGGACTAAAGGATACCGCTGTTGGGAAGACATACAACTCCCAGTTGCCTATGCAGTACATCTTCCAGTGGAGGGGAAGAGGAGTCTGCAATTTCAGTCATCCTTAATGCCCTATGATGTACCGGCACAGCTTTTAATTAAAACTACAGAGCAGGAGGGAGTTTATTTCACTCCAGAGTAGGATGGGTGGTAACAATGAGAAAGGGATGGCTCTTTACTTATTAATTTGCAATATTACTAGTAGTCCTCCCATGAAGATCCATCTGGTGCCTGAGAGCCACAGGGCTTATTGCTTATAGGGCACGTTCACTGCGGAGCCTGTGAGTTTGCTGCAGATCCTGCTCACAGCGACCTGGCAGTGAAGCTCAGGAATTTGGCATGCCCAAGAAGCCCTGTCTTGTGTGTCTTCAGCCAAAATGTGATACTTCACTGCAAGCTCTGGGAATAAATGAAAAAAATCTGCTCCTGTGTCACGTGCATTGCCTTCAGGGAGCAAGAGTCCCAAGGTAAGGCAGACCCGCAGAACAGCAACTGTGAAGCCAAAAGCTACTTGAAGGGCACTCTGCAACTAATAATTTCTTCACACGAGAGGGAGCTTGCATCTGCAATGCCCTATGGACAGATGTGGCCACATGTCAGTGCACTGAAGGAAGCTGCACGCATTGTGCCTTAGTTACATTAAGCAACATTGTCAGTTAATTCGGCCCAGAGCAGTGGGTTTTTTTGTTTTTTTTTTTTCTCTTAAATGAAAAGATATATAAGATCAAAGGCTGATTACTTTTCACCTTCCCTGCTAAAGAAACCCTAAAAGAAAACCTGCCTTTTTATGTTCGGTTCAGAACCACCTTGGAAAACCTTGGGGGTCAAAGCCCTGGTGTCAGCATCAGAGCAGCCAGCAGCACCGCACAAGGGGTCCCTGAGTCACCTCCTACCAACTGTGAAGGGCAAGAAGCCCGCTTGTATCACTTTGAGGAGGACGGAGATCCTGGTCTGGATGCTGGGGGGGAGGCACCAATGTCAGGCTTTTGCTGTCAAGTTTCCTTGCCACCAGCAGAAGAGCCCTGGGGTCAGTGCTTTCCTCGCCCCGGCTGCCAGACAAATTTGAGGCCTGTCAATCCTGGGCTGTCACAAGCTACAATGCTGCTCCAGGTGTGACGGTGTTTGGAAACACGTGGCCCATACCTGGTGTTGTCTGTATGCGAAGCAATGCCTGGGATAACGTGGGTCCTCTAGTCAAGCAGGTGTCTCCTCATGCATTGTTTCCAGCAACTCTCCCCAGGAGCTGATGATGGGGCTGCCTGCTGCCTCACAGGCCCTTTTTTGTGCATCGCTTCTAAAGCAAAGCCTGTCATATACGTCCACATGACAAAGCTTCACATCAGTGCTTGTTTAGATCCTTTCCTCTGGTTCTGACAAACACCATCCTGCACAACGCAGCTGCAAAGATCATTTTGAAGCCTGCTGCGTCATGCTTTTGCTTCCCCCTGTTCTGCCTTCCCGTTGCTCCCTCCTTCTTGACAGCAGCAACCGCAAGCAGTTTGTCTCCATGTTTATTGCCTTCTCAGCACCCTGTCCTCTCCAGAGCTATCATTGCTCCTTTAGTGGGATGCCAGATCTCTCATGATTGGTGAACTACACCAAACACTATCAATCCTCCTTAGATTTTTTCAAACAGTCCTACTTCACTTTTTCCATGCTGTTGTTTATGTCAGGGAGCAGCTCCCTGCAACTACAAAACCAGCCACTTTTTCTCATTTTAAATGCATTCTTAAAAGCTTTTCTTTGCCACAATAGCTGCAAAAATGTGGCAGGAAGTGAAGCAGTGCTGTGCCAACCAGCTCAGCCAAACCTTGTCTCCCTGTTTCTGCCCCCTTGCCTCTCTAACCTACATCAGTTGTTCTTTTATCAGGCTGAAGCCTATGGGGCCAGGCTCAGATCAAGATTTTTTTCCACGTTTTTACACCGCCTGTAATAATAAGGTAGTAGACCGTGACTAGGGCTCTCAATGATAGAGCAATACACGCAACTCTCACTCTGACCGAGATCAAATCACAACCTTATAATGTATAATGCAAATGTAAAGAAATTCCCTTCAATAGCTACAAGAGAAATTTTAGGTTATTGCTTGCCATCAGTCCCATGTAGGACTACAGCAAACAGCCATTATTCACATCAGCTTTGCCTTTTCCCCAGGTTAAATCACAAGGAGGGGGGTTTTCAGGCTTGAAATTGGCTCTCCAGGATGTGGTACACGGCCAATCCCTGTTACTGTTCATATTTTGGAAGACCACATCTATTCTTTGCTTGAAGCCCTGTATCAAAGCCCTCAGTAAACTATGCATCCACTTCAGACTGACAGCTGTTCACATTCTCATACTGAAATACAATGAGCTAGCAAAAGGTGTCGGATGCAATGCTCCCCACTTCTGATGTGGTACGAGTCCCAGGGCATTGCACTGTGCCCTGCAGAGTGCATGGGGAGAGATTTTTGGTTGCCCCTTAGGGCATAATCTGCTAAATACATTGAAGTAGTTGTGATACTGGTATCAGAGCCTCCGAGCCAGCAATATTTAGGTATTTTTCAGTTCTCCTTTACCTACAGGAAGAGAAAGTTTGCATTGGTGACCACAGCCCCACAACCTACTTGCCAAAATTGGTGCACGCAGCATGACTAGACTACTGGAGAGGAAGCAGCTGCTTCCATAAGAATCCCAACAAGAACAAGCAGTTGCGTGTTAGACATTTAGAGCCAAATGAACAACTGGCCTTTTACAACTGGAGGAAAGCTCTAGAGGTCCATGCAGCTTCCACAGATCCTGCTCCGGCAACAAATTACATTTAAAAATGTGTAAAAAAAAGTTTTCTAAAGAGGGTTAACTGGAACAGTAGAATAGAAGAACTGATTCCTATCTTCCCAGGCACTTCACAGATTTCTTTCAAGAGATGCTAGAAACTCTAAAAACCAACCAGAAACTACTGTGCTTAAAGACAAAATGGAAAGTAGGTGAGTACTGGGGCCTCCTAAGTTCGCAGCTAGAGCCGACTCTGAATGTGAGCATACTAAAGAGAAAACCTGATACAATGACCTTGATTAGGTTTTGTGGTTTTTTAAATTACTAAATTTTGTCTACCCTTTTCATAGTGGATAGATTAAAAGAAAAAACAAACAAAACCAACAATCCTTCCTTATATGAATTACTACTATGTTCTGATATACATCTTGAACGACAGGTATGTGCCTACTTGGCCTAAAGACAGTAACTGTAATGAAGAGAAGCCTCCCGAGGAGCCTGGCCCACTGCGCTATATGCTTTGAGATCCCAGAAGAAAAAGCACCATAGTCGGTAGGTGACATTCTGACGTTCAGATAAAAGGGACTTACTGAGGTGGTGTTAAGAGACTTGCAGGTGCCCAAGAGAATTAGGAGATACCAGCTTGAAATTGATTTCTCTTCACTCCCACACAGGAGAGTGAGGGGGGATAATTCCACATTATTTTTCCCAGGAGTCTCTTGTGCCCTGGAAATCAGTTATATAAAATTTCTCATTATGCCTGCTTAATTAGGCAGAGGAGTTGGTAAACTTATCAAAACATAAGCACAGTCTGACATTTTGATTGCAACCCCCTTCAAACGATCAACTCTCTCTGAAGCCCTGCTCACACTGCGACTGCAGCAAAATGCAGAAACGCTGTTATCTGCTCCAAAACAGAACATCAATCTTCCCATTTTCTCTTGACTGTGGCTTTGCTACAGTCCTCCAACACCCCTCCCGAATAGTTTTAGAGTCAAACAGCTCTAAATGACTGTTTGAGGCTAAAGGAGTGCTCCCCAGGTCTCAGCCAGCCAGGGGGTACAGCTCCCTCCTGAGCAGCCTGCGCACAAGCCTCAGCCCAGGCTGTCTCCTCTGGCTGAGAAATACAGAAAACTCTCTGCTTCAGCAACTGAGCAGAACTCTGCTACTATAACAAGTTACATATGCAAGCCCCCAAGTCCTTACTAAGGGAGCATTAATTACACATTGTGAAAAATCAGCCAGCAAACTAGAAGGTGAGAAACTGGTGTTTGCTGACATTCTGCTCTTGTGGGTTTATCTCAGTGCAGGACTGTGGGAGAAAACATCTGATTTCCTTAGGCCAGACTAGGATGCCTCCAGAGAGGCCGCTACCTTTTCTCCTAAGAGACAGGAAAGAGCCAGTGTCTCTTGCTTGGCAGACCCATGGCCAAGGGAGCAGCCCAGGTGCACCAGGGCAGGAGGAGGGAGCAGGTGAGCTCAGGGCTAGGATGCCCCTGAGCACCCACAGGCCAGTGGACAAGGAGGAGCTGGTTCGGTGACCCAGCCTGGATGAAAAGACTGCCTCCGAAAGCTGGGACACAAGCCTGGTCCCTACGTCTGTACTCATTCCTTAGCACTGCTCAATTTACAGTCCCTCTGTACTGGACCTCAGTTGCCCACTGCCATGTCCTTACAGGGCTTCCCAGCCTCCTGCCAGGCAGCTGGCCAGGGACCATTCCCAATAAAGAGTTTCAGCAAGGAAAACTTCTGGAGAGTGGCACCGTTTAATACTAGTGTGCATACTGTTGTGTGTCTAAGTCTTAGATGCATTCAGTTTACAGTACTTTGGCACTGGAACTGTCGTAACACATGCTGTGCAAAGGGACCAAGTTTTATGTAGGACTCATCAAATCCTGGCCTTCACTAAATCCAAGTGCTTCACTTTGCAACCTCAGCCTGACAATCCCCTCCTCTTGGCAGTCCATTGATGCTATGTGCAGCTCCGCAGTCCCCATAGGGAGGGAGCTCTGCTCGCCACGCTACTGGTGATGGCAGAGATTACCAGAGCTAGCGAGCAGCTGGAGGCAGTGCGATAGCTCTGAATACCTTCAATTTAACTGAAGTTAAAACAATTTTTTATTCTAACGCATCATCCTGTTTATAACTCCACATGCTGCAGAGCTTAAAGTTCAGAATACGTAACTATCAGATACTGGAGAAAAAACAGGAAGGCAGGAGAGGTCTGGAACCGGCAGTATTTCCCACAGATGAATCTGCATCCTCACCACATCAATCACACAGTAAAACAACTAGCACCGAAATATTTTACTACTATTTGACATCATGAGATTCCAAAAATTTCACTGAGGTGCAGCAATTTCACTTCTTCGAATTACTGCCCCAGCCTCTCTTCAGATTCAGTATTTCTGCATCATTCAGAGTATGTTTACAAAGAGTTTGTTTTGTTTTTTTCCCCACAACAGCAGAAGACAGAAAATTATTAATAGACTGTAAGCTAGAAACTGGTCTGTAGCAAAGCTGGGCCTCCACCAAGGAAAACAATACATCTGCTCTGCTGTAGATACGGCAAAGAAAAAAAAAAAGATCAACTTCATCTCTTCTCCCCACACATCCTGGATTCTTAAATTAATGAACACCATCAAAATGCAGCTACAGAAAATATTTTGCTTTACTGTGTCTTTGTAAAATGAATGACCTTAACTCTTCTGATAGCTTAAAAGGATTATAGGACTTCACGTCATCACCATCGAGATGTGCGTTTCAGAATGTTTTTAGACCTGCTTGGGAACGTCACCACAGACGAATCATTTCACCTTTTGTGCTCCTTAGGGGCTACTCACCGTCAGCCTGGCTGCTAGGGCTTCAAGCACACACCGCTCTGCTCGTTATAAAGCGCATCACACAAAAACTTAAGCAAAATGAGGCAGCCTCTTTTGGCAAGGAGTCACTGCACGCTCCAGCCAGCAGGAGAAGAGCTGCTTAGGAAGAAAAGGAGTAAGCTCCACTCATTTCAGGAGAGGTTTGAATAGTTTATTTTGCCCAATCAGAGCCCTTCAGCATAATGACACATTCATATACACATATATGAACATTTTTTCTGAAACATTAATGTATAATACATTTTAAATTTAAAATACCAGCTGCACAGGTATTTTTATTTACAAAAATATTCCATACTTAATTTTTTAACTTTGTTATGATGACAGTTCAGTTCAAGTACATGTAAGTAAAATAACTCTATGCAATCTAACATAGTTGTGTTTGTAACAGTACAGTTTGCAGTTCGTATGAAACTATATTTGTAGACAGATGGATTTGCAACCCTACTTAAAATGCATATTCCAGTAATCACCCTCAGAAGAGCTAGCGGGGCTCAGCAAGACTTAACTGAAGAGTAAGTTGCAATGAACAAAAAGAAAAAACCACACATGTACACACTAAGATATACATAAACGAGAACTGCTACACATCAAGCATGCTTACCCACAAGTGGGCAATGTTAGAAAAATTTACTGTTTCCCCCCCCCCCCCCCATGGTGCTGGTACAATGAAACAGTAGCATAACTAGAAAGCAGCATGTTTTCCTAGTTCTAACCACTACAGATAGCAGAGCTCAGGTCTAAAATAACACAATACTGCTTATTTACAATTCTGTTTTAAAAGGGAATATTTAAAACATGTTCCCACCCCTCTCCCTTTGCATCGCCTATTGCTGAATGGTCGTGGTAATCCACATACAACTCCTTACATGTTTTCAACTGAAACAGTTTAACTTCTAGTTATTTGCCTGGTAATATGTAACTTAGGTACTAACAAAAAAAAATGCAAGTGTCAAAGAAACCTACAGCTGTATGACAAACATTTCTAGGCGCTTTACATGAAAAACTAAAAGGAATACCGATTGACACCTTTCATTTGATTGTTCTATGTTTGTGTCTCATTTCTTTTTCTTTTTTTTTTTAAATGAACGCCCACATCTTTAAGCCTAAACTTTATAAAAGTGTAAAAGAACTCAGAAACACAGTACACTCATCCAGCTTGAAACAGTTATAAAGTAGAAGACATCCAGCACATCTTTAAAAGATGCTTAAGAAGGAGAAATTGGCCCAGCTTAACTTAGCTTTTCAATGAAAACTGAAATAAAATCTGTTTAGCTGATTCGCCTACACTACACATCTTTTTTGTTTTACTTACTTCCTCCCCTCAAACATCATTAATTTCTGTCTACAAAGTATTTTAAGATTTTGTGGTAGTAGCAAAGCTGTCAACATCCGCCCAAAGAGATTCACAGAAGTTATACGGGAAATTGGCTAGAATGAAGAAAAGGTTCAACCAACAAGTTACCCTGCAACTCGGAGAGGGAGGCAAGGCGCCGCGCACCCTCCCCCTGCCCCGAACTTCAGCTGCTGTCGATGCCCACCCGGGTGTGTTAAACCACGATGAGAAAGAAAAGGGCACTTCAGCCACAGGCTGGAAGTTTTCCAACACTTGTTTGGTACACAACAAAACCACCCTGATTTACATGTAGAGAGCTGATGTATAATCAAGATTCATACATTACTCAAAGAAAATATTTACTGGGACAAACCTCGCTTCGATTTTGGGGGATTTTAAAAGTCTGAGGAATAGAGCTGAAAAATGTCTTTCATGTGTATACCTAAAAAAATTTGAAATAATAGAAAACCAGTCAGCCACAGACTGCAGCTATTGAGAAAACTTTTACATTCAGTTAGTTTTCTGAATGCACTGTCTTCCCTCTCCATACTTAGGGAATTGTTTAAGAGTGTTCAAAAATGGGAGGTAAAATTAAGTATGATTATTTTCTGCAAAGCAAAATGGGCTATTTGTTTTCATTGCTTAGTAAATGTATCATCTCGATATGAGATATGAATGTATTCATAAGCTTAAAACAACTTCTTCTATGGATAATATACATACTTTAAGTACTTCGACTTAAAAATTGAACCTAAGTCTTTTTAAAATTAAAGGTAGAAGTGTACATATAAAAATTATTTAAAACTAAAAGTATATTCTTAAGCAGTATGTATAAATATAACAGATTTTATTGTATTATCTAGTAACAAATCTGAAAGTGTTGCAGCAATTTATAAACTGAATGCTGACACAGGATAAGTGCCTTTCATTAGATTCTATATTGTATATATGGGTATATACATATTTTACTAAGAAAACACACATTCTAAATGATAGTCACATAATTAGCAAATGTGCCTGAAAGTAATCCGTTCTAAAGTCTTTATTGAATGTGTGTGTTTATATACAAATAATGAACCTGAACTGCACAAATGTAGAAACGAAATTAAAGAATAAAATACTATGATTGAATTAAAGTGCGGGAAAAATTCAAGTTTAAAAGTTCACGTAAGATCAGTGCCATTAATTAAGGAAAAAAAAAAGGAAAAGAGAAAAGGAAAACAAAAAGGAAAGAAGGAAATGAACTTGCTTCCAAACATCTTCCTTTGGATGTAGCTTTCCAACATCACCTGCTATGCAAGTAGCACCTCAGGCAAAAAAAAAAATCTTTGCATGAAGTCAGACAAGGAACACAGCTATATATTACTATAGTTTATAACTGACTGTTTGCTGAAGAACAAATCACTGGAGGTGCCTGTGGTGTAACACTTTCAGACTTATTTGGAATACGTGCATATTTACACATATCAACATTCAGAAGTTACAATTTGGCAGGACTAAGGTGAAGAAAGCTTCTTCAGTTTACAGTTCCTAATGAGACACACTACATATAAACAGATAGGTAGCAGCAGTTTCTTACACTTCCATCAAAAAAATAAAAAAGTAATAGCTCAATTATATTTTATCGTTTTCCAGACACTCTAAAAAAGTTTCACACAACTAAAATGCTAGCAAAAAGAACGGGGTGCTTCCCCGCAAGGATTTCAATATACGTTGCTGTACAAAAGGTGCACCACCAATAGCAGAATAAGATGCCACGATGTGTGTACGATCAGCTTCCTTCCACAGAGAAGGAAAAAGGAACGTTTTAGACTAAAATTGTACATAGCCCCTTTTATTGACCGAGAACCATTTGTCTATTCATCTCATGAGCATTTCATTAGTTTTCAAATCTAGAAGCATGCTCTGAACATATGCAACAAAAAAGATTCAACAGATTATTCTGTAATACCAAGTAAGCCACTACTCTTCTTGTACTGGCAGATGGTCTCTCATTGCCTCTTATTTTTTTGCTTGCTGGTGGTAATCAAATGCTTCTTGATGGAAAAGTTAAGTACGCTTTCCTTTCAAGCCAAGGCCATCTTCTATTGAACCGATACCACGATTTGCTGAAGAGTACTTTTGCCATCCTCTCCCCCGGAGCCTGACCAAACTCATTTTGCAGGATTCTGTTGCTCTGAAATATAGTTCATCTTCACCAGGCCAAATAATAATCAGTCATCTCAATTTATAAATGTGAGATAAGGAAAGGGACAAGTGTCAGCTAGGGTGTTTTATTTTTGGCAATGGTATGGACAGTAGTTTGTCTAGGTTTTTTTTCTACCTGGATTTTTTAATAAAATGGTGTTAGTTTAAATATGCATTAATTAGACACTAAAAAAGAAATTAACATGCAGAGGCAAAAATTGCATGGCAAGCTGAGTTAAGTAACTGGAGTTAACATTGCCTCAGTAGGTATGGGACACAGCCATCAAGAAATCATAATGCTGCTTCTTCAAATTGTCACGTTCTCATTTGTTAAGTTCTTTGAACAGTGGACATGGTATGGCATGCCCTCATACTGGCAACAGAATTCACTTGTCTTTTAATTAGATGTTACTATGCATAAAATCAGAAGATTTATCAATTTGTGCTACCAAGCCCAAACATTTTTCAAATGAAAGGCAAATATGAATTAAGAACCATCAGTAACTTCAGTATTTTGCATCCTTTAAGTGTTTTGTAAGGTTGCCTTATCTATGTACCTGCAACATCACTTTACAATACAAATATAACCAAGGTTTTGCCTTGGGAACATTCAGAAAGTATGCAAAAAAACACACAGAATGTGATGCTTGGAGAAGCAAACCCAAATGATTAACTTCAGACAATGTAGACCTATCAGCTTCTAAGTACTCCCTTTTATAAAACAAAACCAGTCAGTAACTATTCCTGCTTTGAGGAAAAAAGTCTAAATAAATTTTTGAAATGCAAACATTTATTTTAAGGAATCCTCTCTTTTTAAAAGAGCTTGGGTCATTCCCACTGTTACAGTTTTAGTGCAGCAGCCATTAACAAGTTAGCTCAGCTATATTATTTACCTCACCCAAACCGAACGTTATTTTGCCAATTCCTGAAGTTTTAGTGGACACTTACCACTGCCCACATCGAAAATACTGCTTTAGAGATTAAATCCAAACTTTAGGCCAACTGCCTTTAGTGCTGGGTGGGGCTGATATAGGTACTTGTAAAATAGCTCTACTAGCAGGATTTAGAAATTTGCTAAACGATATACTGGCAATTATTAAATATTAGATGCTTGCCATTATTCATGCATCAGCACCTCCATGGAGTGTAAAACTATTTGAAAACCTGAGTCCAAGATTATCTGATTTCATAGTAAAGGACTAAAGGGGCATCTAGAACTTAAGTTTGGAGCAAAACTAATCTCAGCTATTTTAATTAATGGCTGTAAAGATACATTCTGTTAAACATTTATAAAAATTCACAGCATGAATGGAACGCACAGCCAATTCTAAATGTTATACAAACTGAACCAATGACTGTTTTTGGCAAAAAATAGTATTTAACTGAACAGGTGTTGAAGTATTCTTACCACAATGAAGATGTTACCACAGTTCACATTGCACGGCCATAACACAAATGAAAACTCCCAGCATGACACATTCCAGTCATATTATTCACTTGACTTTAATGCAAAAGTTGTGTATTCTCTTGTTTTGCACTTCACAGAATATGATGTGAATACAAGAATACTAGATCAGGGGTCCAAGAAAAAGACTATGCACAGGTCAACTATGTATACAATTTTCAACATGAAATCTTCCAAGCTTCCAGCTTTTCCGATGAAAGAAGTGACAGCAAACTTCAACTCTTCTTCAACAATAATGGTAAATATAGTGAGTCCTAGAGAGGGTAAGTGTAAGTCAGCTACTGTCCAGCAAGACAAACAACTTTATTCCAGCTCTTGGACCCCTGATTTATTGCCTCTCCTCACAGGAGGGTATAACACTGGCAGCAGTTACAATAGCACAAAAACTTTTGGCATATGAAATATTAACACAGGATTGACCCTGCATTGCCCCTGCCCATCTCACACTACTTTTACTCTCTTTTCCACATGTTCTAGTTACCTCCTCTGTTCCAACTCTCAGCTAACCAACAGCTAAGAAACACTCAAGTTTGTTTTTTGTGTGTTTCTTTTAAATATAAAGCTCCTCAGTTAAAGCCATGACTGAGGTAAAACAGTGTGTGATTTGTGCTAGGAAACAACAGTATCCAATGGTGAATACTCCTTTGAATTTCAATGGTCCTGCCAAAATTAATGAAAAACCAAGATTTTTTTCATCAGGACAAAATTAAACAGATGTAATTGATGAGTGTCATCAGAATTGGTACCACTTCTTGTCTTTGTACTTCAACATCATCTAAAAAAAAAAACAATTTCTAATTACTGTTTCTATAGTGTACCAAAAAGTACAACGATACAAACAAATTATATGCTTACAAAGCAGCATGAGAAAGAAGGACTTCAGTAAGGATTCTCAAAACTGCAACAACATTGCTGAACAGTGAGTGTTTAGCATGATGAATTTTCTAATGGTAACATCACTGCTGATGATCTAGCCGCAGACAGAAAATGACATTTTTGGGAGAATGGGAAGGTCGCATAAGAGTTTAGGGAATGGAAGAGATCTGCATGAACATGGAAGAGAACAGCCATCCTATGCAGTTACTGAGGAAAAAAATTAGCTTGGATTCATGGGGTTTGCATACAACAGCGGGATCTTTCTTAAGAACCACAGGAGTCTCACACAGAGCATTACTTTTCTTATCCAATTCAGTGACAAATTGTTAAGTAATGGGAACTGAGCCGCACTTTTGGAAGTCTACATGCCACTCAGGCAGAGTGTATGCTCTAGAGCAACGTGCCATAAAAGAAAGCTGCTTACATTAATACTTAAGTATTAGGAGTAATGATTGATAGATAAAGTGCAGTATCCTTTATTAATGATATTGCATTCCCTTTAGATACATCTAACATGCCTTTGCAGAAGCCAGTTGCTTGCAAAATTTGCTCTTATTTCATAGAGAACCAGTTTAATGCTCTCAGTTTAACGTGCAACAGACTCACCTCATGAGCGTGTTTAGAGAAAGAATCAGCACTGTAAAGCATAGCTGCAGTTTTTTCTTCCAGTTCTCCTAGTTTCTGTCCTCTTTCATCTAGTGCCAACCGGGCTCGTGCTAGTTCACCAACTACACCAGATGCTGCTCCTTTGACACCTTCAATACCCCCAGGCCCTGGAATATGCTGGGCAAGACTTCTTGATGCCTTCCCTGATGCTGATTCTCCAACTGGGGACATTTGCAAAGCAGCAAAAACAGAATAGTAAGGTTTTCTATCATTATTACATAAATATCAATGTAACTAGTTTACAAAGAGGTGTCACATCTTCGCATGGACACTGAACACCTAATCACAGGCATGACTACGAGCAATACTCACTAACTCAATGTTACTAGATGCTACTGTTTAATAAAATTGAGGTTTTTTTTCAAATGTATTTCAGAGTTTCCAGGCAGGTTATAAAATTACAACCTTTTCACAGCTCGAGTGTGAAATTAAAACTCTCAACAGTGCTGGCATCACAGTCATCAACAGAATTATACTGGTGAAGTGGTTTTTAACAATATGGCTTGCTTCACAGGGAAGGTGTTGGGAATTCAGCAGACAAAGCAGGAGAATTTTGAACACGCAGCTGTGGTCAGTTCTGGAAGTGCTTTGCTGGTGTAGCCAGCCAGTATGACTCCACCAGCAGAAGTTTCCTTTGATGGAAGTTCAGTTTTAGATGCAGACACCTGAAGATTAGGTCTCTATGCTCTCATTATTGTAAAAATCTTGTAAAAAAATAATGTAATATAAATGATGAGAAGGCAGTACAGCTGTAAGAACAAATCATCTCTTCCTAAAGTAAACACCCAGGCATGGTCAGCGGAACAGCTCTCTAGACTCCAGTGACCACACTGACTACATCTCCTTTGCTCATAATGGGACATCAGCCACTTAGTTCAGTCTAGACACTTAATGGACATGTCAATCTCATGCTGAATTGTATACTCTACAAAAATTGAGTGAAGGCCAAAACATTTTTGCATGCTGAAGTCAAAGCAAATAATCTAACTTTTTTAAACAATTAAATTATGGTTTAAGTATTTTTTTTTCCACCTCTAGGAAAAATATTATTAACATAATTAACAAATTTTGTTGCAGTATTTCAAGATTTTCTGATTTGATTTTATGCTTCTAGGAAGAACGATTTAGATTTCAATTAACACTATAAACATTTTTAGTCTTGGGAATTTACAGAAAGAAGAGAAATAATTTCACTTATTACAGACTCTGCTGCGACCCTCATGTTAAATATGACAATTCAAAAGACATCTGAAAATGTCTTTAAAATCATCATTGAACTCACTTTCAGGCTACAATTCATGAGGCTTTTCACCCCCGTTCAATACTATTTTCCTCTTGAAGATCTGAGCCAAAACAGGTCTTTATCAAAAGCCACAAACAAAGCCTGAGACCTGAGTTATAAAAAAATTTGTAATCTCCTTAAAAATAGGTCAGAAGAGTCAGGGCAAAATGGTGGAAACTTCAAATGATGTAAACAGATAGCTTCTAAAGTTACAAGAGTGCTTTTCTGTTGCTACGAAGAGGTAGTTTTTCCCTGTCCCAGTCATGCTAATTAAACATGTAACTTGTGCACACAAATTTCTCTAATAGAATACTTGACCAACCTTTCAATGTATTACACATATATAAATACAAATGGAATTTTTTACGCAGAAAGTGACCTCTAAATATTTGATATTTGTTCAAAATGTACAGGCACAAGTAGTAAAGACTAATTTAATTTTTACTGGATAGATCAAAAGAACCAATAAAAAAGAAAGGATTGCCAGGAAGCCTTGTCTGTTTCAACAGCTACATTTCATGTTAAAAAAGGAAACAACTTCTTGCACAAAAACTTGCATAATATGGTGTTTCATCTAGCAAATATCTGAATAAGTGGAAGTTATTTTCCTTAAATATATTAAAAAGTTGCATGCAGCCACAGTATAAAAATAAAGCTGTGATCAAAAAGCAATGAGAAAATGATAAAGCAATAAAAACTGCCAAATCTGAATTTTACTATCCTATGAACAGAGGACTGAATTGAACTATCATAGTTCTGTTCTTGCTCTCATTCCTAAGGCATCTCTGCACAAGTCAAATGAGGAAAAAGAAGCTAGCGAGTGAACTGAAGTAGAATGGAGTTTTAATTTTCTCACTGTCCAAAATAGCGTTCTTTAGAACCAGCCCCTTTCAGTTTAACGGCATTGAGAAAATCATGGTCAGTACTATACACTTCCTAAAGACAAATAAAAACAAGATCAGTTGTCATATTACTTGTTTTATAATCTACTCCTGAATAAATGAGGTGAAGAAGCCTGTGAGAAAACAGTACCAAGCTTTTCTGATCTTGTTGGTAAGGTGTACAACACAAAAGCTATGAAAAAGTAGTTGTCATTCCTTTTTTACTTTCCTCTTTGCAAATGTAACTTTCTGTTAACACAGGTAATACATTTCTCAAGGATCACTGGCTTCCTTGGGTAGAAATACCAGAAAAATAACAACTACTTAAAACTTACAAAGTTCTTCTCTGTCAAGTGACTGCGCCCCACCTCCGAACAAGCCTTTAAAGAACCCCCTGTTCGGTGCTTCTGGTGTTTCTACAGGAGTGAAGAGCTCACCCAACATTTCCTTTGCAATGAAGAAGAGACAACAAGCCATACATTATTTCACACACAAATTAAGGGAATATTCTTTCACTTTAAGGATTTATTTTGTGGATTTGAATTTCAAAATTAATATGCTTTAATAGGCATCTGCCTTTGCAAGGTGACTTGGGAAATAAAAAGTAAAAACATATTAGGAAATCTGTCCAAACCATCTGTTCTGATAGTTGGAAGCTTATGGCTCATGAAATTCAGTAGCAAAGAAATGGGTTCGAGTAAAGCTGTATTTGCCCCTCAACAACTCGGCAACTCCCCTGATTTTGTTCTGTTAAAACTGTATCTACAAATACTCATATCCATGCATGGTATGAAAGTAAAGCTTACAGCCTGCATCTGCTATTTCAGTATTCTATACAGCTTCCAAGCTGAAGCATGGCTGAGAATCTTCTCAAGCTGTTAATACCCCTGAAACATAACGGCTTCCTTCAAGTATCCTGAGTTAGCATTCCCCACTTGTGTCAGCATGCGCCTCCACCAGCATCAATTGAACAAGGGAGTTTTGTTAACTGCACATGCTAAATGAGGAAATTTCCTACTGATCAAAAGGGAAATTAAGTAAGAATGTTTCAAATACAAGAGGATAGATGAAATGGTAAAATTTAAGAGTAGGGGAAGCGATTCATCCTGAATCAGACTCTAGAGTGATAAAAACCAAAGCACAAAAGCTGAACTGATCGGCTTTGAGAAACTTAATTACTTACGATCTGTAAGCATCGTGAATCTAGAACCGTGAACCTCAGAGTATATCTATGTCAGAAAACAGTAGTTTTTTTAAATTCATTACCTGAAGGTTTTCACATGTTTCTTGACTGTAGGTGAGCCTCTGTATTTCAGTTGGTGAGACAAGATAGAGTGCTTGTCCATTATTGGTGAAGCAGAATGTTCTGGCTATCCGCATATTGGTGAGTGGCAGGTAATACACATCCAACAATGGCCTTAAACTTGGCAAACTTAAGAAAGAATTAAAAGAATTAAATGTAGCAGGATTGTCTATTATTGATCAAATGGCTCATTTTTAAACTGCAGTACATTATTTTTCTCTTCACCATCTGCAGAAGTACCGCATAAACAGGGTATCATTTAATGCAATTACAAAATCTCAAAACATAAATGAGATTTTTCAAGGTAGCACCTCAAAAGTGAAATTTAACATCTGCATCACAGATGCATTTAAAAGCATCGTTTAAATGATACTCTGAGCATGTAAATCAGATTCACTTAAAGCATTATTCAGTAATTACTAACGAAGTATTTTGTTAAGTATCTGCCAAAAGTTTACAATTAAACATCCTGCCTCTTCTCTCAGGTGAAGAATTTCTCCTTGACTAAAAATACAAGTCTAAGATCTCTCCTCAAGAACACTTGGAAGTACATAGGGGTGTGCTTTCAAAGGAAAACAGAATTCAGTAGCCTGAAACAACAATCTTACGAATTATGTCCACCTTTTTTGTCTGAATGCATATTTAAGAGGAAGTCCTCTCAGAGTAAAGTTCGCTTACCTTGTGTTTTCTGATTCTGCACATGCAACTGCAGTACTTACTGCATCAAGCTATGAAGAACAGATGCAACACACTCAGGCTGTAACAATGCTCTTGCTACCAAACATTCCTCTCCCTCAAAGTAATAATGCAAGTAAGAAGTGACTGAACACCTGATGTCTTGATAAAGAGAACCCAAAATAAACCACTGTCTCAAAAACATCCCCTGTGATATTTTTGTAAAAACATAATTTACACAAGATGTTAGCTGCAAATGTACCAACAATACATTAAACGGCTTCTGCTGCAGATATAATCTTATGCAGATGGTTATTTCTAGAAACTAAAAAAAGCCGTAAAGGGGTAAAGTGAAGCCAAAAGCAATGAAAAAGAAAGATGTAGTAACCGCAACACTGTTGGGTTTTTTTTTTTGTATAATACTGAGATTTCTAAATGTTAAGCTTGCATTTTACAGATTGTGGATTGTCTCTTAGCAGAAGACTTCATCTCTGACAAACAAGAGGAAGGAGAACAAGTAACATGACTTTGGAGGGAAGTTCTACAGGTAAGAAATAAAATGCAGTACTCTCTTGTAAGCACATCACCCGGAAGTGACACTTCTGCCATGCACGTATCTAAAATAAGAATATTCCTAAGAGTGAGTTAGTAACAGGGAAGTGCTTTGCTTTAGACCGATGGAAGCCTAAAACATCCTTACAGCTTCAATACAAAACAAAAACATTAGTTCAAGATATGACAAGCATGACACCCATGATAGCATTTTCAGAGTATCAAACAAATCTGTAACAGAAGCCTAAGTCCTATCTAAACTTATATTGGTAGATAAGTATTGGGCATCTTGGGTACGATACAATGCTCTGACAACTTTACACAAACAGCACGTTAAGTCCACCTTCCCAGCAGCAATTCATGCTTATGAAATGGAGTTAATAACTGGGAGTTCAACTTCCCTACACAACGTAACAATTCCCTATTTATAATTTAGCACCTACCTCTATGCACAGTTCTTTAGAAAACAAAATGAGTCCTGAGGAAAGCAGAATTTGTTTGAATATATAGTACCTGAGCATTACTAATTGGGGGGGGGGGGGGGGGGGGAGAGAGTGCTTGCCCTGCAAGGTGAGCAGCATTTTCTAGAGATGTTTAGAATATATGTTGGGATATAGATCAATGGAGTTAACAGACTTAACAATCAAAACTTATTTCTTAATTGTAGTATGCATCAGATCAGCTTTCGTTTTACTCCTAACAACTTCCTGAAGAAGTATCTTTAGAGATATCCCAAGCTGAGAGCTTGTCTTCACCACCTTAAAAATAACCTTTTAGGAATTTTACTGGCACAGTTTTATAATGCCAAGTTTCACATTCATCTTAGCATTAGTCAGGACTAAAATGTAGGTGCAAGGTTATAGATATATACACGCTACTGTTCAGACTAAAATAGCATTTGGAAATATTCAAGAAAAATGACATGTTAAAATTACATAGGTGACATGTAAGTACATTCAAACATTACTTTTACACATGTTTAAACTCATCACTTAAACCCCTTTAGATGACTTATTTCTATACTACAACTGCTAGCAATTAATCTTGCCTTTATAGCCTAAGTTTAAGGCCTTTAACACGAGCAAGCTACACAACAAAAAAGGTAAGCTTGAGGCATGAGTGTGATGCAAACAGCTGCACAAAAATATGCAGAGTTGTGGTCAGGTACCAGCTGAAGGTCTGGCTCAAGGCAGTTTTCTCCATCAGGGAGTAAATTCACATTTGAGAATCTTCATCAACTCAAGGACCTATATCACATGTTTAGAACTATTTGTTGAATCAGGGTAGGTTGAGCTAAACTGGTAAACTTTTTCACGTGTTAAAGGCATAACTAATAGGAATGCATAATCAAAATTATCCAGGCCCAAGTGTTAGAAGTTCATCAACGCTGAGTGAATGTAGATTTAAAATTCATATTCTTATGGAAAAGGAAACTTTATCTAGAAGACGACTATTTGTTCTTTTTATATTTAAATTACTTTCAAATAGCTCTTACCTAAAAGTCATAATATGTCCATTGGCACAGAAACATGCAAGGCAGATACTGTTACTCAATGACACTATATCTCCACGAAGAACAAAAGAAGTCTCTGTTATGTTTTGCTTATAAATACAGTTCTGTGATGGCAGTGAGATAACTTTTGCTTGCTTTTCCGAACATATGACTGCATATTGGTTTTCACTGATTTCCTGAGAGGAAGAGGGGGACACTGAGACAGGTCGTCGCTTTTTTGATTTATCTTTTTCATCTTTATCTTCAGGAACATTGTGTTCTCTCCAAGGTTCATGTGCTGGTGGCACCAAAGACCCTGTGGTATCCAGAAAAGCCATTCTCAAGATTGCCCCTTTTAGCCTCAGGATGGTTCCTAGGAAAAAGAAGTTGAGCACATTTCTAAAACAGTTCTCCTAAATTGTCTTTCAAGCTACAAAATATTCCTTTAAGAAGCTAGCAAAATGAAAAGAAAACAAGAACATAGGCTTGCCTCTGTAGCAAAACCAGACATACCAGAACCTTTGGATGTTTAGCTAAAAACCAGTGAAGCATACAAAAGAGCACATACGTATTCAAGAAAACGTTAAACCAGTTTTCAAGGGTTAAGTGTATGCATACTCCTCCATTAACTTAAACAGAAACGTACACATTTATTCAGAGAGCCAAGCTGGAATGCACATTCGTATTCAAGTTCAGTGTCACAAATGCAACTAATTTCATTCTCTCCTGAGGAGCACACAGCATGCTTAATATTAACAATAAATATTATTAGCCAAAGGTGAGCACCTCCATTTTCTTCAATACAGAAGAAACAAGCAATATGTGAGTTTTTTCCTGCTGCAGTTCATGCCTGAATCCACTTCTCTCTAGCATAAACTGAAAGAGGTAAAGTTTTCCCTCCCCACTGTTTAAATCATTATCTCTGTAGGCCAGATCTTAAGCCAATACATTTCTTATTTTACTTATATTTATTCACACGCAAGTAAAAACATGAACATTTGCTAAGTACACAGAAAAATCATACACATGGCAGTATCTTTTAAGGTTCATGCTGCAGATCCAGTGATTAAACATACTGTCCAGTCTGCGGCCTTGCCTTTACGATTAAGTGTTACCAAATCTGAGTACTGCTGCCAATACCATACTCGATAAGCACAAATCAGATATGGTCTAGAGGTCACACTATTCCTAATCACTATTTCAATCAAATAGCATTGCAATTTGCATGTCCTGATACCATCTGTGTGAGCAAAGGGGAGCAGAGCAGCATGTTCTGCATGAGACAGATTTAGCTTTCCTGCTACCGCTATGCCTAACAGCACATTCAGCAAACCATTAATACATAATTACAACAAGATCAGTTGCTGTGTATCAGAAAAACAAGATACATGACCTCTCACAACAATCCAAAGGAATATTTTATCACTAATATTTAAAGCTAGTTGTTCAATATACAACCCTTAATTTGTATTCCCTTTTCATGATGCAGGAAAACTGAAAGTTTCCTACCTCGTGACAAGAAAAAGCAAACAAATTGAGCATTTGAAATAACTCATCTCTTCTGCTATTTTTTTTAAACAATTGCCATGTACTACATTAAGGTTAGAAAACATGCATTTCTCAAAGTATTCAAAGTGGTATTTTTATATTATATGAGATCATATTTTCAACTTTGCAACTTTAAAACTCCGGTAATGAAGTAACCAATCTAGATTGTCAACCTTAGTAGCTAAATCACTGAAGTATATATTAAGTTTCAATTAATCCATAATTGAGAAAAACATTTTCTTAAAAAAAATATGAACACCACCACCACTTTATCAAAGTATACTTCAGCCCATCTGCTTTGTACGTACCACTAGGAGAAACAATTACTGGCTGAAGAAGTCTTTGCTCTCCTCCTGGGGGTAAGTTCAGTACAATGACAAGCACTGTACCCAGTGTGGTCCCAACCCACAGGCATGGGGAAGGTGATGTATCAGCCTTTCTTGTGAAAGTCTCACAGAAATGAAGAGCTGAAATTGCCTCGCGTGACTCTTTATCAATGCTAGTTACACTAGAACTCCGGGATCGACTGAAAGAGTTGTCTTTGACATCTGAAAAGAAATCAGTATTAATTAAAAAGAATGACAAAATGCAGGCATTAAGAGAATTCAGATTTTCATTTTTGTTCTTTAGCATGAGGTATGTACTAACTACCATTCTATTGATTATTACTCCTGTATTCTTCCCTAGTCATAGTTCCTTTTGGCCCAGTTTTCAACACCGTATCCTGAACGAAGTGCCTAATCTTTTTTTGCAGAGGTTGCCATTAGGTAGTTGTCACGAACAGCAGTTATGCATATTTGTGTCTTCTTGGGACAGAGAATAAGTCAAACAGGACTCCTCCTTTAAAAAAACTGAATTACTAACCTCTCTGTCAATTAGTTCATTGATCAGATTGAAAAATATTGGCTTCCATGGAACACGGTTTAATAATCTTATGAAGTTGCAAGTATGTTACTTTAAGAACTGCAGTGACATCCGGACAGCATGATAACACATAACCTGTAATGACTCACAATAATATTGTCCCACTTTAGGAAACTGTATGGAGGAGGTCTAACAGGCTATTTACACACACCCGAACTTTTAGTAAGAGAAATATCAAATGGTACCAAATGCAACCTGGCACTGGTATGCAAAGCTGAGGATTTCTGTTTTGAGTACTGTACAAAATGGCACCAATAAACTTTTCAGGACATCTTGTGCACTGCTTAGCAAATAAGGTTCTTGTAACAGAGACTGAATTCTAATATTAACAAAAGCCTCAAACCAGTAAGTGTGCTGCTCCATTCTAGCTGTGCGCTGTCTGTACATCAGCATGTCTGAGTTTATCTGTGCATTCACAAATTAATGCTTTACTTTAACTCATCATTCTAAAATTTTAGCACAAGACAACCTTTACTAGTAAAAGCTTGATGCAATTTATATCATGACTTTAAAAAAAATAAAGTTACTGTTTCGGATCTTTGGGTAGGGTATAGATGCAACAGGCATCTTTAAAGCAGGATTAAGAGCTAAAGAGCAACATTTAACCACATACCTTTCCAGAATTATCACTATGCTAATTTCATTAAATTACTGCAAAACTTTCTAGAAAGAGCATCTAACATGCATTTGAAAAGCATACAAACTAGATTTCAGCTGACTAAATACAGATATCTATTCAACACAAACAGTGAATCTTCTCGGGAGATACTTGTCTTATTCCAACAAGGATAGAAAAATTATTGTCCTGCCGAGTTTTAGCTAAGTCAAATGTAAAACATGGATTATAAAAAGGAACTAGGTCAGCCACTCAGATGTTGACATTTTAAGTTTTCACATTTAAAAAAATCAAATTCAAGTAAAACAGTGAAAACAAGTATTTATTTTTATAATTCTTCTAATGACCACAACCTCTTAAGATGCTTGTTTCTTCAGGCTTGAGTATTTACTAACTTAATGTTTTTTCCACTCTAACATGGATTAATCAGTCTAAATATAATCATACCTTAACTGCAACAGGCATAAAATTAAATGTGCCTTTATTGAGTTGCATCTGGTTGAATATTTGAAGAGCATGTATACAAATTCCAGAAGCATTGGAATGGACAGGGAAAACCCCATAAAAGTTAACTTGCCAGACAATACAGGCGTTGTGGAGAGCGGACACTCAATCAGGAAAGAGAACTGGGGGTAAAAAGTTTCACTGCATTAGTGCATATTATTTATCCTGAAGGCAAGGAAGAATCTATGGTGTGTTAATGGATTAGTTTCAGATGAAGAGGAAGGAACAGTGTGATGACCCACTACACACCACTTCAGAAGGATGGAAAGATGAGGCTCTTTTGAGCCACTAAAACAAAGGATAGGACCTAGTGGCAATGGTATCTTAATCATCTGGATTACAACACTGAAAAGCAACGGTATAATGCAGACTAGAGTATGTTCAAGGTAACTTTTGTTTTATAAAGTGGAGGATAAATACAGAAGCACATACTTTAGATTTTGTTTTGGCTATTTAGGGAGGAAAAGGGGTAGGTTAAAAAGATCTAAAGACAGAAAAGTAATTTGAAAGAACGACATCATGGAAGAAGAGGTTTCAAGAAGCCATGGAAAGAACGGAGAGACAATGATAAGGATAATGAACTTGGGAAAGGGCATTTCAGCCGTCTCCTACAGCCAGTAGATATAGCCACATAAGTGACAAAAAATACAAACAAGCTGACAATTTCTGAAGAACACTATGCAAAAGCTATCCCGCTAGGAAGAAAGACAGAAGTAAAATAAGAAAGAGATAATTGCCTAAGGAAGTTATTTACAGACCTGAAAACCTAGAAGAATTTTACACCGAACAAAATGAGGCATCTAAGTGCAGATATCCACACACGTGCAAAGTCAAGCAAAACCAGTCAAAGGCTATTACAATTCGGAAGGTACAAACTATTTTATGAGTATACCAGAATTGAGATGACAAAAAAGTTGCCATTATTTCAGTAGAAAGAACAGCAAATATTAAATGATGTACAAAATGCTGAAACTCTTTCAGGAGCGGAAAATGCTGAAAGAACTTCAGCATTCTCTTTTCTCCAGTCTTCATGAAAGAAAAGAACGGTCTAAGTACTTACTGCTATCAAAGAACTGGGAGTAAAACAACAGTAGAATTAGAATGAATTGGATAATATTTAAGTACAAATGTGGTCCAGATTGCAAAGTATGATAAAATTCACCCTAAACTGAAATTATCCCTAAACCATTAGTAAACACAGTAAGGAAGAACAGACTGAAAAGAGAAATCAAAGTTTTCTGCTCTTTTGTGCCAACAAGGCCACAGTTAAATCCCTCTAGTTCTGGGCACAAGAGTTTTAGAGAGATAAGGAAAAAGTCCAAGTCCAGAGGAGATTACCAGAAGCCATCTTAGATTTAGACAACATAACCTAAAAAAGAAGGAACTGAACTTTGTAAAAAAAATTATCTGCAAAAATGAAGATTAGAGATACGATGACAGCTTTCAACAGCATAAACGATGGCTAAGAAAAAGATAAGGAGCACTTGTTATCCCTGTTCATTGTGGAAAGGACAAGAAAAAGTTAATATGGAAGCAAGGAAGATTGATTAAACAACAGGAAATTTGTCTGACTATAAAACATTGGAACTTTCTGTCTGGGATTTTTCTAAAAACTTATTTATTGGAGTCTCATGAATAGATGAGAGATTAAATTGTCAGACATCTGGATCCCTGCCATAGCAATGGATTAAAGGATCTCTGAGGGTTCCTTCCAACTTCACATTTCTCTGAGTGGAGCAAGCTGCAATTGTAAATCAGGGTGGTCCAGCTCATTTTCAGGATCTCAGTGCCATGGACTCTTTCCTTGCTGATAGCAGCAGTTGTCAAATACACAGTTCTGCAGCTGCCAGTCTGATCCTGGTCCGTCTTCTGCTGGGACTGTGGTAGCAATTCTGCTGCAGGAGGGGAAGCGAGCTGTGGCAAGCAGAAGGCAGCTTTCACATTCAGGCTGCATCTACTGCTGTAGGTCTACAGCTGTCCCCCATCATCTTTAGAGAATGAGGCAGGGGAGCTGGATCTGATCTACAAGCTGGCAGTCAAAGTACTAAAAAAAAAAAATAAATCTACTCATTTGTATGCTGTTTTAGTTATGCAATATAATGACCTTTAGTACTACAGGCTTCACAACTGAGCTGCTTCTTATGTAAAAAACTTACTGTGCTTTTTCAAGAAAAATGAAATTACCAGACTGGTCATCCATCTAAACAGCTGTATATTATTTTCATTTAGAGAGAGTGGTCACAAGACAATTAACATCTGTAAAACTATGCCCAACTATTTGTTGAGTGGACCTCAACATATCCTGTTGTTATTAAGATATTTCATTTTTCAATTTAAAATGCATCAGATGGTTCTAAACAGGCAGCAGTTTTCCTTACATTACCTGCTTATTCATGCTTTTGCTATCACAGCACTACTGATAAAGTGACAGATGCCTAAAAATTGTGATGAAAGTGCGATAAGCCATGTACAAGGATTTACAGGCTTACCTTATGATGACAGCAGTGACATTTTGTGCCTGAGAGCCCCCCAAAAGAGTGGAATTAAAATTTCAGTTCTATGCTTCAGATAAATGCAACAGAGTCATGATAGTTTACATAATTTAGGACTCTTACTTTAACATATTCGCATTCTGTAAAACAGTTTCAGTAAAAATAAAATCAGCTATGTAAACTTACTTACCTAAATCAGGCTTTAACTCAGTTGGCAAACTTAGCTTCCTGGACATCTTTGCTGAAAAGTGAAGTACATCTTTTTTTTTTAAAAAGAATAAACATGATTCTGCTGGGCTTTATTTGGTTCTTTCCCAATAATTAATGTACCATTGTTTATTACATTAATTGCAGTACTTAACAGGATTTCTACTAAAGCAGAGCCTCACTTCCACAAGGGAGGGGTGCAAAGTAAAACGTGGAAGATATCAAAATCCCCAACTACAGCATTTTATGACTTTTGCCAAGCTCCATTTCTCCTCGGGCTTCAGGCAGAACTCAATGGATTGGATGAATTTTGCTTTGGCTCAACCTCAAGTTTTATCTCCTCAGGTGAGAGGACAGAACACAGACTCTTGGCTATTTCAAGAAGGTGCACTGAAGTTTACATAAAGTTAACATCCCATCCCCTCTTCTGCCCTACTTCCTGAGCAAACCTGAGGTATTTAAAATAGAGAAAAGATGAACTTCTAATTATGCTAAAACATTAACGCACACATGTAAAAAGCTAGTAATCTGACATGCAATCTGCAACCTCAGAAGAATGAAGACATTAAAGAATAATTATTAAATCAGCAGCATACAAACACTTGCAACACTGTCAAACAAAAGATAGTATAATTTTGATAATATTGCTGAAGTAAAAAATAGCACTCAAACTCATCCCTGACTTGGAAAATTCTCTTTATAGGAATGGAAATCTTGCAGTCCATTTAAAATGCAGTACGATACTAACAAATGTTGCTATAATAAGTCACTAATAAACTAGTAGCCATACCTCCCTCTTCCATCTTTCTTTCAACAATTACTGGAGAAGGAATAATTTTGATGTAGCTTAACTACTAGACCAGGGCTAGACTCTGAATTTATTTCCCAGCCACATGCTTGAATTTTGATATATCATGTAATTCTTCACTATCTTGTAAGGGTAATACTTCTCAACATCTACTTTAGGTAGAGAATAGCCTCATAATTCTAGGAGTACCTTGTAACAGATACCAGTCATAAAGCAGCCTGAATCTTGCTGCTTCTCTCAGCTAAAAATGGAGTTAACTCATTCTAATTATCATTTTAACAGAAATAATTCCATTTTCTACATATCCTGAAGAACAGCACGTGATTTAGTTACTTCCACTCCTTCAAAAAGTGAAATACTTCATTCTGTCATCAATTATGTTCATCAATATTGCAAATGCTAGTTATCTGAATAGTTGAACAGTTTTATTCCTGTCATACATTATAAAAATTTGAGAATAAGACTCCAGAAATAATCTTCTAATTTCCTTCATGTTGCAAAGTACGTCCTTTTCAAATTAAATTGAAATTACTTACTCTCAGATTGAACTGCTAGTCACTAACTTATTTTAGTGCAGGCTGAAACTGAAAAGGGCAGTCCGACTACATGTTTTCTGACCTCATCCTGGCATTGGCATTGGCACTGGCACCTGCCCAGCTTAATGGTGAGGCCAAAACTCATCTAAATGAAATTTCTGCCAATGGTTGTTTTCAACAAGATCAACTCCTGTTTCAGATCAGAGCTCAGCTAAACAGAAAACCATGGTACAAAACAGTACTAGTGACCAGGAACCCATCTTTTTGCTGTCAGCTTGAACTTGTATCAGCTTGAAAAGAGATCGTGAAACCTCATCTGGAATTGTGAATTACAAGATGGGCGTTCCTCATCATAAGACCTGTTTTCTGTGTTAGACATGTAAATCATAAAAGCTGAGATACTGAACAAAAGCTCAAGTATGCACACAGAAAGTAAATTATTTTGGGCTTTTTGCAGCTTTTACCATGTGTGAATACCAGCAATGATTAACTAACTTAGTCACTTTGAAGACCAGAGCAGTTCACTTTTGGCTTTTCAAATACAAATGTTTAACACAACTTTAACAACTGGTGAAAACTGACAAAAAAGATACTAGGTAACAGGTAATATAGCAGGTAATAACAAGTACAGGCAAGCGTGTTGGATTCTAAGCATCAATCTACAGTTTTAGCTTTTTGTTCCTTAGTGAAAGGCCAGTGGTGTGAACTAGGTTGATAAGGTGAAACAAATTTGTCAGACATCATTTTCCACAAACACTGAACTATTCCTCATTGATAGGACAAGGCGATACACAAATTGGTAAAAAGATGTCATTGCTAGAAATCATGAATTAATGTGCTATGCAAAAAATAAATACATTTCAAAACATACATTAATGTGTCAAAACCCTCAGTAATTCAAATGTAAATAGGAAACAAGAACCTATTTAAATAGCAGTAGTGCCATCTTGTGTTTAAAGAAAGAAGTGCCTAAAGATGCAATAAGAAAATAGGAATATTCCACCAGCTAAGCCAGTTTTAACTAACATTCACTAGTATAAAAAAACCTGCTTGTATTCGTATCTGGTTTATGGTTTACAATAGTTTTGGAAAATTCAGTTTTGCTATGCCCCAGATGAAAAACAGCAACATGCTAGACAACTTCTACAACACAAAAGATATAAATCAGAGAAACTGAAAAGATAAGATGGAGATCTACAGAGAGCATGCTCAATGTCAGGCTTTTTACTCCGGTTGTACAACAGGGCAAAGGTGATGGTGACTGCACCTGCTGGGTGTGGCTGACCTCAAGCAGTAGCTGTCATATCAGAGTTTAATATCTCTTTTGGTGGTGGTGGTTGCTGCAGCATTTACAGCCAAGATTACCCTTCTGCAGCTGGTGTGAGACAAGGAGACAGAGACCGTGGAGCCGTTTTGCTCCTCCTGGCACACTGCTGCTCAAGGCAACAGTGACTATTTTGCCTGTGTTTAGACCTACATTTAATACTCCTCTAAATTAGAAAACCTAGAGTCATACACTGGCACACACACATTCCTTCTGTTGCTAATATATATAATTAAATGTGTCTTATAGAAGTATGATATTAGAGAACTGTCCAAAAACAACGTTCAGGATTCTTGGAGACTTCTCATAGGTCAGGCTTGAGGAGGCAGGTGTTAAAATATAAAAGGTTACCTTGGCATAGTGTGTTATATTTCAGCATAGCAGGCTCAACCAATTCAATGAAGAAAACCTGAAGGCTAAAACATGACTGAACTATCAATAGGAAGCTGTGGCTTAAAAGTAATAGTTACATTTTATTTGCAATGGGTTTTCCTGAGCTGATGCTTTACAATGTATAGCACATCAGTTTGAAAGCTATAAGGAATGGATGAAGAAAATCACTATTTAAGGAAACAGTCTAAACCCTTTAAAAAAATTCTAAAGATTATAAAAAGAGACAAGTGTCTTGGTGTTTTGACAGACAATAGAACAGTTTACATAAAGCCTATTTCATTTAACATTTCATGAGAAATAACTAAGCAGCTTAGAATGTTAGACAAAGTTCCCAAATTATTCTATATTTGACAACTACACAGAAGTGAGAGGTTTACATTTCCAATTTCAAGATGCTTGAAGAACTGAGTATTGTACTGGTGGCAGTACAATAGAGAAATAGATTATCAATACTGAAATCTCTAAATTTGATATAAGAATAATAAAAACATTTTACAAGAGAATGTAAGAAAAGATGTACTTGATATATCCAAAATTAGATCAAAGTATTAAAACCACACTGGAAGAAACAGCCTTACTCTGGCATTAGGGCAAATCAGAACTTATTATGAGCATCTTAAGATTTGATTCCATGAAAACAGCAGTAACAGTCAGTGACTTTAGCACTGTGTGAAAAATTTAGGTGTACACTTAGAATGTAACAAATGTGAGAAACCTTATGTCAATAGTAACAGCAGGCATTATAGACGTTTGGAATTAAAGCTACTCTGCTTAGATCTGCCTACTAATATTGTTTGCAATTGTTTTTAAATTTATAAACTGCAGAAAATAAAACCAATTTCCCTGAAAAGTATTTGACATGTAGCCTACTGGAACAGCTATGAAGGTCTTGGAGTCTACAATATTTTGCATGCACCTTTACTAAAGCTTCTTCCAGAAATGGGCATTATGATACCTCTTAACTTCCGACCTGATTCGTACCTATATATTTAATTGCATGTATCTCTTCATGTCAAATAATTAACTGACCAAAGTATAAGAAAAACAGCTTAAGATTTTGCTTCTACTGAAGTTGGATCACAACGCCTTTCTATAAAAACGACATGGCCTTAGAAATTCAGTACTTCCTACCAATTCTTCTTCCTATAGAATCATAGAATCATTGAGGTTGGAAAAGACCTCTAAGATCATCGAGTCCAACCGTCAACCCAACACCACCATGCCCACTAAACCATGTCCCTAAGCGCCTCATCTACACGTCTTTTAAATACCTCCAGGGATGGGGACTCCACCACTTCCCTGGGCAGCCTCTTCCAATGTTTCACCACTCTTTCAGTAAAGAAATTTTTCCTCACGTCCAATCTAAACCTCATGTAAGCTCATCTACAATTGATACACTTCTCTGCACTACTTCACAGCACATTATTTATACTTTCAAATATTTGCCATTCCTAAGAGAAATGGCTGCTTTTAGTAATGGCCACAGTATTTTCTATAATTTCTACAAATGGTTAGTTAAAGCAAGTATCTCCATATATCCAAGGTAATTGCAACTTTTCCGAAGTTCACCTCTGATGCAAATAAAAGAGAAACGTGACCCAAAAGCAACATATGCACAATAGGTCTTTAACTTGAGTTACTACCCATTCCTTAGCACGGAACATTCACAACTGTTTAGAAAAAAAAACAGAAGACCAACTGATGTTAATATATATGACACAGCTGAAGTGTTGGTACATGAAGCATTTACATTTTTTTTATGCTATTGTTGCAGTCTTAGATGGTTTTTGATCCTTTAACAATGCAAGAATCCTTGTCTGATACCGTCACTAATGCTAGAAATCTGCAGAAATGAAGATGTCTCTACATAAGTTTCAATAGTGATTAAATTGACAAGGGCTTCATATTTCTAAATGCATATGTATTATGTTACCACCTTACAGTCCTATCACTAAAATGAAATTATTTCTCATTTTGCAAGCAGTATTCCCTTACTCACTGTTCCCATATGACAAAAAACCACAGGAGTGATATTAACAGCAACTGAACTTATCAATGTAAATAATTCTTGTTCTGTTTCACAATCCATTTGACAGGTTTTATTTCACACATTGACAAAGAATGGAAAGAACTTGAACTGATTGCACTATATGCCAGTGCAAAGAGCTACAACCATGCTACATACATCAAATTCATCCATGTGAACACAGTTGATGGTAAACAATTTGTTTCATATAACATGGTGAAGTTAATGACAGTAAGTGACATTCACATTTTACAAAGCTCATTGTCCATTCACATTTAGTTGGCAATTCAGTTTAAAACAATGAAATGCAAAAACATGCAACTATTAACACCAAAGAAGGGGTGTTTTACTTATGTGGAAGAGCTTAGAATGCAAGTTCAGAAAGAGCCATGCAGAGTAAACATGCCAGATAAGGTACGGAAAACATGGCAGTGAAAAAACATCCAGTGCACGGCATCGAACCACTCAAAACTAACAGAATGCAGATGAAAATTAAGTTTCTTTAAACTTCCAATAAACTGTGCAAGTTACACAAATCACAGTATGGGCTGACTGGGAGACACTTATGAATTACACATCAAATACATTGTCTCAATTAATTCTGCATTTAACTTATACCCTGAAGAATGCATTACTTTTAAATAAATGTTTTGCTTTTTTAGCTGTGAAAAACATGCACAATACTTTCAGTTGAAAGGCTTCAAGCTGAATCAGGTAATAGTTCTATAAATTTGTCATTAGCATGTTTTATTAATACCCTAACATTACTCTCAAAGAAGTGAAAAAAATAATGAAGTCACACTCAAACACTGTTTTTTTGCACAAGACAGGCTGTCTTAAGTTCAGAAAAGATTCTTTTGGGACAAAAGGGAAACGTTACCTCATCAACAGGCATTTATAACAGACAAGATTAAGTGTTGTTTTTCTCATTAGAAGAATGGAACCTAAGTTTCTAGTTAGCCTTAATTTCCTTTAGGAGAACATATTAATCAATACTCACGTAAATGATACTCAATTTTTTTTAAAGTACAGATGAATTGACATAATATCGTATTGACAGCCATTTGCTTTCTTGAATCATATTCAGGCTTCCACTGTCTCAGAACTCACCTTCCCTAACATTTCTGTTATCACTGCAAGAAGGGCTCAACATAGTACTGAGCAAAGGGCATATTCTTGCTCTTCCTCTTTCTGTACCTCAGATTCCAAAGACTACTTAATCATACTCGTATTTATCTCACCAAATTTTGAATGATTCTTCTTCTTCTCAGTTATTGAATTGCAATGAAAGGGATTAATGGTTTAGGATAAAAGTTAAATTGCCAAACAGGAAATCAAAGGGATACCACAGGAAAAGAAATCTCTTCCTCTAGTCAACCTATGGTTCTACACAACCTATGAAATAGTAGTTTAGCAAACAGCTTTACTATATATAAAGTAGTTTCAACTTCTTGATCTGACTAAAGAGATAAAATGAAATCCTCCTACAATGATATACTAATGTACTAAATGAAAACAAAATGAACTATTAACACAGTGATTCTGAAATGAAAATAAACCATATCCCAGTTAAGGAAGAAGAGTCCCTTTCCCAAAACTAAATCATACAGCCTCTCGCCTTCATTTATTTAATGACCCAGTTGTCAGAAGCAGAGTTAATTTCCATTCCAATCACAAAAGGGTTCAATCTACCTGCATACAACATATTCCAAGGTAATTTTGTCACCAAATTATTAAGACACTAGACTGGAGCTGGTAGGGTATTGTGTCACTGTTGGATGCAAAAAAGTAAATACAGTTCTGGAACAGTAATGGGGTATACTTATATATATATGACCAAGTCCTCTTCCAGTTGATTAAATGAAAATATACTACCTCTGTCTTGACCATAGTCATATGGAAATCTGACCATATGGCTATGAATGCAACACATCAAAAGAAATTAAATCAGCCACATGTTCTCAAACAGAGTGTACCTTTGCAAAAGTAGTGGAATAATGTTGTGACTTGCATAGACTGAACTCTTAGTACAGATTAGAATTTCACCTACCCAGAAAATAAAGAAGCACACTTGTAAAATCAGAGAATTTAAACCACCAATATCCTTGATTTTTTTAGGAATTATTGTGCCCAGAGTATTTAGTATAGAAGCAGCCCACAGAATTACCAATTAGCATAAAGAATGAAAAATTAATAACTCAATGCATTGAAATTTGAATTTTATTTTGGTTTGTTTTGCTGCTGGGTTAGTGTTGCATAGAGTAAGGCACTGGATTAGGAACAGAGCAGAATTTTTCTAGTTCCTACCTATGTCATTGGCTACCATCTTGGAAAACTTTCTGCTTTTGGTCTTCACTGTAAATAATATTTTAATAAAAGAGATCAATCTAAGTATCAAAGGATGAACTGAAGAAAAAATAAGACTACAGAAAAGAAAGATACTGTACCCTTTTCTATAAAATTATTCATTTTTTGATCATCATCAGAATTGTTTGGTGAACCAGAACCTATGAGTGAAGACAGAATGAAATGGATATACAAACATGTATCTTTGACACAAAATGTATTAATACAAGCTTTGAGTTTAAGAAAGATACAAAGATGTATTAAAATATCAAATACTGATACTGGTATTCTCTGTAGCTGTACTAGATACTATAAAGTCCGAATCATTTTGGTATGACAGGAATTCTGCCATATTGAGATTAACCACAAATTATAATGCAAGGTACAATGTTGCACAGTGCAGCAAGTTTATTGCTAGAAATATTTGCTTCGTTGAATAAAACATTTACATTGAATAACTAGACTGCTGTCCTAATCATTGTTCCAGACACAAAGATTAACCTAAATTATGACCCACAGAACACTGCCATAACAATAAACTCAAGTTTTGAAAATCTGGGGTTTTTTTCCAAGGCAGTAAAGTCACTATTGGGCCACAGTTCTTCAATTATTCTGCAGACAACTCAGAGCCAATGCTACCACCTGGGATTTTTCTGAATCCTTAATACTGAAAAACCAGTGGTGGCTATAGGCCACAACTTGAGGCTTACCATTGTCATGAAATTAAAACATAGTTCAAGTAAAAAAATGCCAAATTTCATTAGATTTTATATTGTGGAAATGTAAAATAAGAACAGAATCCAACCATTTTGACACTCATGAACACAAAAACTTGACAGTTTACAATGCTATACAATGCTTTATGGGTCAGATAAATGCCCCCAGAGCCTAAGCTTATTACCATTTAACTTCTGTAGAAAAAGCAGGAGATAGTTATAATTTCTCTTGCATTTTCACAGTATTTCTATAGTTCTGTGTTACTAAAACTCTCCTAACTTGCATAGGCAGGTAGTCACTTTCACCGTCCTCTCAAATGTACAACCACCCACTGGAGGAAGTCTAATGGAAGTCAGCTTCCACTTCTCTTCACCGGGGCATGGAAAGGTGGAAGAGGTGGAAGATTAAAGATCACTTGACCAAATGCAGACTTCAGCCCAAACAGTGGCTGGTCTGGTTTACAGATCATATTGTAACAGTCAAAGCCAATAATGCACTCAATTGCCAATCCCATCCTCCAATCTTAAAGCTAGTAACAAGCAAACTTTTTGTGCTAGTATATTTTCCTCCTAACTAGAGAGCCTCTAGACTGGAAAAAGTTTATTTAAATCTGGCCTCTGTCCTGCATCTCAAGCTCACCAATACCATGCAGCTGATTTGTCCAAAATGTCCTCTCATCTCTCTGAAAATAGAATGCCACTTTCAAGCTTCTTTCTAGTCTTGTGCTCTTGCCCAGAAAAGATGTAAAACTTAAACAAAACCTAAGAAACTGCAGCTCTTCTCTCTTCATAATCACCACCAAATGATGTCCGTATCAGGGAGGTGCCTCCCTCCGAGCACCTTTTTCAAAGGACAACTGGAGAAGCCTGCCATGAACCTTATCTCATTCACTGAGAGCTGGGAGGAGAGGGCAGAACCAAGGGAAGCAAGGCACAGTCCACCCTCACTACTTCAAGAATCTATTTTACAGGGAAATACAACAGCAGCTTTCCCCCTCCATCTTTTGTCCATTCATTATTTTTGGTACTTTAGACTTATTTCTCTTACTATTGTGTGTACACCTAAGACATTATATACTCTTTTCACAGAATACTCAGTTCTCCAAACTTCTAGATTTTATTCTAATATGGACTAACTTCAAAATAGTCTCCTCAGATAGTCAACTCAAATTGGAGATTGATTTCTACCTCTGCAGGATTAGGAATTTCCCCCCAATTCTGTTTTCTTTCAGGACATTTGAATCCATCTATTCTAAGTTGCCTCCTTTTTTGATCCTCTTAAGGAAATATCCAAATTGTATTAATTTTTAACCTACTTCAGCTAACACAACTCAGACAGGAGGGAGGTAAACAGAGAGGTAGGGGAGGCAAATTGTTAGATTCAGGATTTTTCCATATGAAACTTGATTTTCATCTTTGGGCTTGCTTTCATTGCACTGTTAGTGGAAACGGTGAATTGAGTTTTCCTCTAGTTCAACTCCAAATTATGAAAGAAACCCTCTAATCCAAATTAAATAGTGTTTTAAGTTTTAGCAGTACCAGTTGGAAGTGGTTTGGGCTGACATTTGAGTGATGCTGGAGCAAGAGGAAAAAAGGATACAGATTAAGCATTACAACTCATTAGCTGTTCATTGTGCACATTTTATAGTAGTCTATCAGAAACTAGACTTAGCCTAGACTTTTTAAGTGGGTCAAATTCCAATACTTTAGTAAGAATAGTAATTCTCCTCAATCTTGACAGAGAAAGTGATTTACTGCAACTGCAGCACTGCAGAGCAACTTGTTTACAGACATTGGTCTTGATATTTAAAAATGAAATAGGAAAGATGCACTTTATTCTAAACACCAAAAAATTGCTTGCATTAAAAATGATGCTGAAGTTAACAACTTCAGCATGCCAATATGTAGCATTACACAGGTTTGTCATGAAATCATATCTTCAGTTAAGACTTTTTAGTTAAAATTTCCAGCCAAATTTTGCTTTAATTATAAATAAATCTAATTTACTTTAAGAAAGGGTTAGCAAAAAAGAAAATTACATTGACTGATCTAGATGAGTTTTGCACCGTTTAAAATTAACACCAAAAGACAGCAGTTGCCAAATCGGAAATTAAAGTTTGTGTTAATATTTCTACTAGAGCTACAAACAGGATAATTTGTTTTGTTATGCTTTCAACTTGGCTTTGAAAGGTACAGGCAGCAATAGAAAAGGAGTCTATCTTTAGATTCCTATATTGATTACCATTTTGCACTACATTGCAAAGAGTGCACATACTACTTTAGGTATTTGAGTAAACCTGCAATTTTGTCCTTTACTCTCACTTTGAGTACAGCTTTGAATGAAACAGATGAAGTGACATATTACTCTAAAAGTTCTCAGAGTAATAGTGAAGATAAGTGACAAATTTTTAGCTACTACATGAAATATTCATCTCGAATACTATATATTGACAGGCACTATTAAGTATTTACATGGCTATAGCCTCAACTAGCCAATATTAAACAAAATTCTAAATAGTATTACATATTGCTGAAGCTTTTGCTTAAAATAGTCACATACAGCAGTGGCAACTAAAAAAAAGGAGGGCAGGAGTGTTAAGTAGGGAACTCCTACTTTGTAAGGATGCCAGTTTCTGAAGACCTCCGATTCCAAAGAAAAATAGTAATTTACCACTTATGAGGAAGCAGAAGTAATCTTTACCACTTTTGAGGACTCTGAAACACAATCACATGAACTATTACAGGAATTTGTTCATCTCTTATCAATGTTTCAAAATTCCATTGTGCAGTATGTTCCCTGAAGCATAAATATTTCAGATTCTCTCTCTCTTCACTCATCTTTATGACATATTCCTATTGCATCTCTTAAATCAGCCTTGTTTTAAAAATGCAGTTATGCAACAGAGCAAAATTTATGACAACTCAAACAGGTTGTGAGAAGACAACAGGTTTTATATAATTACTTAACTAGTAAATGTTGACTTAAAGCATGCCATCTTCTGGGCAAATAAGCAGTTAAAGATCAGAGAAATTTATGATTACCTGAAGTAGGCGATTTGCAGCGGTCTTCTGGCACCATTGTACCTTCATTAATATCACAAAGACCTGCTGGAACACAAAACCAGTGTATAATAAATACAGCTGCTATTTTACCCTTTCTTCCACTGCAGTTAGAAACTTCATTTCCTATTAGTTATGAAACAGCCAGTTGTGATGCAATACGTAACAGAAATTCTTTTTTTTTATTTTGACATTACCCACAGTGACTGTAGTGTCACTTACTTCTTCCTAAAGCTCTTTGCAAAATACACCTCCTCATTAAATTTCAGTGAAAACCACCATATTTTCAGCAAGACAGACTTATCAGAACAGTTATTTATTTACATGCTATAGACATAAGTACAAATATCATTTGTTTTGAAAAATCCTAGTTATACTAAAAATGTAATTGCAAAAGAAAGTCAGATGAAAGAGGATCTTGAAGATTACAACCACATGTGCAGTATGATGTGTGAAGCTACAGTGCCTTTTTTCAAATTATTTTCCCACTGTTACAGTGATATGCTTTGTATTTGCTGTTGCATTGCCAAGATCATTTTCCAGCAAAACTCCTTATTGATGTCACTTACAGAATTTAGGTTCTAGGGTGCTTATGAAAGCGTTCTTCCTTGTATGGAAGAATTTCACTAAATTCTTACATCAAATCTGATAATTTGAATAACTGCAATGTGTCAATATGTAAAAGCTCATTCCTTCCATTCCAGTGAAGGAAATAAAGCACAGGAGTCCACAATCAGATGCTAAAGATGGAAGTTGCCTCGTAAGGGTCCTAAATATTATTCCATAGCACTAACTAGAAGTATACAAGGAATTTTTCTTTTTTCCTTTTTGACAAGAAATTGCTGTCAAGACTGCCCACAATTAAATATCAATAAAATTCACTTTTCTTAAGACTATTAATGCATCTTTAGGTTTATATAATAAAGTTTTCCTTCAGAAATTTCATGATGTGATACTAATGCAGACAAGCATGTAATACTTAACAGTAATAGTTAAGAAATATTTGGTAAAATGAAAGGTTTTTGCATGCACACAAATATTTCAAATACTCAAAAAGCTTGAGAGGTGTAATGGTAATGGCTAAGGCAACAAGGGCTTACACATGCAAAGCCTGTCTATACAGCTGTATACTACACATTCACTAGTGCATCTTTACATATCTTGACAGACGACAAAAAAATGGGAACAGCACTACTCTTCTATCAAAGCTTTTAAGTTTCCAATACTAAACCAGACGTTAATCATTTAAAAGGAAAAAAGGTTCTCCTGAAATATTGTTATCAATGTGGAACACATCATGTTGCATTCACACACAGTTTCATTTATGCAAAATAGTCTTTTTTAAGATTACTAAGAGCATGTACAGCCTGAACCTCAAAACTCAATGACTAGGATTAATATGAAATTGTCAAATGACCTTAAGGCTTGGTTAAACCTACACTTATCAACAGTCCAGGAACTGATTTCAATTCTAAAGTGTATGGTGAAATCCCAGGTGGAATCTATACCTTTCCATTACACAGGAGAAAGAAAAAAGCAATTTATTTATTATCTATCAGTAAATCAATGAGCACTATGGAATAATTGTGGTACATATTCTCTAACAAAGTATAATTTGACCTCTGAAAGTACCAGAGTTTTAAACACGTATGGGAGTCTAAATGTTTCGTACTAGACAGGGTTGTGTAAAAAGATTTCTCAAAAATCCAGGTGCTGCTCTCCCAACAAGCAATACAAGTTTTAGATAGTAGCAGTGCTGAGAGAACAAACTGTACTGTGCGTTTAGAAATAGTTGTGTTTCCAGATCATGCTCCTTCAGGAGCCAAACTGAACAAATCCAAACATGCAGTTCAGGAACTTAATTTCTTCTTTCCCTTAAATATTTTCATTCTTTATCTTTATAGGAAAAGTTTAGCTTCTCACACTAGTTTTCCTATAAAAATTCCTGCATTGACAGGAATAGTCTTTAGCCAAGAATGAAGCCACACACCAGCACACTTGATTTCTTTGTAAGAAGTCTTGAGGCTACAGTTTGATCAATATACGTCTTAATGAATAACTCTGATCAGTTGATCCAACAAAAACCCCCAAAACATTCTCTCATCATAAACCTATGCACTAATTTTATGCATTAGGTAAGATTTATCCCACTAAAGAGTAAGTGTGCATTATGACAATCATTATGACACAAACCTTGGAAATCTAAGCATAGCCATCACTGCTATTATTTAAGAGAGAGCAGAAGGGACAGGAATAGATAAAAAGTAATTTTACCTATGACTGTATTAGTAATTAAACTAAGCAGAGAATAACAAGAATGATCTGAGTTTGTGAACTATGAGGGTCTGTCCATGACCAATGAAAAGAACAAACTGGTGTAACACTCATTACTGCTGTTCATCTTAAAACCCCAGGCACCCTGATAGAAGCAGTGTGTGCACTGGCAGTAAGACAGCTCTCCTGGAAAAGTTCTCTGGTTTCAGGCTTACAGCATATGTGCAAATTGCTATGGATTACAAAAGCAAATTGATCCAAGAGTTTCCATTTCAGAACTGCAAAGACTACAACATGCTAGATCACAAATATATAGAAAAGTGACCTTTTAATAAGCTTTTAGCTTATCTCTGAACTCTAGCAACAAGAAATTTGAAAACCTCCAAAATGAATAAAAACCCAAATAATGTCATTAAAGACAAAAATTACCATGCTGCATTAAAAACTCCCTAGAATTACACCTGAAATTAAGTGATGTATAAGGTAAGTTTCATGAGACGTGTCAGTTTTTCACATAAACTTTAGGCAGATACATCTCTGAAGAAAGTGCAACTTGACTGGAAACCCACCTAGTCAAAAATTACAACTAGAACTAGCTTGATATGAGGATATAAAAGTTAGAATTAAAAACAATTAACCTGAAAAAGGGAGTAAAAGAAATCCCCAAACCCAACAATCAAACTTTCTGATTCAGTTCTGGACTTGGCTTAGCCACAGCTGATGTTGGTCTGGTTTAGCTGAGGTTTAAGTTAAAAATTCAAATAGAGTTCATGTCCAGATCCAGTTCAAGGAGAAAGGTGACAGGGAAAACTACAACAAGCAACCCCAGAAGAGTTCTAGGCACGTATTTTCTTCAGGTTTGACTCAACCCCAGTTCTGAATCCCTTACAGATTACATTCAAAAAAGGCTTTTTGATGTATAATAAAAATAAAAAGTCACATGCATGCTAGTTAAGATTGGTGTCCCTATGTGAACTTAATTATGTAACTAAGCAAGGAAAAATAACAGCTGTCCATAAGTTTTGGTGTTTATTCATAAAATTACAAATTGTTTGATAATTTGGTACCAATATTGACTTTCTTAATGGCTCCTATCATATTTAGCAAACAGTATATCAAGCAAAGGTCTCTAAACAGTGTAAGCCTCCACTGTGTATAGAGTTTTCATCACACTATAAAGCTTTTACTTACACATTTTATGTCTTTTGGCACATGGCCAAAGTTGGGCTTTTTCCCCCCACTATTATGATCTGAAGGCAAAGGTTGACTTTGTTTTTATCCTTGACAAGCATCTGATGACACTGTCTAGAAGGCCTTCACGAAACACATATACTGCATGCTTTACAAACTATAAATTGCCACCCAAAACATGTGAGTAATATACCTGGTATGAATCACTGATAAATTCCAAAACACGATCCCAACTGGGAGCTTGTATCTGTTGAGCTAGCCTGAAATGACAGTTTACAGTCTAGCTAGTGTAGAGAGCCTTGTCTCTAAATAGATGCTGCTTTAAGACGGGAATCTGAATTTCTTTTCTGAGTAGAAAAAAATAAGATGACAGAAACATACATCATATTCTTGCAACACAAGGGAAGGGAAAAATCTTGCATTTCCATTCATATTTTAGAAGATATGTAACTCTTACTCTATGAACTTTTTTTTAAAAAGTCTTTTTAAATTTTCAATTGGTTGACTCAGGACATCCCATTTACTAAGTTACAAATACGTAAGCAGATACTGATGATCTATTAAATAGACATTTTATGCTGGAACATACAGAATAGCAGGGTTCTTAATGAGGAAGAACCAATTCTTGCTACCTTTTCTTGGTAAAATCTATGGAAGTGGTTGAGTAACAGAGAATGATGTTTTCCTACTCCCCTCTACAGTGCTATAATTTAATTTTTGGTTCTACCAGTCTTGGGATACAATGTACAATAACAATATGCTGCTTTGTTGCATGCTGTCTGAACCTGAACTTAATGTTACTAATTAAGAACTTGTCCAAATGCATGGATAGGCTAGCATGATTTTTTTTTAATTACGCTATGGTTGTCTCAAAGAGAATGGGAAATATACTCAGTTTCTCTAACACAACCACATTAAGTACATAAGCACTTTTTCTAGGAAGATTTAGAAATTAAGTACTAATACTCCCTGAAGATTATTAGAGCTGTACAGTAGTTGAAAATGTCTTATTTGTAGAAAAATAAATTTAGAAGTATTAAAATACAAATGTTTTAAAGATAAAGAATTCAATGAAGGCATATCTTTCAAAACAAACCCAAGAAAGCATAAGTTTCTTGCATTTTTGAAGACACTAAACGCAGATATTAATGTTCAAGAAAGGGAGAATGCAAAATCCCAAAGTGGTCTGACTAACTCTTATAGTTCCAATCCTATAATATAGCGAAGGATGGTTCTTTAATGTAACAGGACTTATTATTTGAGGAAAATTACACAACAATAATGCTTTATTATTGAAGTTATTGAAGTCTGGGCAACACATACATTGAAAGAACTACAAATAATGAGAAATATTAAATGATAACTCCAGAGAAATTATTTTCAGTTTTTAAAAAGACTGTAGCTCCAGCTAATCAAGATATTGGTAGGATGGTGGAGGGAAAGAATTAACTACATGGTTAAGAAATTAACTCTTCCATACAAAACCTGTTTTAACCTATTCCTAAATGAAATAGTCCAGGTAAATTCAGCTTTACAATCGTTGGCTTCAGAAACCATTTATGGGACTTCTGCCCATCTTTTGCTTCCCTCCACAATAATAAATCAGTGGCAGATGCTGGTTTTTAGTTCTGTATCATCTTAAGGTGGAGGCATTTCTTTTATGCCTAGCTCTCTTTCTCCCTTGGCAGCAGAGGATGGAAGCCTATACAGAAAGCAGTATTTGGCTATTGAGCCTACCCTCTCTCCAAAATGTATTTCTTTTTTCTTGTTGGGGGAAAAAAATAGGAGAACTAACAAAATTGGACTGCAATCTCCAATCTTTTTTTTTTTAACTCCAGGTCATTCTTCCCTTAGCTTAGCTTTATTCTACTCTCCTTCACTAAAAAATAGGGTGAGATTACCTACCTCTGCCCAAGGGCAGGAGAAAACTGGCACCCTAGGGAAAGGAACAGTGTTATGCTTTTAAAAAATCAGCTTTACATTCTCCAAATTCTTGGATGCTGTGAATGATGGAATAAGTCAGAGAAGCCCTCAGGTAAATCACGGTTTGATGGGTTACCTCCCTCGCACAGGCACCTGAACTTCAAAACTGCTTGGAAACCCCACAGGGCTGTGCAATACACAAACACCTCCACTCTTAATCCCTATGAACAACATCTTTGTAGAAATAAATTTTCATTTGTAATAGACAAATCACTGTCTTTTACAATGTATAATAATAATAATCATCATCATCTAACACTAGAGTTCTGAAGCTTTTTCTGCCAGAAAGGGGACCAAGCAAGGAAAGCTTCTAGCCTCAGATCTCAACACAACACTAAGTTTGGTGAGTAAGATCTCGGTCTGTAGACATCAGTAACTTCTGAGACTGGGATCTCCTTTTGATTTTGATATTTATTTAAAAACACAAAATACAGAGACTATTACAGTTGCTTTTTTCCCTTGAAGTTTCTTTTAATGATACCATGAACAAGAAATACGATAGATGCGTGATGGATTAAAACCAGTTTCTAGAAGTAAAACAATTACTTAAAATGGACTAAAAAGATATTTATGGTGAGTGAACAAGTGCAAAAATCAAATTCAGATGTTCAAAAATATTTTATTGCTGTGAGATGACTTACTTATATAAGAGGTGCGAAGCTTTTTCACAGACACTGAATATAAGTTAGAAAGGCCGCACATGCAAGAAGCCACAGTCAGCATACCTTTATGAAGCAATGAGAAAAGTAAAGACGGAGACACTAACAATACATTTGAGACAGAAAAGCCAGCAGAATAACTTGTATAACCAGGTTTATAAAATGCTCTTGCCATGCAGATCATTAGTACTAAAATGTAAGATGCAAAAATATGTTTTCATCATGTAACAGTTATATTCATGAGAAAAAAGGACTTCATTCATGAACATCTTAGAGAGAGACAGTTGTAACTCAGTTATGCAGATGCAATACATTAAAATAACAAAAGCCAAGAAACCAAAGCAAGTAACATTTAACACTCCAAAAGGCAGTTTAGAGGAATTAACAACCAGTAAAAGTTTTATTAAAAAAATTACTTTCTAAAAGAGAAAACTTTTATTTATTAGAAGAAAATATTTTATCTGACAGGATACCAACTGCGTATGTTCTGCACTATGATTTTTAGACCAGTTTCCTCAGTTGAAATAAGCTGACTGGTGCTAACTGGATCTTTCTCAAACCAATGGTTTACTAAAAAACATCTTAGAGCATCCATTTCAATTTGAGTAAAATATTACCTAAAGAACTTACCTGGACTTTATTCTGGGTCTCTTAAAATAAAGCAACCAACATTAGAGCACGAAGAAGTTTTTTTAAACAGTTTATTTCCTATCGAAAAATAATCACTTGGGGCAGCAGTGACACTGTTTATCATTCCGCCTTTAGCCATTTTCTAAATTAACTTAAAAGTATCCACCTACATAACAAGGATGAGAAAATAATTTAAAAATACTAAATTTCCCTTTTGGCAATAAAAAGCTTGGCATTTCGACTGAAAAGTCACTTTCCTCCTTAGCTGCAACGGAACACCCTTCTTCACGATATTTTAAAACAAAGCCCTTTTTTCAAAAAAGATTTATTTTACCAGTTTGTATTTGGAAGTTTATTTGGTTCATTTAAATCAAAGGCTTCCTCTCAAGCATAACATAACAGCATACACAACATAACATGCTTTAGCTTACCAGGGACATTTCTAGTCAAAGTTTAAAATAGGAAGCCAAAAGATCCCAGCAGATACACTGGCTATCTGCAAACATTAATGGGTTTATACAAGTATGTGATATGGGTACTAGGTTTATCAGAAATACCAGGATACTTCTACTTCTTCATGCTGTGTTAAGTTAAAAATCTTGTAAACTGCATAAATCCATTGTGCATTTATACTTGTATCTATTCACACAATGTTTTCCCATCTGCTTTTTCTTAAAACATACATTACACTGAAAAATAGGTAATGATATCAAGCATCAGTAGATTCCACTAAGCAAGTTTTGAAGGAAACATGAAGTAACAAACCTGCAATAGTGACATTAAGGACAGATCAAGAAGAAAGAATGAAACCACAATGGAGAAAAGTATGCTTGTATTCAAAGAATATACACTAATAGCCCAGATAAGCTCAGAAGAAAGGCACAGTTGGTTAAAACAAGTTTTGGGGTTACTCACCTCCAGATGGTTGCCGAGTTTTTCGGGGAGATCGTGGCTCCCTGCGATAAGGATCATTGGAGCCATACAGTTCAATAGTGCCTAGATTCAAGAGCACTGTCTTCTGGAGGTAATCAACCATGGCAATACCATTACAGTTTCCAAAAACTACTCTGGAAAAAGAGAAGTGGAAGGAAAGACAGTGCTAATCAAATGTTGGTAAAGTTTTATATTGGTATTTCTTGCTGTTCAGCATTTTAAGGCTTCCTAATTTTTATGAATTACCCTAAATTACACGTATTTATAAATTACTATTTTAGAATGTGGTATCATTTAATTGTTCTCTTGTAAAAACATGACACTGAGTAGAACAGATCACCACCATTGTACTTGCCAACCTATCTGACAGAGCCTTAAATGACACTTACTCTTGGCTGTACAATGCCAGGTGAGGAAGAGTGATGCTGATTTGTTTCTGATGTTGCATCATCAGGATCTGCCATGATCCAAAAGGAATTCTCTTTTAAGCACAGGAGACTGATTGTCTCTTGTGTTGCTGTGCAGCTCATGTGAACACACATGGAGACTTAATTTTTAGTAGATAATTTTAAGCCACTTTAACAGAATGAAAAAAGTGTGTAGAATATACTTACAGGCCGTACGCTGAGTTGACTGCTAAGCTGGTTATCTGTTGAGGAGGTTCTCCACTCACCCACACTAGCTGAATAACTAGCTCAATTTGGTAGCCTGGAGATTGCTTGAGAGGAGAATTTTTAACTCTGCAAAGTAAACAAAGCATGGTATCTTTTTACGACTCTCCACAGTCTCCATTTTTTCCTTATGGGCTCAGAATTAAATTCTACACCACATTGGGCTTTAGAAAATTGGAAAATTGCAAAAAATCAACACAAACACATAAAAGCAACCAGAAAAAAAACCACATTGGAACTGGTCATTCACTTCTTTACGGGCCCTTTTGATTCATTACCTAATTGAAAATTAATTGAGCAATGATCACAAATACTTCATTTCTCCCCTCTTCAGAGCAAGGCATAACAGCGTTAGCATGCTTCATTGACTTGAATAAAGGCATTCAGTGTCTAAGGGGAAGGTGTTGCCCATTCTTTTCAGAGTTCCCAGAGGAACTCTGATTTAGAGAATGGAAGGGGGTGAGGGGTGCATGTGGAAGAAGGATACTGAAAAAAAGAAATGGAAGCATAATGTATTGAGAGAAATGCAAACAAAAAGCTGATATGGTAGAAAAAAAAATGAAAGCAAATTAAATTATTATAATGGTAGACCAGTTGTATGAAATGAACCTGGGAATGGGGGAATTGAAGCTCCTGGAAAGATTTTGTTTGCATGTTGATGAACAAACTTATGAATGTTCTGCAGAAGGGATTAAGTCTCACCTTTTAAGGTGAAAAAAGTTACATAGAACATAGCTCCTCCAGTTCCTGAATTCCTCTTATTTTACCCATTCATTCTCAGCAATGCATATTTTCGTTTGCCAATATTTTACAAAAATTCAGAATTTTCCAATTTTTCTATTCCATCCAGTTTTCTTTAGAAACGCACTTCGGCGACTCAGTACAACCAATAAGATACAAGAAATCCCACACAGAGAAAATAACCCCATCAGAATTAGTTGTTTTCTGGATGGATTCACTCAAAGAATTAAAATCCAAGTTGGTACCTTAAAACTTCAGAAAACAAAAGTACATACATATCTTAATTTTATATCTGAAAATGAAGTTCAATGTACATTCCGTAAGGAAAAGGTGATGGTTCAGAGGCCTCATAATGTACTCTTGTAGAAGAGTTAAAAAAAAAAACCTGTCTTTTAACTTCCATTTCTCAAATGAGTAGAAGTTCACACACAAAGAACCTTAAGGAAAAAACTCCCATTTTAAAAAAATAGGAAAATTGGTCAAAGACCTACACTGCAAGCACTATGAGGCATCATGCAAAATGAAGATCCATGAGAATGGGACACTTAATTCTGTTTCCTGTTCCCAAAACACAAAGTAGTTCCCTTGAAGAGTTACGAAAAAATACATAAGCCTAAAAAGAGTTACCTCTCAGTTATTTGTAAGCATTTTCATTGCTTCTGATTTGGCTCTAAAAACCTAAGGCTCTGGAAAACTAACAGGTGAAATCTATCCATACATACTTGGCCTAAAGTTAAGGACAGCCACAAAACATTAAGTTGATTATTCATTTCAATGGACAATAAGACTTCAAAGTAACTATATTGCTGCTATTGAAAATGTTTGCTCTAAATCATGAGCATCTATAACTATACTGACATCTATGCCGAAGTTTCCTAAAGCAGGCAGCAATCAAGGTAAGAGTTTTCAGGGTTTTTTTATTTTTAAATGAGCTTATAAAGTTTAAAGAAACTAAGATTGCAATATTAATTTCTTAAAACAGAACTCAACTTTCAGACATTTGGAAAATGTTGCTCTAAGAAATAAAACATTTTCACCAACAATGACATTTCTGTAATAATATTGAAGTACATATAGTCTCATCACATATTCCTGTAAGGTTTCACACTCAAAAGTATAACAGAATATACTTACTTTAAACATGGGACATTATCACGTAGTCCATCAGATGAACTGCTACTAGTAGATGGATGAGACTGGGGAACAATGGATTGAGGATTGGAACCTGTGCCTGGAGTTGGTAAAGGTGGCACCTGCTCACCATCTGGAGATTCAACATCATTTATTTCATATAACAGACGTACTTCCAGCATCTGTAAATTAAAGTAAAAAAATTTATCAGTAAACTCTGCCTTTCAAAAAACTAGATATGAAATAAATGAAGTGCAACTGAAGATACCAGTGATAAGTGACATCTAGGACTTTTCCAGCTTTTAAAAGATAAGTCATTTAATAAACAGTGCAACATAAACACACACGTAGTCTTCAGAAATACAGAGTCATACTATACTACAGACTGAATATCTGAAGATTGCTAAAACTTGAAAATCTAACCTATTTCCCAATATTTGTTTGCTGCTTAATATTGGAAAGAAATTAAATACTGGATACAAGACCCATTTAATTATCATTCTGTGCACATAATAAGTTCTCAGTTACGAAGACGACTTGTTTTATGTAGCTCAGGAATGCTAAAACTAAGAAGAGCTGAAGGCATACAGACAGCTACACTTTATACTGTTGTAGCACTGTACATGTGGGACTTAGTTCAATGTTTGATGTTGCACTGAACTAGACCATACATTTTAAAGACCTGTAGGTTCATCATGATTTCAGATTTCCTTCTGCTGGATCTATAGCAATATTAGTATTAATTGTAGTGCAGTGTAAAGAAAGTTTTCCACTGTTTTATTCTCATCATCTGCAAAGTAGAACTTAACTCATGGACTGAAACAAATAAACATACAGTATTTTTTAAAGCATTCTTAGTACTGCAGAATAGTTTGCTAGAGGCTGATTTGTAGAAATCATTTAGAAAAACTATTCCCTCAGAAGGGAATGTACTTGTACATAAGTAAACACCAGAAGGAACAAAAATATGCCTCATCTCCTTAAAATGAGACTTATCTGAAGGGGGCAGAATAAAAGGGGGCAGGGGGGAGAAAAAACAACTACATTACAATTAATGCTTTACTTAAAACATACAACATTTTATACTCACATGGCTTCAAGTTAGCTTTCAGCTCATACATTCATGTAAGTAAAGTTGCATGTGTGTCTCTGATTTAACAAAGGACTTCTCAAACTCTTGTAATAGAGCTCGTCATTGTATCTTATATAGAATAAAACAGTGATACAGCAAAGTCCTTAACAGACCTTAGGGCACGTCTGGCACACCTCTACTCTTCCAGTTCTGCATACTGCAGAAGTTTTGTCAAGACAGTTGGTAATTATTATGAATCAAGGGGAAAAAGAGGAATCAACTCCTCAAAAGCTTTCAAAATTCTTCAACTCCACATCCCATTCACTTCTGTTTTCATTTTACATTTGCTATAGCAAATTTTTGATCCACTATTTGCTTTGATAGATAGAACAAAGAACTATTATTGGCTGCAAAACCTGAAAAAGCCAATGAAAACGAAAATCTTGGTATGCAATTTTCACTTTTGCTGAATTTCATAATTTATTATTTTTCCTCCACAAAAATACACCTCCTCATTTTGAGGCAATTGGTTTTGTCCATTTCACTAATAAAATGAAAGACAATGAAGAAGTAAATTGCTACAACAGTCGTCTTATAGCTAAATCCTACAAAGTTAAAAAATGGTTATACTAGTTACCGGAATGACTTCTGTTGTCACTTCCTGCTTGCTGAACCTGTAAATAATGACATGTGCAGAAACTCCAGCTATGCACAGCATTCTACTTTCTGGACACCATGAGATGATCTGAATAGCATATGGATCTTCATCTACTATATCTGTGTTTGGCCTGTCATCTTTATTCCGTGATTTTTCAAATACTTTGGCTGTTTTTAGTTTATAGAGTACTTGCAGCGTTACTAGGAACAAACCAAGAGAGATAAAAATTAGTTTTGATCTAAACAGATATTTTTCTCTTGTTTTTTTTTTAATTTAGAAACTTCTCTTCATAGATAAAGCCACTGTATTCAACAAAAGAGCGCAGAGTAGAAGCACTGAATATCTGCGTTGACTCTGCCCGTGCAGTGCACCACTTGCCCAATGCAGGATCAGTTAGTATAAAAAAACCCAACACTTTCCTGAGAGATATATACTAAACTTCAGTTATAAACTAAGCCCTCACAGCTTCTAAAGGCTTAACTATACTTAGGGATCTCTATCTCAGTAACATCTAGTTACGTATGCCATACCCACAACTTAAGCCTATCTACGGCAGAGAAAGTGAAGCTCCTTTCCTTTCTCCTTACAGTATTTCAAATCCATGGCCTTTCACCTGTGTTCTTAGACTTAACAGCCCTAGTTCCTCCAATTTTTTATTTTGCCCTGTCTGATCATTCAAAAGTGCTACCCTCTGATCAGTCCACATTTTTCTTGATACCATGTTTCCTAGCACTGTTCTAGTGAGGCCTTGCCACAGTTTAAAGTCGTGAAAGAATTATTCCATGTTGATTTTACAGATATTCCCACTTAATTATCCCAATGATTTTTTTTGTGCAACACTGCCACTGCAATCCATTAGACCTCCATTATTTTTTTTTTCCAGAACATAAGTTCTGAGTGTAAATCATTGATCCTATATTCTGGCTTGTATCAGAATAGTGTGGCCAGCAGGAGTAGGGAAGTGATCGTGCCCCTGTACTCGGCACTGGGGAGGCTGCACCTCAAATACTGTGTTCAGTTTTGGGCCCCTCACTACAAGAAGGATGTTGAGGTGCTGGAGCGTGTCCAGAGAAGGGCAACAAGGCTGGTGAAGGGTCTGGAGAACAAGTCTTCTGAGGAGCGGCTGAGGGAACTGGGGCTGTTTAGCCTGGAGAAAAGGAGGCTGAGGGGAGACCTCATTGCTCTCTACAACTACCTGAAAGGAGGTTGTAGCGAGGTGGGTGTCAGTCTCTTCTCCCAAGTGACAAGCGTTAGGACAAGAGGAAATGGCCTCAAGTTGCGCCAGGGGAGGTTTAGATTGGACATGAGGAAAAATTTCTTCACCAAAAGGGTTGTCAAGCACTGGAACAAGGCTACCCAGGGAAGTGGTTGAGTCACCATCTCTGGAAGTATTTAAAAGATGTGTAGATGTGGTGCTTAGGGACATGGTTTAGTGATGGACTTGGCAGTGCTAGGTTAACGGTTGGACCTGATGATCTTAAAGGTCTTTTCCAACCTAAATGATTCTATGCTTCTATTCTATGAAATAAACTGTCTTGGATGCTATTGGAGAATTAGCAGTATCATTCTCAGTTGTAATTCTAATTCTCCCTTACATTTTCTTTCAACCATCCTGGTGTTGCTTTCAAACTTCACAGGCATATTCTCTAGTCAATGGCCCAAATCACTGCTACAAATACTAATCATATCAATAGGAAAACAATTTATAGCATCCTTTCTCCTATTCCATATTTCAGTGGTTTTACCTGAATCACACTTCCCTAGTTCATCTGTACGACTGTGCCATTAGAGAGATTTAGAAGTTTTAAAATCAAGATACAGGATGCTTGCAGTTTCTCCCTTAACAGGTTTATTTATCTGTTTTAGGAAGAAACTAAATGTCTTTAACAGGATCTCCTTTTGACAGATCTATGCTGAATAGAATTTTTAAGCACACAATCAGGCTTGTTTTTTCCGTGCCCACCCCCCCCCCCCCCAGGTTCCACCCCCACCCCAAAGTGAAATTAAAGATCTATAACACTCCAAATACTCCTCCTCCCAGTTTTTAAACATATACATTGCATCTGTTCCCTCCCACACCCACACATGCCTTAGCATTTTGGAATCTCACCAGTCTTCCACAAGTTTTCAAAGACAACTGATAACGATTCCAAGATTGCTTCAGACAGCTTTTAAGTACCAAGAGTAAGGTTGATTAATTAAGACATCTAACTCTGTGTAGTCCCTTCTAATTTGAATTTTTACTGCATTTCTCACTGTTAGCTGTGTAGACCATCAGATGCAACTGACCCTTTAACTGAAGAGAAATGTAAAACAGTATCAGACTCTTCAGGCCTGTCCAGTATTCCACCGAAGAAAAGTGTCTTTATTTTACTGTTCTCCTGCCTTTCTTCACAAATGCCTAGATCATTTTATTAGCAGAAACTACTACTGGTTCCAATTCTCATTTTTAGATACTGTAATTTATGGGGAGCTGATGTCTTACAAACACATGCCTCTCTCCTGTCTAAAAAGACAGAAATAACTTACTGAAATTCAATTGTACTAAAAAGGAATGCATTTGCCTGTTATGCATCTCTATGCTCACTAATGTGCTTCTAAAAAGTTTTACAACTCTTGCATTCCAGCTGGCCCTTGGACTACGAGTACATTTTCACTGAGGTGGTAAAAACAGTGAAACAATTAACTAAGACATAATGTTAATTTTATTTAATTTTAAATGTTTCCTATGGAGTTACTGACTCTACATGAGGCAGGAAATAATGAGAATCACTAGTCTGCAATTACATTCCATTAGAGAAATCGTTACGTTTAGAAAACTCCTACTGCACAGGAAAAAATCTCTACTGAAAACACTTACTTGCTGAGGCATCCCAAAACTTGATTGACCCATCAGCATGCCTATGAAATATTAAAAAATTAATAAGATGGTAAAATGGTTAGTTGGAGTGTTAGACCTCTTTGCTACTGATTAGAAAAAATATGGCTAACATTCTATTTTTATTAGTATTCTTAGTGACATTATTTTCACAATTTATTGGAAGCCGGTATTTTATGAACATGTGCCCCAATTACTTTGGACTGAAGGGATTAAAAAAAACATTTGGAGGCTAACTCCCTGAAATTCCACTGTACTAATACTAATTTACCATTTTAAATACTGATTCCAGTTACCTGCATTTCCCATAAGCAGTTTGGTATACCTTACCATGTGTTGTTTCTTAAAAGATGCCCTTTATTTGGAGCGACACAAAGGAGATGCCTAAATATACTGTATTTCAGTGTAAATGAGTCACCTAACTTGTTTATTTATCCTTGCAATTGAGAATCAGATGACTAGGTTTTCAGGACTTTCTCTCAAAGTCTCTGCAATGTATAAAGTAACAGTAATCCTCATTAGGGCTAACGGGCTGTTCTAAAAAAACTAGTGGTGCTCTCACTTTCAGTGATGCACTGCACGGTTATAAATTAAATTTTGTTTATGCTCCTTAGAGTAGTATTAGAAGGATCAGTCTCAAAAGAGATCAAAATGAACAGATTTAAGTATTTGATTGTCCTTTTTGAAATGAAAATACTTGGCTTCCCTTTGAGAACTAAACTCAATAGCTATTTAATGGACTTCCTATGCTTTAAAACACTAGACTGTTTTCCAAAAGTTAAAGAATAAAAGTTTCATCCAGGATATTTGATAGCAAGCATACATAATCACAATACCACATCATAATAACAATCCCTGTAGAACACGTGCTATCATTTTGTTCCTACCTTCTCTTCCACATTTTGCTTTACTTTCTTGTTAACGCCTCAAGATGATTATGCAAATGACTTGTCTGGTGAACATAATTTCTTACATCATTCAAACCACTCTTAGAACATTTTTTTCTATAAGAGGAACAAAATATTCTCACTTCTACTTAATCAGATAAGAAAGTTATTACTACACTATGGTGTCACTTACCCTGTAATAATTATCTCTGGATAGCTCTGAGTGATCAAACCCCAGTTGCCTCCACTGATAGGCCATTCCTGGAAGATTAACAAATACACTGAGGAAGAAAATATCATACAGTGCAAAGTTAAGCCATTGAAATTACTGCAGATACTGCAGATTCCAGTATTTCACATGACTTCAAAAAGTAATTAGACACATGCACTGCAGAGAGAAAAAAAAATCAACAAGGGCTATAAACAACACCCCTGCTCCAGGAAGTCCCTTAGCTTCCAGCGATAGGGCAATCGATGGGAGCACATCAGGAAAGCATGACTACAGGCTTGACGTACGCTGTATCCTCCCTAGATATCTGCTATTAGCCACTGTCAAAGACAGGATAATGAGTCAGACGGAGCTTTGGTCTTAGTATGGCCACTCTTACATTGTTTAGAGCTGTTGGTTTTCAGTATTTTCAAATACATATGTATGTACTAGATGTTGTACCTTCTTACTGTAACCTTGACGTTTCTGTCGAGCGCCAACTGAATAGAGTGCAGGTATGAGGTCCACAGGACAATCAGCAAAATATTCACAACAGGTGACCGGAGATTCATGTATAGTCAAAGGATAGGGATTCTCAAATATAGGGTACCTTTAATGGATGAAAGGGGAAGACTGTTAATCTAGGAAAAACTTTTTTTAAAAAAAGTGCAGAACACAAGCAAAACACTAAAGACTAAGTTTGATTTTTTCGTATAGAGGAAAATAAATGTATATCAAATTAATTATGAACAAATATACTATGCAACTTTACTGCTCATCCAGTACACTATCAAGATACTGTAGTACTCTAGACGGAACCTGAAGTTTGTACTGTTTCTAGAATATTTCTAGAACACTGCTATTCCCTATAGTTTTATTTTTTTAAAAGCTTACTATTTTAATGGCCTGTGGAAAAACTGAAGTTACCAAGTGCTAATTGTAGTAATATGGAGCTATGAATTTATTTCCAAATCTTCAGTCTATTCTTCCAGGGAGAAAGACAGGAAGACTCCACTTCTCACTTTGTATTATTATACTGTTCTCAGACAGAAAGTTGTCCAGCACTTTTTATAACCTACTTGCAACTCCAAGATCACTTTCTGAAAGTTATAGATAGCAACACTCAGTTACCAATTAGAAGCAAACGCACACACACCACCCCACCACCACCTCCATCAGAAAAATAACAGAACCTTAATAAGGAAAAAAGCCAATAACAGAGGTAAATATATCTGTGTTCAAAGAATATTTATCTCCAGAGAAATGCATACTATGCATATGCTTTTTTTTTTCCTTTTTTTTTTTTTGAGAGGCTAAAAGGGACACAGCTTCTCAACCCATCTAAAGGAAAAATTAGCAACAACAGATGAAAACATTCTGCATACCAATAACTTTATACAATAACTTTTTATCTGGAAAGCTAAAACAATCTTCTAAAAAACTGAATAAAAAGGGGCTTAATTTTAACAAAATATGATAAATCCACATGACAACACAGGGCAAAAGGAAACCTCCTGTAGCAAAAAAAAATCTGTTAATTTTGTTGCTTTTTTCAGGTGTTTAACAATTAATACCTTGCAAGTCAATCCTAACAAAGACCATTGTAAGTCTTCCAAAAACATAACTGCTGAAGATTTTTTAACATGAAATGGAACAAGCCTTAACATAACTTCAAATTTCAGGCACTGCAAACTATTTCACTTAAGAAAAAGCCTTGTACAAACCCTTTTATTTCAAGCTCATTAAAACTTGTTTTATTAATCTTTCAACATCATGAATGTCGGAAGCTTAATGCCATTGGTATATGAGAAAAGTTTTGGATACGGCATATGGCCATGTAACATTGGGAAAATCTAAATGAAATCACTCAGTAGCTGCAGAGATATTAGGACTAAACTTGACCTTCTTCCAAGTTCAACAGAGTCTTAATTATCTAAGGTATCACCATTGACTTTGAGGATACGTATTTACAGGTTTTTGTTTTGCCCTAGAGGGATGTTCTTCACAAGAATTTTTCTTCATTGACCATTGCTGACTTTTAATCAGGAACACTACAAAGATCTTATCTGTCTGGTTCCTCTGCCACTAATCCCTTAATAGTTAGTGTTACTGCCTATACTAATTTCAAAACCCTTAATAAAAAAATTTGTAGGATCCAGAGTTTTTAATCACCACCTAATAGAGTATACTGACTGTTCCATGGACAAAGTAACAAGAGACACAAAATGTGTTAGGCAAGTATTAGTTGTGAAAACTGTAATAGGATACTACTTTTAAGCAACCTCTTACCACAACAGTAAACCAGGGAGTCGATGTTACAATTCTAATTTTATGTATATGATATTTATTGCATCAGTATTGAATTACTTTAAGCAATACAGATAGCAATTCATTTGGCAATAAAATCAGCAAATATTTATGCGATGACAACACTCAAGTGTCAGCCAAAATTACCTGGCTTATCTGAACAGTTGTTTCCCCTGCTCCCTTACCCAAAATTCCAAGCTCCCCTCATAGCACTAAGGAATCAACTTCAAAATAAAAACTGTGATAATTAAAAAGCAGCAGTGATCTGTGAGTAATTTGTCGGTCAGTCAAGCCTGGAAAAAGTCGCATAATATTCTACTGATCTACTACATATTAACTTGAGAAAAGTTGGTCTATAAAGATTCTCAGTTCCGCTGAAGAAACCTTATATTTAATATTCAAAATTTTATGTTCTGGACAGAGAAGTATTATGGTAGATTAAAAAGCTATAGAGCAGAACAACAGGCTGATCACTGCAGCCAACCATTAAAAAGACTACACAAGGTTCTTACCCATTTTGTGCAAGGTCAATCAGTACTAAGTCCTTTTCTAGAAGAACAACTACAGCATATGGTTCCTGAAAGTCTGAAAAGAAGAAAGAAAAAGAGTCACTTATTGGTAAACGTAGTTCTTGCACACACAGCCTTAACAACGTGATCAGTCCTTGCACTCTATCAGTCAAGAGTAGAAAAGCCACTTAGATGACTATAGTTTCTGAAGATACTTTATACACTCACCCCCCTGAATACTCCAAGTTATGTTTGGAAAAGCCATGCTCTCTCTTTAATTCAATATTCTCAACTCTCTTCCAATTTGCCAGAACCATTTAAAGAGCCCAAATAACAGGAAAAGGAACACGCAGAGGAACCTGTATAAGCAGTATTTTTGAGAAAGAGCCAATTACTGAACAATAACAGCCTCCCACTCCCAAACTGCTTTTCCTCACATTCAGTGGGGTTTAAATTCTAATTGCTTACAAAATATATTGAAAGACAGCAGACTTGACACTAAAATAAGAAAATTGGAAGGGTTTCCAGAGTTTATCTTGTCCTCTTTCAGGCAGACCTGAAATTCTCAGCTAAGCAGTTTTATACTCTAATGGAAGTTGACAGCTAAAAACACTCGTCATTGGCAATATAATACTATTAGTTTGGGACAACTACCTAAACTATGATAAAAAAATCCCCTTGCAGAAGAGAGATTACAGGTTAGCGATGATCTTCATGTGAGTATTGGAATGAATAATGTCACTAAAAGTTAAGAGTACTACACAAACGCTAATCAAGATTTAGCATTGACTAGAAAGGTCTTATGTGCTCAAATAAATATTGATGAACACATCTGCTGCAGTAACTACAGCTTAAAATTGTCATGCTACTTTTTGTCTGCACACGTTTTTGGGATTTAAAAAGAAGGAAAAACCACGCAACCAGTAATCAGCATTCTTCTAGAAGCAAAAGAGGTTTTATAATAAACTATTCTATTTGACACTTTGGGAAGTAAAACATACTTCAGAGAATAGGGATAACAGATATTGCTGCTGCAGTCTGATCCCCACAGATAAAATGGAAAGGCAATAGTAACGAATATTCTGATGGGATAAAACTCCAGAGAGAAGAGGTGAAAGTACTGAGAAAAATCTTTACGGGGCCTACCGTTAGGATATGGCGTTTCACAGAGGGTTAGAAAATCAACAATAGAATAATCCATTTCTAGCACAGCAGTACTTTTCCCATGCATAACTGTTAAACAGGGTCTTCTTCCTACAGTGTCATATGACAAGCCTCCTGAGAGAATGATGAAAGGCTCCCTGGAATAAAGCAGAGGCATTTAGGATCAAGCCAAGATAATACGTAAAAGAGATTGAACTTTATAAGGTTACAAAAGCTGCCCAATGAGGTATCATTAAGCAGAGATACATTAAGAATAATGCAAACCAGCTCCTCCATGCAACATGTAGCTTGGGTATGTGTTTCAAAACTTAAAAACCAATAGTTAGAAGACTAACTCAAGTCTTCTGAAAAAGACATCTTTTCCAAATCTTTCGTTCTACATTACTTATTTAACCAATCTTTGCAACTGTTTGCCAAGATGAGATTTTTTTATTTTGTTCAACTTTAGAATTGTTTCTTTTCTACTGAACTGCAGATTCAGATTTGCCAACAGCCCCATTACTTCATAATATAAAATATTCCAACAGGATCAGGAAGAAATAGTCCCATTTATTCCTGTATAATATACATACACCCTAATATATATATACACACACACCCCCTAAATTTTGAAGGATGAACAACTTTGCAAACAGCCTAAAGTAATTTTGCAGTCACAATAATATGACTGTCTTGGAGAAGCAACCAGCTGCTTGATAAACTTCAAAGACCTAACATCTTTTAAGAAGCACGGTCATATATAAATGCCCATAGTTCTCTCATCACACATTTACTCTAGACATTTTATCCATTTTCCCCCTTACCACCATGAACAAATTTCAAGGAACTACTTCCATGTCACAGACTACTCCTACTGCATAATTAAATGGCTGAGTACAGCAAAGCAAAAATATTTCTTCTGGTCTTGAGAAAAGAGATTAGACGCTTCCTCTCAACAATTTTTTAAAAGTCTTTACAGAAACATATTTTTAAATACATTCACATTTTCTCCAATATGCACATAATATACAGTTTAATATTTCATTTATTGAAAAACAAGATGAAGTAAACATTTTTTACTTGGTATTTTCTTCTTTCCCGATTATCAAAAGTCACTCATTTTAATACTGTATGTTTAAAATAGAGCATAATACCTTTTAAAGAGCTGTTTATAAGTATACAGTTCAAGAAATTTCACCCATTATTGACAATTGCCTCAAATTCCAGGTTGTATTTCTGGAGGAAAAATAGGTACTTAGAGAGTGAAATTCCTCTGATCTACTTTTATGCTCACTTTAGGTAGGAATACTACCCTTTGTTTGTGTCTACCTTGGAAGCAGCTAGTATGTCAGTATCTGGAGAAAATTTGTAGGGGAAAAGAGCCATCCTGACATATTGTGAAAATGAGGCTGAAGAGATCTTTTATTTTTTATCTTTTCCTATAACACCATCTTTCCCGTACTGTCTAAATGGCCTTCACTAGTTAGCATTTGAAACACAAATATGACAGGTTAGGTACATCTTTCTTTTTGAAAACTGCGCGTGACGGGTTTAGTTTATGCACATGCTGCCCTTCATGAGTTTAAGGCCTGGCTGAAACGTGCTCTGTGTTTGTAGCATTGAAGGTAAAGCAGACTGAAATAAGCTTTCAGTTTCTACAATTATTTCACAATCTTCCTTCAGAAAGCCCTATGGCTGAAGAGTTGAGAGGATCAAAGAGTTCTGCTGGCTGAGGAAGAGACCTCAAAGGAACGGCCGTAAATTAGACCACGGGTCCACCAACTTCAATATCCTGCCTCCAACAGTAGCCAAAAGTGTATTTCTAGAAAAGGAGTAAGTTTTCTCCAAGTTTTCATTTAATCTCAATTCTTCATATTGGAACTTCACACAATCTTTTATGGTCAGGTCCATGAAGTGATTTCTGGAAAACGACAAACTTAAATTTAACCTGGTATTTTTCAGGATGTCAATGAAAAGAAAGATCCTGGTGTGATGTACTTGCAGTATCTCATTGTGCTGGAATGATTTATTGCAGTATTTTTTGTCTTCACAAAATCATTAGGTTTTTAAACAATAATGCTGCCAGGACAATTTGCAGTAATTAGACTTGCAGGTTCACAAAGATCATCTGACAATAGCAAAGTGACAAATTTCAGTTTTGAAGTTTCATACATCACAGTGAAAACTGCATGCTGTTTTCTCCTGGTTTTATTTCTCAAGGTAATCAGGTTGCTTTGGGCAGGCTTGCCAGAGTCTGTATCTTTATGAAGCAAAGAACGGAAGAGCTAAGAATAGATTATATGGATTACATGGATCTGTCACACGGATTTTTCACAGAGGAGTCAAAGATTAAAGTTGACTTTAGTCTGCCAGAAAGACTAATGGAAGTTTGTGTATGAACTTCATATTTTCATGAAGCCATGGATTTACCACGAACACAAGCTGTGTGTTTTCTAATTAGAGTTGTTCTTCAGTTGTGATACACATTAAAAGGTTAGTGCACATGAATGTTAAATAGAAATGCATAACTTTAAAAATGGTACTTTACATAATAGATGAGATTGATCCACCTTTGATAGTTACATTTTACCTACCTGAAACAATGGAAAACATTTAACAAAAATTAGTGCTCAGCTCTTAGAGAATTGCTATATAGCATTTTTAGCAGCTGCTAAGACAGAAATTCTTCTTTGGAACAGTTCTGCTTCAGCATGTATGGAAGCAATCCCTCTACATTAATTTCCTCATCAGATACACCTGTAAAATCACTTGGGGAACACTATAAAAAATTCACTACAAAGGGGGGCAATGTTTCATTAAAAAAGAATTTCAGAAAACACGGGATTAGGTCTTGCAGTGTATGAAAACATAATACAACTGAGAGCTGAGTGGCTTACAACCCTGGAGGATGTTTCTGCTCAATTTTAGAAGTAAACCATCAAATGTCAGTCAGTTTCTGGCAATCTGGATGTGAGAGAGAACAGTATATACAGAAGTCAGGCCACTGGTACCAGTTGGCTTACTTTTCAAACATGGGTGAATTTGTCAAGAAGTTAATCCCTAGTAATAAGGATGGAAAAGACTTCAAGAGTTAGTTTAGCTTAAGACTGGAAATCTTGAAGTAGTAGTGAAGATAAATTACAAATTCATTTTGGGAAGTGTGCTTTTGAACCGACAAGCTCACACAACAAAATAGTACTATTCAAACTAAATTAACAGATCAAGAACTTTTACTTATCTGGAGACCTCATTATTATTGTAAACTCTGGGTCCCAATTATATACATCCATCTTGCTAAGAGGTACTGTTCTACAGTTAGTCAATGACAGCTGCATTAGCTACCAAGACAATACACTTTTTGATTGTTTTACAGGGAGACTTTTGAGCTGTAATTTCTATTATACAGGGCTCTAGTAGCAAAGAATAAGCTCGGGCAATTTTATCATAATGCTAGTATCAACCAGAGTAAATACTATAAGGGACTGAATCTGGAGAGGTGGGAAATGGCATTAGGAAGCTCAAGAGCTTCTCTAGATTCACTTTAGACAGAAAAGTATGCATAAAAGGCAACATGGAAACCATTTCAGCAAGCTCAACCTACCAAAAGGTAACCTACCTTGGAACTCAATGCTTCACAAAGAGATGGAGTATTTTAGATGAACTTAAGTGACTGGAGAAGAATGGCATTATGCTCTGGGATTGGAAAATTATGCCAGTTTGCTCAAGGAATATACCAAGAGCTTGCCTTTCGACCTCCTCGCCCAGGTACAAGACAACTGTCAATAGTAATCTTCCTACATATATTCTCCCAGAAATAAGCTACAGACATACTATTGCAGGGTAAACAACTTTGGCTTTGGAGACTTCACAGGCACTATCTGCAATAGACTTAAACCAAACAACCCAACAACAGAAAACCCACAAACTTAGAGGATAAACAGGTAGTCTGTAAGAACCAGAAAAAACCTCACGTCCTCCTGTTTCCCCCAGTCCAGCTTCACAACATGGAGAGCATAATGGAGGAAAAAAGTGAGAAGGGATTAATAAGAGCTGCCACAGTAGAAAGAATAGTGTCTGAAGCCCCTACTACAGGTTGCAAACAGTTATGTTCCTTCCTTCTGTGTGGTTCTGGACACCTTTTCTCAATGGAAGTCTTAAAATTAGAAGTACTCAGTGTTTTTCACAATAAAGAAGTTAATCGAAATAACTTAAATATACATTAAACAGTATCTCTTAAATACGTTGTAAGCTTTCTGGTTTTGTTTTCTTTTGTGGGTTTTTTTGGTTTGTTTTTGAAGAACAGTTAGAGCAGACTGCTATAGAAGCAAGTTTATTTGATTTGTTTCGTATATTCTTTCAGTAGCTAAAAAAACTTTGGTCCTGTCCAGGAATGATTCTCCTCTGTGCTACAGAAATTAAATGATGAACAAATAACAGTGCTTTAGCTAAAAGTTAAAATTGTACTATGTTCATACCTAATCAATTTCAATTGGTAAAGAGAAAAGCTATCAAAATTTTAAGCACTGAAAGGTATTCTGCCTTGCCTTAAAATTCTTGTAATAAGATTACAACTGAAACTGAAAATTCAACTGCGAACTGAAGTACATGTAGCAGTAAGTGAATGGAGATTTTCAGTGCACTGCTTTACCACCAGAGTGAAAATTGGGTTTTTTGTGGTTTTGGTTGTTGGGTTTTTTTTAAGTAAAGCTCTGGAAGAGTATCACAACAGTTATAGATTTATAAGCACACTGAAGATGGAGAAAAGAGAAAACATTAAATTGAAATGCATCAAAACATTCAGTTTGGATGAACACTGGAAAATGACAGATGTAACAAAAAAGCCTACACTAGGAAAAAGTAGTCTCCCCAAAGAGCTATATATTCTTAGAAGTTATACTAGAATAAGCTCCTCTTTAAGCTGTGTGAAAAGTCAACTAGTTTTCATATTGTAATATTATAATTGCATAGAACAAGCTTTGAACTAATCTTTTCCTTCAGAATGACTATTCATAACAGAAGGCTTTTGATTGCAGAAATTGTAGCTTGCTGAAGCTGTGAACTTTTGGTTATCTCTATCTTCCTTTAGATCAGCTTTTGACATTTCAGTTGAGAAAGGAATATGCAGACAGATGTAGACTGCTGCAAGTAAAATATGGCTTTCCAACTGATCATAGATGTTTATACATCTGGGAAGTAGCCACAGTCTTAAATTTCTGTTTACCTCACTTTTAGCAAACAATAAAAATACACAAAGCCACTGATATTCTATGTATGGGTATACCAATATATAGTAGAAACCTGTATTACATCAATTAAGTAACAATCTTCTGTAAACTTAAATGCCTGGAAAGCAAATGAAAACAATATGTAAACCCCCCCAAAAGTCAAAGAAAATAAAAAAATATGAAAAAAATCAACATTTGCAAATAGCTGAACAGGTTTCAATGAATATTTTATCTTTATATTGCACTTTTTACTCAAACACTTTAAAGCACTTTAGAACCATAAATAAAAGAAATTCCATACAGTTCATGAAATCTTTCAGTCCTAATTGCAGTCTTGGTAACAAAACATGCTACTGTAATTCCATCTGAGCCTCTTGTTGCAATTACTGCTTTATTACACTCTCAATGTGCATAATTAGGCACAATTCACTACATAAATTACTGCATTCTACCAGAAAAAGCTTCTGTCAGTAACATTTTTTGGGGAGGAACACATATTCAGAATTTAGAATATTCATATCAGGCTACTATTTGTGAAAGTTCAGTTTTTCAGGTCTGTGCTTCAGTGTCTTCTGTGCTTTATCAGCCTTTTTTTCTTTAATATTCTCAAAAGATTGAGCAAAAATACACGAGTGTACAGAAGCATGGAAGAAGCATGTAGATAATGCATTAGAAGTATCTTTACCTAAGTTAAGGTTTTTACATAGTAATTTTTTCACGTTTTGTAGTTTATTCAGCACTATCTGATTTATCAAAACTATTTCAGCTGTTTTACCATAGCTCAGTGTCATCAGGATATATATCCCAACAACTGGGAAACAAAGTACATTCCTAGAGAGCTGCATTTGTTTTACATATGTTAATTTTGCATACAAAACAAGTCTTACCCAGCTCTAGTTGTTTTATATTCCACTTTAAGGATAGGTTTGCAGGGTTCTGGCTTCTTTCCATCCTTCAGCTGCTTTCCTAAAAGTGAGTTATTTTTATATTAATCTTACAGTTCCATAACATGACAGCAAATTATGAAATTCACTATGCAACTTGCAAAGTAGAACATTCATACAAACATATATTCAACACCTCTGACAATTATAGAGTATGCCTTGGAATAATAATATTAAAGATTTGTTAAAACTCAATACACCAGCCTAGAATATTTAGGTTTATGTTTTTTTTGTTTTTGGGGTTTTTTTTGAAGCGCTGTAGAATATTTGTTTTCAAAAATATAATCCTCCCCTAAAAAAAATTGTTTGAAGTAGCACTGGGAGATTTAAAATTTATCTCACATCTACCATTTGCAATTAAAACTGGTCGGCTTACAAGTAAAGTGAGGTTTATTCTGAGTGTTATCATTCAGGGCTAAGACTTGAATTTAAACATGAAGGCCTGCTCTTTCTCTACCGTGCACTATTAGCAACTAAAGCTTCTACATATACAGTTTCCCATGGAGTCAGTAGAAATTAAGAGTATGGTGTAAATGTGCATCTTTTCTACCTGAACATTGATAGAGTCTGATCAACTGTAAAGTTTTCTGCAGAAAATTTAATTTGCAGCCCAAGATCAAAATAAAAATGTTTATTAAAAGAGGCCGAAACATTAAAAAAGTTAGTCTTGTCTAACTAGTTTTACTACTACAGTAGCAGTCAGTTTTTTATTTTTTGACTTCTACAGGATCATATAGAAATCCACAGCTTCCTTTCTACACTAGTCCACAGCCAGCACAGTAAACATGGACTTGCTGGGGGCTCAAATAGGTAAACCAGGATGCTTAACACCTTATGCTTATAGCATCTTGTACCATGACTATTTCCTCACAAGTTATTCTCACTGTTACGTTCACACTTAAGAATCTGAGGTAAATAAGTTGCTGAGACATGACTTAGACACACCATGTAAACCTGGCATTTGTATAGAACATTTTTGAAGAGCAGCAACATATTTCACAGAAGAACAACATATAATGTTAATTTCCTAGATTAATGTTAATGCAAGACGTTTCAGAAGTGGGAACATCTTACCAGATGCTAGTTTTACTCTGTTAGAAACCTTTCCAAGAATTTATATGGTAATCTACACATTTATACATGAAACAGATGCTTGCTTGTATGTATTTTAAACAACATATGGGATTGTAATGTCAAGCAACAAGCAAGCCCTGTAAAATATGCATTACTTAATTTTGAGATCAATGCCATCATGTGAAAGGCCAGCTTAAAGTTCCAAGAATTAGACAAAACTGCACTGATTTGGATTCTTATTTCATAAAGACTGGGCTTTTTTTTTTTTTAATGAAATCTATCAGAATTTGATGACAGAAAGCTTTTTACTTGCACTGCAAGTGTATTTTTAATACTTGGTTTTGCAAAACACACTTCTATTAAAAATAAGTTCTCTGTGTTTTAAAAGCTGCCAAACACAGCGGGTATCCATTTTCACCTTACCGTGTGGTGTGATTGTCTGGAATGGTTTAGTAGGAGATTTTACATTCCATATGGTCAAGGTACCATCTGAGTGACTACAAATAAATTGTTTTCCTTCATGATGCCAAGCCACAGAATGGATAGCCTATGCAAGAAAAGAACAAAAAACAGAACAGTATTAGCCGAGTATCTTAGTATCATTCTATCCTTACTCCTTCCTCAATGGCATTAGACAGCAAAAGGAAATCGTAGATAGTACTAATTAAATCATACTGCTCTTAGTATGTCCTAACTTACCCATGGTAAGTTTTCCATTTGTAAGTACTTCTTTCAGACATACTTTATCCATCAAAATATTGTCTTCATTGTAGTGACATGGTTAAGGGGAGGAAAAAATCCTCCTCAGAGTGTAGTATTAAAGTATTTTTCAACAATGGGTAGCATACAGAGAATAACTGCAAGCACTTGCTTGAACTTTACTAGCCAAAACTTATTATTGGGAAAAATACACTGTCTATACAAAAAAATATCTACTTGATGCAATTAAGTCAAAGTTTTAAATGGCATTTTGAGATGTCTATGCAGATATGCACGAGACAAGCATGGGCTGAGAACGTAAGTAAAACAAGAACTGAAGTAATAAGATTTTTTGGAAATGATGATGAATCATAATGATGAAAACAAAATACTAGCTTGAATAAGCATTCTAATGTTGCAATGGCAGTTCTGAGGTACAGGAAAGTGTAGGAATCTACCAGTAAATCTTTCCATGAATACAGAAACATCTTTACATTCATAAAATTAGGAATGGAATGATTAAGCCATGCCACATGAAATCTTACTGCAGAAAAAAGCTAACTAAATGAAATCTAGTCACTGCCTTAAGGTGAGAAAAAAGTAAACAATGAAGCAAAGAGTACAAATAAGGCAAAGAGATTAACTAGTAAGAAAAGATTGGTGCCACTTCTGTTTCCCACATCTCTATTAGTACATGGAGACATTATGAAACCATTAGGTGATGTTCAAGGGAATTTTAGTTATAGCATGAAAATATCAATAAACAATGAAAACCCAAAGTATTTCTCTACTACCCAGAAGGTGCAGAAGGAAGCATTACCTGCTAGAAGTACGGAACTTTGATATTACTGAGAAGGTAGATTTGCTTAATACTTAAAGACATTACTCTAGGTAAACTGAAAGCAGGACCTGAATATGTGAAAGCTGATGGGCTGTACCACACCATCTTTTGAGTGGATACCCTCAGTAGAGATTCTATCTGTAAACAGGGCTTAGACTCACTCCAACTCCTCAGGGACCTAGGGATTTCCTCTGTGAGGAAACCTGGGTGCGTGAGCAGTAGGGAACCCTAACCAGCAGTGAAAGCTTCGGCAGTAAATTATTAGGTAAAGAGCAAAACACACAAGACAGATCTAAGCTAGCTTTGCCTAAAACTGATTATATACACATCAGATCTTCACATTTCATAAAATTAGAGAAAAACAAGACAGTTTCCAGCAATATGATTGGGAGAATCCAGAGATTAAATGACAGAGGAAAATTACTACACTACATGTGTATAATCTCCAGTAATAACTTTTCCAACTTAAAGTAGTAGAAGATCTGGATATCTGTAAACTACAGATTAACTAAGTTTAGTATCCCTTAGTGATAATAATCTTGTTCCCTATGTAGTGTGGAATCACTATAGATTTTGTCAGAAGACAGATTCATGTGTAGATGTGATATTGGTACAATATGTAGCTCAAACCTAGACATCTCACATGAAGTCTCCTAGAGTCAAAGTGAAATAGTCTTGCTCATTCTGTAAGATAAATTTTTATTTAGCAAATAAAAGCAGGTATTATAAAAGAAATTTTGCATAAATGTTGAAGATTTGTTTTTATTTACCAATGTAGTACCAAAGTCAGGGATCAGCAAGTTTGAAAGTGCAGACTCAGTAAAGCGAAGGTTGCATTTCAAAAATCTCTTGTCACTAAGAAAAGAAGTTATCTATACTACAATTAGCAATGCAATGTAGTAAGTATGTTTTAAATGCTCTCCCATGTGGAGTCTAACCCTGAGAACATTAGGCAGCCCATAGTGTAAACGGAACAGTTTGATACACATTTATTAGAAATAGATCTTAAGAACCAGTAAGAAAGCAAGACTTATAGAATGAAGGATAAATCTGAGAAATGAACACTTTTTCCTTTTCTTGAAAAAGAAGGTCAAGAGGAAGGAAACGCAACAACCCATTACTGTTGAAATGGCATTAATGCTTATGAGCATAAAAAGATCTGATAAGCTGAGCACAAAGGAGAAGGATAACTGCTATCACTTAATTTCTACAAGGAACCTGATGGGATGGAAAAAACACTGAAAGAATAACGAGGCCTTTGGCTTTACGGCTGTTTACTGTCTAGTTTTATAGATCATCTGGTTACATTTAGCAATGCAGCTAAATATTACTTAAAGCATAACAAAAACATTTTATGTACTTTTAAAATAATCCAACTAACAATTCTGTGGGCTGAGCATGATAAACTTTGGTACAGAGCACTATCCTTTGCTAGTACACAATTCACATTTTGTAAGTCTGAAAAATAAAACCAGACCTATAAGCAGCTGTAGCATAATCTCTAGGTATACAACAGGCTAGTATATCTGCAGTGACAAGTCAGTTACAATGAAAAAAGTACAATAACCTTAGGTGGCACTAGTTGGTTGATATCAATAGCCTCAATCACCAAAACAGAACTGATAACTGAAAAATTATCCCAATACTCAAGAGCAAAAGTTTTGACATTTTTTTCCATGGTTAATATTAGTGCTAGAATTTAAAGGAAAGCATAATATCCAAGATAGAAAAATCAGGCAGAATCCACCGAGGCTGAAAATCTATACATAGCTTCTTAGACACTAAAATGTAATTTTCCATGTATTTTTTTCCATTCCACACCCCCCCCCCCCCCCCCCCATACTGATCCAGAATAAAACTCAAAGTTTTAATCATAATTCTCATCTTGATTTAAAACTTCATCTGGTACCCTTTTGGGCAGCAGTATGCTTAAATCAGCTGGTGTTGATTCAACTGTGTCTCAAATATTTTTGTGGAATATATCATTGGTCATATGGATCGCAAACAGACAGTAACCCCTTGTGATAATGCACTAGTACCACTGAGGACTTGATATATTTAAAGGCACAAGGCATTTGTATCCTTAAGAGGAGTTGTCTGCACAGGTAACTCAAGTCCTGACCTCACTAACATTCTGAATCCTTCCACTTACAAACATGCACCGAATACAGGGAATCTTTACAGGAACTTACACAGAGAATGCCCTATAAAAAAAGCTTTATCTAAATAAATCTTTAAATTTACTTAATTATAACTAAACGTTTTTTATCAAAAGTATTCCTACTACCCCCCTCACTTTGATTTGCAGTTAAGGTAGCTGTTCTGGACTATATGTAAGTTCGTTTCAAAACTTCTGAGACAGTTATGTGCTTTATGGGGGGGGGGGAAATCAAATCTTACTTTTTTGAATAACAAACCCAGCATGATTGACTGCAATGTCCTACATATGCCAAAACTTATCCAGAAATGTGGAAACTAACCATCCTAGAGTATTATGTGGAGACAGGCTGTGCACAAAGGAAGCCTCACTTTCACCAGCTGTTCCACGATTATCCCGTGTGGAAAAATGACTGCTAAACTGCCTGCAAAGAAGGTGTACATATCTGATTTTCAGAAGGAAACATTCTTGCAATGACTGCAATGGTTACCTGAGTGAGACTGTAGGACTGAAGTGCAATCACAAGTAAGAAACTGAAAAAGTCTGAGGAACAAAGTTAAAAGCATTTATATGCAAGTCTCCTACAGAAATAGCTTAAGTAGATCACTAGCTTTTAAAGAGATTAATGCATGTTTAAAAACATTTTATGAAATTCAGTTTTACTGCTGCAATAGCTTGTCAATATCCCTAGAAATCACTATTATTTCTTGGTTCTTTAAAGAGGTACAAAAATTAATAATTCTAAAGACAACTTTACAATTTGAGAACTTCATCAATACAGACTCAAGTTTTGATTGTATTTTTCCACCAAGGGGATTTAACTGTTTCAGTTCATAATACACATATACTAAAAACCCCTTTCTTTTCAATTCCTACAGACTTATTTTAACCCCACAGCTGATTACATGCATACCATTTCAGAACAGTTTGAGACTGCTCTTCATATCCTATCTTCCTGCAAGACAATATACATGCAGAAATTTATTGATACTTTGATGTGAATACAAAACCTATTAATTTAAGCAGTTTCTCCTGTTTAAGAGACTTTTAACACATTTTTCTAATACCAAGTTTAGACTACTGCAAATACAGCTGCTACAACTCAGAAAAGAAAAAAATCTAAGTAAACTGGCTTTTTTTTATTAATATGCACCTCCTTCCTTGCTTTTCAAGTATAACACAATCTTTGGCAAAATGTTTCTGCATACTTTCCCACAAGAATGCACCAGAATCATGGAGAATTCCTTTCATCATTCTTTGGATTTGACCATGATCCTCTATTCTTTTGTGCCATTAATTGAGCTTGAAATGCACTGTGCAGGACTGGTAAGGTCCATGATATGAGACTAGTTATTCTGCAAACCAGACTGTTTACCATAACCTATTCAGATTTCACTGTCTTATTATGATAGTCCTCCATTTCCATGGACAGTATTTTCTGGTAAACTTGAACAGATGATGACACTGACTCATTTTCTACAGGTTTACCAAAATATTCAAAGCAAGCATAGTAACTTGGGAGTACCTATGCTAACTCTCTTGTCAATAGCCTAAGAAAGAAAGGGAAAAAATGCTGCAAAAGAAAAAAAAAGAATGTAGCTACTGATACTTAAATGGCAATATATCATGATGATCATTTTGATGCAGTGAAATGTGCAAGTGCCTAATGACTGCATTGACATGCTTTGGTTTCTGGCAAGTCACATATCAGGGTTGCTTTTTTTCCTCCTTTTAATCCCACAGGCTACTTTGACATGTTTTTAATGCTGTAAAATAATCTCTTACACTCAACCATGTTCCAGAACATTGAGCCTAAAAAGAGTAATCTATAATACACTGGCTGAGTTAATGCTATCAAAACTTTCTTTAGATCAGAAAAAAACAAAATACTACTTGAATAATGGACTTTATTAAAAATTAGTTTTAGTTTTCAGAAGTTGCACTTTAGTTTTTTAGAAACAAAACTAATAGTTGAGAAATTTGTTTTATTTCTTTCATGGCTGAAAATATAGTATAGGAAACGTTTGCAGTATAAACTGTATTCCACATAAGAATGCATAACTTACTTTTTAAATCCCCAATGTTTGAACAGAAAAGGCTTAAGAATGATGCAAAAAGAATTTAGTCTTATTTTTCCACTGAGCCTGCCCAAGACTAAAAGGATGTTTTGAGGAAAGGGTTTCAAAGAAACTTTCTAAAGAAAAGTTCATTCACAACTGCAGTTCCATTATCAGACGGAACTGATGATTTCCTCCAAATTCTCTGGAAAAGAATGTTACATTTGTGCATTCTTCTAACTCTAAACATGCAACATTGATGTTATAATAAAAAGTATACAGTACTAGAAGTTCAGGATCTCATTTGTAATACAGAAAAATCAAGAACAAATTCTAACTAAATTCCCTGTTACGAACTAGAATATTGTCGAGGGAAGAATATGCCATCAATCAGCACTAATACTAATCATGACCTAGACCTGCCTCCCCCAGGCATGCTCAAGCAGAAATATGGTTACAAAGGTTTTAGGGGTGGTGGTGTTGCCTACCCTATAAGCATTCCTGTCCTTGGGATGAGTGCTCCCAGTGTTCTTGTGCTGCAACTATCAGAGCAGGGTGGTGGCAGGCACACATGTTCAGACAGGAAGAAAGCACGGATAATGTTCCGCTGACCTAGCTTTCAGGCAATAAATGACACTGCCCCACCACAACATGGGAATTTGCTTCACTAAAGCCTCCTAAAGGTCAGGTAATTTGGAATGAAACCAAGCAGGAAGTGACAAAAAGATATAATAGGATTTAGCTTCTTCCCTGAGGACATTGCACAGGTATCTTTCCATAAGCCTCTGATCATGCAGAAAGTTTGACCCTTATTGTTCCTTAGCAGAGGAAGATCATAAAGGATGGCATTTGGACCCCCTGACACACCTGAAGTTTTGAGTCAAAAAGAGTCACATCAAATGATGGTGGTAGACTGCACAATCCCTCAAGTTACATGTTTTAAGACCTATGTCAACTACAAAGTGATGAGAGAGGAGGAGACTAATTCAATGGCCAAGTTTCTAGCAAACAGTCTTTACAGTATCAGTGTGCCTGGCCATCCTGTTCATGATGCCTGATGAAGTCTATTAACAGCCACCATAACTCAAACAAAATAGAGACGTGTGTTTCATAGCACTGCTACAGGAAAAAGACTGCATAGTTGGAGAGGATCCAGCTCCAGGGTCCTGACAGCTACATCTTGTGCCTCAATGTCGTGCAGAACTGCAGCTGTAGCACCAAGCTCTGCTGATGTCAATCCTCTAACTCCCAGCAGCAACAAAGCCCACACCCCAGGCAGAGCACTGAAATTTCTAATAGGCAGAGAATCAGTCACCACCTTTGCAATGACTGGTGATGGATTTTATAAGACTGATGGGACTACACAGTTAACGAGTACCAGAAGAACTCTTTGTTTTCAATAGGGTTAGAGCCAGAGAATGTTTCCCCAGTGCCAATAAGCAGGCCTGATTCACCAAACAAGATCCCTCTGCGACCCTCCCCTGCTATACTTCAGCAGTCTGAGATGGCACAGTCAGGGAGGAAGAAGGGAGACCAGACAGCATTTCCTGTGTCTGATGAGCAGCTCTGCACCAGGTCTCAAGTGTGAGAAGATTGGACCAAGTTGCTCTCTTCTTACTGGTTGTCAACTCCACACTCAGAAGAGCTCTCATCAAGAACAAGTGGAGAACCAAGGATATAAATCCTCAGGTTTAAAATCCTGCTCCTGCTACAGGACAGAACATCACATGCATTACCCTTTCTGAGAGAAGAGGTGAAACATGTTCATGGATGAAATACAGCCCTTACAGTCAGCATACGAAAGAAGCCTCTGGCAAAGCCACCGAACCAGGAAATCAACAAGAAACAAGAGCTAGAAAGATTCTGTGCACAGAAATACTCAAATTTACAAGGTTTCCTAGCAGGAAATGAAATGGCAGAAAGCCTTCTCTGCTCTGCACCACACTTACCAGAAGCAGAGGGGATATCATGAGATAAGCCATTATTCCACCACTGCTAGACTCTGCGTGTGTACTCTCTTGAGCAAGGAAACCACTACATTGCCAGAAAGTCTGAAGATTTTCCTCGAACCTTAAGTTTTCATGTGCAATGGGTCTTTCCGACTGATACTTTTCTTGGGTATACAGGAAGAGGGGAAAAAAAAGAGTTAATTATACTGTGACTTGCTGTATTGTCATGCAGCCACAACTAATTATGGAAAGATATTGCTGGGTGGTCAGGGTAAGTGCCTTTTTGTACAGCAACACAATCTTAGACTAGACTAAGCTAGTCAATAAAGGTCTTGGCAAGACATTACAATACTTTAATAATTATGATATGTCACCCTAATTATTTGTTATTGGGGATAGAGGGGAGAAGGAGCTAAATAAGGAATGAATATGGCCACCAATTTTTTAGACTCCTTTATAATAAAGGGAGCAGATGTCTTAGTGCTCCAGTCAACCAGAAAAGATATTCCAGAAAACCATCAGGCGCAAGCTTAACCCTAAAAATTATGAATTGTGTTACATTCTGGCTACAACATCCTTGTAAAAATACTTTGGTTACTTCTATTACATATCTTAAAAATCAGATTGTGTTGCATCTTCTTGACCAAAGTATTTCACCTCTGAAGTCAGTATTACATGTTAAGAGAACAAAACTAATATCAGTCTCAAATGTGGAAAAAAAAAATCAAGGTGCATCAGTCAAATTTAGAAAGGATACACATTAAATTATTTCTGCCTAGAACTGTCTACTAGTTACTCTTCTCTTACCCAAAACCTTGGTTAGCTGTACCCTCCCTGTGTCCTGCTCAATTTAGTCAATTTCCCTGGTTTCCGATTTTCCATTCTACTTTAAAATCTACACAACTGTACTAGCCTACCACTGCAAAGAATTATTTGCTTACTATACATATATAGACATTTCATTTTTGGCTAAGTATTTGAATTGCTAAGTTATTCAACTACAATGAACAGGTTACCTTATTATCAGAATTTCAACAATGACAGTCAGCATTTTTCACAGTATCAGTTATGGTATCACTTGTCTAAGACTCAAAAAGTTACCCACCTTTCCACAGTAACCTCTTTCAACATTAAGAAAGTGAGAATGCTTTTCTCTTTTCTGTTAAGAAAGCTGCTCGTAAAAACTAGCAAAGTTTAGTATTTGGCAATATCATTTTATTCTTGCAAAATGCGATAAAAAACCCTGTTTCTCCGCATTTCTTAACATTTACATTCACTTACTTGAAACTGTGCTAGCTAAAAGACAGCAAGAACAGTATATTTATATAGGCCACTAGTTAGTCAGCACTGATCATAATATGACTAGAAAGATAACATTACAGGGTTGAATATTCCTTTCACTGACAAACTGAGGGAGATTCTCCTTTTTTGCAGCTAAATACAAAACTGAGAGGCACTGAAGAATAAAGTGAAAGATAGATACAGGAGAAGCCCCACTTCACCTGACTCGCACTAACAAAAGAAGGACAGATATATATAGCATACATGTAATCATCCACTTTCTGCAGCTTTCTATTCATTATCTTTTCTGTATCTGATAGGATCTTCTCTCAAGGCCACTGGTCCAGAAACAATTACAGCACTCTCTGCAATGGCACCTTTCAAGAAACATTTTTCAATTCTGTTAGACAAAATTAATCATTTTTTCTATGCCATTCAGACCAGAATCCAGGAGAACTTGAAACTGCCTAACTGTATCAAATCCAAATTCAAAAAAGGGACATTATTCTATTCTGCCTTCCCCCTTAGAAGATTAGATCTAAATAACTTGCCCATTGAAGAAGAAATTCCTTGTCTGACAATGTTAAATGGATGAGAACCAACAAATTATTACAGCATACAGTAATTTTTTCTAAAGAGATATTTTTCTTAAAGGGCAATCTGAACTCACAGAAAAAGCATACTTCAACTCTTAAGACTTGAGTGGCCAGTATTTTTTTTTTTTAAGCGACTTTACTGTATGTTGATTCTCACTAATGAGAGCAGTGAAACTCATCAGGTTCACTCCATAGATCATCTTTTTTTTTTTCTCTCCCCTTCCCACGCATTCCCAGCTTATGATAATGCACATTTCTTTACCACAGGATCTGACCTGAGGTATTTCATTACCTCTTCAGCAATCAAATAACCAAACTGAACAGCTAGATGCATTCACTTATAAATCCTAACGGAAATGAAAGATGAAACAGCTGAACTATTCACTGCTGTTTGTAATCTCTCAAATCAGGGTTGGTTCAGGAAGATGACAAGTATGGAGTCAGTTTTTAAACCAATGGACCACAAAATCCAAAGAAAAACATAATAAGCAGCATAGTGTCCACCCTGACTAAGTTTCTAGAAACTGCAACAAAACTTTATTAAAAGAACAGAGTTAATCAACTCTGTATAATGATGAGTATAATATACCAAGTAAGAGAAGTCAACACGCTTTTTGTAAAAGGAAATCATATCTAACAAACCTCTGAAAATGTTAACAAGCATGTGGCTAATAGAAACACCAATTAAGCTGTCTACACAATTTTCAGTCTTTCAACAACATGTCTCAAAGGAAACTAAAACCAAACAGACTAGAGATCCTTGAACAGATGAATAATCTGTTAAGGTATCAGGAAGTAAAGCAAGCTAGATAAAGACAAGCTGGCAGTAATTGATTAGTTCACAGATGAAGGTAATTGGTAGGGACCCTCAGGGATCTGTGCTGCTCAGTTTATTCATAAATAACTCAGAAAATTAGAACAAGCATATTAAGGTGATAAGTCTGCTGACAGTACCAAAGCATATTCAAGGCAGAAGTCAGGACTCCAGTGAAGAACTACAGAAAGACTTAAGAATTTTTATTGTCCAACTATGTAAATGTGACACTATGCATAAACGCAATGAATTTGAGATGATAATTAATACTGAAGAATGAGACTCCAGTTTTATAGTAGGTTGTTCCAAGGAAGTATCTGCTTAATGCTTGCAGCTTCAGAAGGCTAATCCAGTATCAAGATCAAGAGAGAAAGAAAACAAAACCAAACCTAACTATTCCACATTATAAATCCAGTGTGCCCACATCTTGAATATACTATGTTGTGTTTCTCTTTTATAAAGCAAAGATAAAATAGAATGGTTAAAAAAGAAAGTTAGAGAAGAGCAATAAGAAGTATAGGAAGAACTTGATTAAGATTAGAAAAAGATGATGGAGATACAAGTAAGCTTATGAAACAAAGCGACAGAGGGAATTAATTAGGTGCACGCAATGAAACTGGAAGGTAGAAAATTGCTCTTCACATAACATACTTTGAGGCTTATACAGACATTTCTGAACACACAGAGAAACCTTATTCAGCTCTGATGTTCTAATACAGCTCTGATGATCTAAGGCTTAGACTACTTCAGAGACTCCCCCTTCAAAGAAACTCTTCATTGGTAGGGTTAACACACACAAGCATGAGTACTGAGCCAGAACCACCACAAAAACACCCCAAATCCTCTCTTATGAAAATTTCAGCACAGAGCCAAGGAAAACACACCCACTGTGATACAAGAAACAGGCCTAGCTGGTACTGAACAATGATACAGATGTTTTACAATCAATGAAATGTAATCGAGACTAATTTTATGTTATTTTAAATAAAATACATCAACTTGCATATTATGTTGAATGATTTTTCTTAATCTCAGTCTTTCAAAAAGCCTACATTCTCTCAAGAATCATTTTAAAGAAATAAATGCCATTCAATGCCATTGTTTTTTTTAAACCTCCCCCAGTTTTATTTCAAAACTTGATCTTATCCTACAAAGATGTGTTTATGGAAATGTCCTAGTGAGACTATTTAGTGGTTTCTTTCCCCCTGCCCCACTTTTCAGAATATGAGAGATTCCAAATTACAGAACTTGCTAAACCATCTTGTTTCAACTTAAGACTCAAGCTCTTAACACAGGTGAAAGTCACACTACTCAATAACACAAAAAAGATCTGAAAGCTCCCCCCCCAACCCCCGAAATTAGTAAACAAATCCAATCCATGCCACCATTCATTGCTACACGAACTTCAACTCAGTGAACACTTATTCGATCTATTATTCAAACTCTGTGGCTCTTTTAGAGAAAACTTCCAAGTATTTGCAATTTCCGAGAGACTATTTATTGATCCACTGGTGACAGAAGCAGAAGAAGAAATGAAAAAAATAATAAAGATCACTATTAGAAATTAGAAAATTATATCCTAATAGTAAGAATGCAGATAAAAAAATGTTACCTCATCATGTGTGTATCTGTAATCTGCCTTCTTTGACTTCAGATCCCATAATACCACTGTTCCAGACTCAAAGCCAATTAGAAGCTGCAATAATAAGAAGATACATTAAGTCTTTATAAGGATAAGCAAAATAATACTATTTGCAACGCCTTTAGTTCTTGCCCGAAAGAGATGCAGGATAATACTACATGTAGTAACTGCAAGGAGTTATGAAGACAAAAATTAGTGAGAAGCCGTGAAGACCTCAGTGTTAGAGAGTTTTACTTTGTACTTGTCGTTCTCCTAAACTTCCAGCTAACACAACTGACATTCATGAAAAATTAGAACACCCCCCCCCCCCCCCATTCTTCTGAAGAGTCCTTGGAAATCCCTTTGGAGTTCCAGAAAGTTCAACATTAAACTTCCCTAAGTGTATTCCTTCCTGAGCAAAAGTGGGGGGATTTTCCTCACTGGAATTTGTTCTGCTTAGATTTGCTGGAAGAACACACTATCCTTCCTGAAGTTCTAGGTAATGGTTCATTGTCTATAAGGAAACGATGTAATATAAGCTTTCTCCAGATGTTAATCATAATTGAGATAACTGGCTAAAAGGAACACCAAGATCATTAGTTGTTAAGAAGAGGAAAGCTAGAGAGAAATTAAACAAGATAATTTTCCAAATAATCTTTTTGCTAGAAGCAAGATTAAACCATTTCTGCAGGGAGTGAAGAGTCAAATTGCTCGTAATAATTAGTCTAACACATTATTGACTATCTAAGCACTTTGCTCTATCTTAAATGACACTTCTCTTAATGAAAACAAAACAAGGCCAACATAAGGTAGTAGTAACAGTCTTGGCACTTGTTGTAAGAAGGCAATGCAGCTTTGTCTTTCATAGTTGCTGGATCTACTGTGAGATCTTCCCTTTGAACAATGTTGCTACAGGAGAAGCAGCTCCTAACATTAAGTGGCAAGCCTTCACTCCCACTTCTTTTCCCCAGCACGGACATACAAAAAAGGAGTAGTTGGCTGCTGGGATTTACTTGCTGTTGAAACAGCATATTTCCTGTGAGCAAACAGAAGTGCCCTGAGGAGTGTCTTTCGTATTGCAAGTTAGAAAACGTTGCCTTCACACACATGCCATTGTAGTCAAGGATAGAGATCTAAATCAATATGGTCTATTGCTGTACCTAGAGGTTTTGCCTGGACAGTATTTTCAGCATGTTAAGATTTTCAAGGTGTACGGTTATTTCTAGCATGAAAAGTAACAGAGGATCTCCTACCAGCTTGCAGATAAAATATTTGATCTATTTCAGCACTATGCAGCACTAGAATACCCTAAAAATATTAGACACATTTGACCTAGTAAAAGTGAGCATTAGATTTTTCTCAGTGTCATGTATACTATTATTTTAAACTATCTTGCTTATAAGCCATACTTTATATTTTTTTCTATTTTAACTTTAAACATTAGAAAAATCACAGTGATTAGAAGGCTAATAGCGTGACCAATTTTAAAAGTGAGTACACAGGAGGTTCTTGCAACCCGCAGAGGCTTTTTTCAGCAATATTTTTCTTATGAGAAAGGAGTGTTGACAAAAAACAGTAATCCTTAAACTTTAATTGACAATAATTAAATGTGGGGTGGGGGTGGAATATACCAGAATAAATAGATCATTTGTCTTTTCTGAAGTTACCATAGCTTCATTGCATTCATATTCTAGGGTCCATGATTCTGGAATGTGATTCAAACCTAATGCTACAGAGAAACACATTAGTTATGCACTTACTGCAGTGAGCTTCATCCCAATGAAAAAACACTCTATTCATGAAATTCTCCTTGCTGGACTGAAGCCTCAGGTGTCTAGGATACAAGCTTATAACTAGCATGCTATTAAAACATTCAAACCACTGCTGAGACAATAGTATCATTCCCTCTCTTCAGTTTTATCCACCACTAACATGTCAAATGAAAAGCAAGTAAGCCAAAAAATATTTCTCCTGTGTATGTGGAACAGCAGTAAGCAAAATTATTTTCTCTCTCCTTGAAGTTTCTTCACAAATGGGAGTTCAAAACTCTAGGATATTTCTGAGACGTTACACTCAAAAATAATAATTCAGATTTTAATTTATCAATCTATTCAATCACTGATGCCTGATTAATCTAGAGCAGAGTCATTAATGAAAATCTGTTTAAAGTAGCCAGAGAGACCTTGATGCCAAGTTATAATCATACATTTGTCAGGGGTTTACAGACTTTTGGAAAAGATACATGCAAGACTGCTGTTTTCAATTCCTTCTTTCCTATTTTGCTTCATTGTCAAAATTAAGGAAAACCCCTCCTGCTTACTCTTCAGTGTGGACCAAGGGATCTGAACAAAAGTTGCAGTAGACCACTAAGGTTTTCTAGATAACTATATGGGGCACACAAGCTCAAGAGGCTTAAAATCCTTCACAGAGTGGGTGAGCCATGTGATCCCATTCCAAGACTTGTAGAAGAGGTCTGTTACTTGAAACACAGACTTAGTCTTGCAACCATGACTTAAGTGGAGAATGTCTGATTTGGTACTACAGTAATTGCTGTCACCTAGAGAAGGCATACTAACGTTTTAAGTCCTTGCTCTCTCTTTAGTTCACAGTGAAGACTTCATGAATTAAGTTATGCATTCTATGTTGTTTTTGCATGAGCCTCATAACAGATGTCCCAAAGCAAAGGGTAATACCTGTAGATTTACTTTAATACAGAAGGAATTTATGTCCATTGAGTTCATAGCTCAAGTTCTTCTTTGTGGCTGCTATGTCACAGGACAAAAATTGTCTTGCAAGGGCTTCAAGAATGTGTACTGTAAAACTTTTTGTCAAGATAAAAAGATGATTATGTTAATACTATCTCAAAAGAAGGAAAAGACAAGTCTAATACATAGTTCTTTCTTACATGTTTTAGTTGAATTGACTTTTCTGAAGTATCTAGTTGTACTACAGGCCAGTTAGGTTTTAAGCAATTTATTATAATCACTAGATGCTGTCTGCTAAATGGGAGTATGTTAGTTAGACCTGAAATCCCATAAACACTGCTGCCTTGGATTAGCTAAACTAGAGTAGTACATGGTATTCTAGATAAATATGCTATGTAAATAAGCATTTTGAAGTTGACACAGCAACACTCAAGAGCATTATAATGTTTATTTCATTTCCATCCCACTATTTCTGCACTCAGGTTATGATTGAGTTTCTTTGGTAACATCTTAATTTTTACCACCATAAGTAAAGTTCTTTGCTTTTGCTTTCAAGAATTTTTGTAATTAAGCACTTTCAGCTGTGTTTTCAAATGTTTTGATTACAAGATGCATTAAATTATTCCAGTAATGTGTCCTACAGTCATGTCAGTACCTTGCTTCATATTATTTTCAGAGCCTGAAACCTTGATTTAGCCTTCCTTTATGCTTTCAACACTGTCCTCATCTACTTAATCCTTCCTTAAAAAGCAGTGGTATCTATACTTTAAAGAAGTCTTGCTTGAAAAAAAAAAATGTATTGAACAGTCTTTAAACATATCCTACCTTTCCTTCATCCATTGGATTGTCACTAATGTGGACAATAGGTCCTGGGTGAGATTTGGACGACCTAAACAAGAAATATTTACATTTAATTAAAAAGATTCCCCTGCCTAAAACTGCAATACAAAATGATTGCAAGTAATACAGATTCTGCAGATATCGACTCCATGTAAGCAAGCTATTGACATTTCAGCATGGAGTCACTTTTACTTTTATCTTCAAGCCCATAAATACTGCCTATTTTTAGGCACTTAGTTTCTGTCTTTTTATAAGAAGGAAAGACTTATTTACTGCTTATTCACAACACAAAAATTGCCATTAGCTTCACAATATCTATCTTAATATTTGTTGTTACAGAATTGACACAGTTGGATAAAATATTTATTTTTATGCTGGAAAACAGGTCTTGCCATTATTCATAAACTGCCCAAGCTGGGCATTACTGAAACAAGACAGAGTTAAGATTTTATGTTGACTTCTTGCTATTGAAGAAGATGGACTAATGAAGAGCTGTGTTTGTTTCAACAGCCTTTGGCAAGCGATGGACTTCATGTATGTTTTCAAGATAGACATAACATTCTGGGAACAAAATAACAGCACAGGAACAGCAGCACACAAGTGTGTTTTCACCCACAAAACACTATACTTGCATACACAAATTTATTATTAAAAAAGGAGAAGCAATGAAAATAGCTGTAAAAAAATACTTCACTCGTGGAATAGGCTTATTTAAATTTACATTTTCAGCCAGTAATTTTATACTCAGCATGCATCAGCCCTCTTACAATGCATACCTTTATACTTTGGACTTCAACCCCAAAACTGTAGAAGTGACATGCCTGCCCAAGTACCAGCCACATCATATTTTAACATATATTATTTTTCTAGTTCTTTATCGCTACAGATAATGATTTTTAGGTCTATGTTCATATTGTCTATTTTGTCTTTTTTTATGTCTATTCCAGTTACTATGATAAAATAGTGTTATAGGCAGTGTTAGATATATATTAACATTAACACTTCACATTTATGAAGATAAAGTATTTACATGACTATTTATGTACTTTGATCATGTATTTAGTGTAGTGAGACTAATATGGAGGCCACTCTAGGTAACATGACATTTCTGCAACTGAATTTAACAACATCTGGGACACCTCTGTTCCCTCCCCTCAACAGACAATACTTAAACTCACAGTTCAATGGCTTTATTCCACATGATGACATAGCCTGAGAGAGTAAATGATTCCACATTGACAATGTGAATGTTTCCTCTTTCAGTACCCACATATAGCCATTTACTTTGGAAAGGCAGATGACAAAATGTTATCCTGAAAGAGAAAGCCAGCAAAAAAGGAATTAGAAGTCTTTTAGATATCCTACTCTTCAAGGTCTACGTTGCCAAAAGGTAGAAGAAAGACAATAGGCAAACAGGAAGAAATAAGACAAGTTACAGGTAGAGAAAAGTAGCAAAGCCAGCACATGACAAGAGATGCACAGACAAAGTAAAAACTTAGAGTGAACAAGAAATAGAAACCAAAGTATTCTAAAACTATTAAGTCATTCAGATAAAAATCACACAGCCACCTTTGAAAGTTATCATATTGAATGTATTTGCTCAAAATGGCTGTCATTTTAAACTTAAAATACAATACTCCTATGTTATAATCTATAATTCTCCCTTTGAAACCTATCTAATTTCAAGTTCTAAAGAACAAAAGCCTTATGCAGATTAAGCTGGTTTTAAGTGAGGAGACAAAGGCAGAAAATAAAGCATAAGAAATGTAAGTTTAGATGTAACCCAAAGTATCACCTAAAAAGCAAACCTAAAACCAATCCTAAACAATTATAAAAGTAATTTTAAAAGTAGTTTAAATTTGGGGCTATTATTTTACTTAAACCACATTTTAATTTTCTGCCTCATACTTTTCTCTTCTGCTAGAAGGAAATACCTGAACAAAAACCAAAAGCTAATGACTGTTTATACCAGCAGAGAACTATTCTTTGACCATAGCTCCAGCGCAAACATTAGTATTTGAAAACTTGGTTATTTCTGTCCTCTTGGGTCCTGCTTATTGTTTACTATTTCTTCAAAATTGATAAGGAAATAATATCTGTAGGAACTGAAGCTTCTAAAGTATCTGATTTTTCTATACAACAGAAATACTAACTTGAAATTAGAGTCTAGAAACTTTCTAGAATCTGTAAACTCTAAACCATTTTAATCTGACAGGGTTCAATGTTGAAAGAAATTGCAAAACTACTTGGACTATCAAACTTGGGCTTTCAGAAATGTTTCAGTGATAAGGTATAATAGTTATTCAATGGAAATTCGTTCTGTCAGCTGTAATCCTTAGCTTTACAGATTTTTTTTTTGTTCTTTTTTCTACCAGTTGGGCTCCCTTCATGCCAAATCCATGCATCACTTCACAAGCCTGTTAATAATTATTTATGCAAAGAACAGCTTTAGATCCTTTGCGTTAGATGCTGTATATACACACTTCAGCACAAAAGCAAAGGCTAACAGCAATGAAAAAGATTGCTAATGGCTGAAAAGATGTTAATTTGTATTACAGGTTTCAAAAGTTAAGGCTTCTGTAGTAATACTACCTGGATCAAAAGTGTACCACTTTACTTCTGATATCACTAATTTCTTTCTAGTTAGGGAACGCAGTTGCTCAAGCCAATCTTTAATTTATCCGTTTTCTAACTTCCTTGATTTCTTGTGCTTGAATATTTAAGCCAAAAAGACTGCACTAACTTCTTTCAGTGATGTTGCACAGAAAGAAGGACTATATACAAGATTTAAAGTACTATTCCAACTTACAGAGGTTGTAACATTTTTACAAAGCACAGTAATCTGCAAACACCACAGGTTAAAGACTTGAGTTTCCCCAATGTCCTTAAAAAAAGTATTTTATTGGAAGCTAAATCACATACCTCTGTACACGCACTTCCTAGGCGGGCCTCAAAACCTTACTGCCCAGTAACAGAGCTCTCCCACTACAAGCAGATCATGGGGAAGGGGAAAGAGTTGCAGCATGAAGACATAAACCCTCAGCACTCTGCAACACCACAGCTTCTTTTTGTGCCAGGACTCCACGTACCAGAAACAGCTGGCAGCCAGATCAATTGGATCTAAAAACATGGCCTAGCAGCCAGAAAAAATATTCTGGGTCATGGGCCTATCTGTCTTGATCTGTGAGCTAATATTGTCAATTACAGTTGTCCAACACTTTCATTGCAAAAAACAATCCATTTCATGTCATTTAAAGGTGGGAAAAAAAATGTAAGTTGGGGCCGCAACTTTGATTGCTATAGCAAAAGGGCAACACTTAAAGTGTCCAACTCCTCCAGACTCTTGATACTCTTCTTGAATACGCAGCCATATTCAATTTACTGTCTCTGTGCAAGTGAGATTAATTTTGTCAAGAGTTAGCAAGCAATGAAATGATTCCACACCAAGAGTAAATTAGAGTTGAACAAGTAACTTCACAAAATGTTTACAAACTCAGAGGCAGGAGGTTGAAGAGACTTCAAAATGGTTAAGTATAGGCACATATAAAATAGGGTTCTTAACCTTATCCTTCGAAGTGTGCTTTTACCAGTCTTCTACAATCAGAAAAAAATTCTGGTATGATTTTTATATAACCTAAAAAATATTCTTAGATCTTACGTTTCACAGAACAACTGATGACTAGTTAAATTCGAAAGGAATTTGTCATGCTGATCCTGCTATAATGAAAGAATCACCATTTCACCTTGAATGTGGTAAATGTTACTCCATTTGCAAATATAGTTTTATTTGCTATTTCTTTATTTTCTTAATAAAAAAGTATGTCTTCCAACTTCCAGAAATTCAATTATATTTTTGTCTAAAGTGATTCATTGCAGGTAACTGCATTTTTTTTTAGCAATTTACAGAATAACATTTCCAACATTGAAGTCCATGTACTGAGCTTCCTTCTCTTCAGCAATTAAGGCTTCACCTTAAACTATGTAGATTTTGAACAACATTGGAAATCTTACAGCCCTCTTAAAAATTAAAATTCAGTGAAGCTATGACCATCTGAAGGACCAGTGACAACATACTAGTGTGCCAACATACAGGCTACATTTGGCGGCCTTGCTGGCTCCATTGAAAATTGGACTGAGGTTTAAAGGGATTCAAACTTGTTTTGGAGGATGGAAGCAAAAGGTCAGGGTCTTCTTGGTGGCGAGGCAATACTTGCTTATTTAACACTTGGCCAAGGGCAGCATATATTTTTTCCCCTGAAAAATGCAGATTTTTCTTTCAGAAACCTACCCTTCCGCCACCACAAGATTAGAATAATAAACTCCATCCGTAATGTATTTTAAGATCAACAGAAGTGGAAGTTGCCATATAATGCTCTGGCCATTTCTACAACTCAAGCGTTCTTGCCCGTCTCTCCCTACCCACAAATGTATACGTACACAAACATGGAAAATGCAGTCACTTGTTGGGAACAGATCAAAAGGACTACAGATACACTCAACCCAAGTAAAAAGTTTTTGCAAGTCTTCCTTGCACACAAACCGCAACTGCCTGAAAACAATGTATCAGTCAGAAGCAGAGAACCACACTCTTCTCCTGTATCAAGCCGTTCTGGCCCAAAATACTAGAACAGAAGCATCTATAAAAAATAATAGACCAGTTTTGTACATCTAAAGAGACAGCCTTGGACTGTCTGAGCCAGTGATCACAGAAAGCTGGCTTTTGCAGGCAGTTCTTTCATGGCACAACAGATTCCTCACGTTATCTCCAAGGAAATTTCAGCTACCACAGTAAGTATAGTGCATTTTATGAACCGGATTGACCTTTCAGCATAATGCAAGTATTGTGCACAGCACTTTATTCCAAATATTTCACTTCCCCATACCCGTACAAAGAAAAAAAAAATCCCTTTATAGAAAAAAGCAATGCTTTAAAGAGATTTTTTTTTAAATCTGAAATCTCCAGTATGATTTTAATATATGCTAACATCACTGCTAAAATGAGGTAGTTATGCAAACCCAGTCAGGATAGTTCTAAACTGTACTGTACTTTCCCCTAAGCACAAAATCTTCCTCCTCACTGCATACATATTGCAAAGCCACTTCTTCCCCTGTCCCCCTCTTCCAAAAAAATAAAACCCACAAGAAATTTCACTTTCCTGTGAAATGAATTTGTAAGAGTTGAACGAATAGTTCAAGAAAACAAAATTATATACAGAAAACCCAGTGGTACACTAGCAGTGGAAAACATTGATAAAAGAAAAACCCTCACAAAATATTTCTGGTTCTTAATGTACTTAAAATATAATTTGTGCTATTGCTTATGTGAGAGTATTAGCAGTGACAGGAGAGTCTTTAGAAAGCTGTTTGTAAACCTACTGAAAGGATTTCCTTTCTTAACTGCAGACCATGTGTCTTTTCTGATAATCTGTCAAAGTTAATTAAGAAAAATCTTAATTGCAGTTGTTTTGCAACATGTATCAAAATAGTTATTTTAGTAATTGATAGTATTCCCTAGAGGAATTTAATTACAGAAATATCAATCAATTTATTAAATATCAACATTCAATATTAAATATCAAACAATTTATTAAATTAACATGGCTTTTAAGGGAAATATTAAGTAAAAATGACAGGCTGTTATCTTGAGTGTATTATGACAACAGAAATCCTTCTAAATTAACCTTTACCTTTCCTTAGTCTACTGCATTATGAAGTATTATATGTTCTCCAGAATTTTCCACTGCTTTAACAAAGCACAGTGACAAATACTTTGATGAACGGCAAACGCTAGGAACAGGTTTTATTTTTAAGTCACTAAAAGTATTTCTAGAACCTCAGGCTATCATTATACGTCTGCAGTTACTGTAATTACACTAGCTGCTCAGATTATTATTGTATACACAAAATAAGCATTTTCTACAAAGAAAAGTGTTAAGCTACCCAAGTTGTATTCTGCATACCTCTATCTTCAACCTTTCATGCATGAGATAGCCACCATGTAAAAACTCAGAGGCTGAAAAGTTTAATTCTTATGTTAGCTTAGACTCTGCGTCCATGGTCTCTTGTCAAGTCTTCAATGGGCATAAGAAGTCAAGAGCCAGTGTCAAAATGACATACTGATGGAAGCAAGTAGTGGCTGTGATTTTGCCAGACTACTGCAAGGGGTCTATTTCCATATCTGGTAACTGCAATAAGCTTAAAACATCTACTTGTATGAAAAAGGCCTGAAGGGGCAGAAGGCACATGCAGAGGAAGAATTCCTCTTCAATGCATCCCAAAAATTGTCCCTCACAAAAGACCATGTGGATAAATGCAGTATATCATAGAAACTGGACCAGGTACTTCAATTCCATTTATATCCTATAACAGCACTCCAAACGATGCTTCTCCAAATACATTCACTTGAAGGGCTGCCTCTAAAGGCAGCTGAGAAGTACCTATGTTCAGTATCTGAGTTGTGGTGTACACTAGTGGTGTCAAGATGGAGTAATGGGGATCCAAGAACAGAAATGAAATTGTCACCACTGATGTGATCAATACTAGGGCCATTTAGATCATTTTCCAGAAAGGCTCAATTTTAGAGTTTTTTTAGGTTGCTACAGGTATTTGTATTTTTACGATATAATGTTCCTAATATATTTCATGGCTTATATATTCTTTCCTTTATGGAGTCACATTTCACCTCTCCATTTTAGGATGGCTTTTCAAGCTTCAGTTGTACTTCACTCAGAAGGGGTCTCCAGGTTTTATTTATACACAAAAAGGGCTGCTTCACTGTTTGTAATGCTGACAGAAGACCAATGCACACATGCCTCTTGAGGCAACTGATTTGAAAACTAAAAAAAAATTTTTCAATATTGAAAGAATTCACACCAAATACCCTAAGGATTTAAGGATCTCTTACCATTGATAAAATCCCCTGCACTACAAATTTATGAGCTCCTGTTGGTATATCTGACATGACTCAAAAAGTAACCAGATCTTTGGCATCAGAAGACACTTGGGTAGCATGCTGTAACACATGCAGTTCAGGCTGAACCTTTCATCTGGGAAGTCACACACTACAACTTAAAAAAACGGCCATGTCAGAGATGTAGCTTTCCCATGGGGGACAGAAGAATTATGCCCATCACTGATGGAGATAAGTCTGTCAGACAGGCAGGGCTTAAAGACTAGAGGTCGAATTCTGCCCAGGAACATGGCAGTTGGCCATTATGTGCCTCATACCACTGTGAAAGTCATCAGTGTACGAGGAAAACAGCTAACAGGACAATGGAGACAGCTTTTAAAAACTGTTTCTTAGAAACCTGGAATCTCAGAGTAATAGGACTCAGCACTTCAGTTCTGCCTCAGTGCCAAAGGCAGCAGAAGGCAACTGATGCAAGTGCAGTTCCATCAACTGCACTGACATGTGAGACTCTGCGTGCATGCACAGCCTCAAGAAAATGTTTTTTTTTTTTTCAAAGGAATCTCATCTTGCATGAAAGACATTCGCATCTGCAGCAAATCCAGACAGTCAAGAAGTTCATTTTCTCCTGCTAACTTCTTGAAAGAAAACTTCTAAATACATCATCTAGTGGATCACCATTGAGTAACATTTTTAAGCCCACCAGGTAAAAGAAGGCTCTATATGACACCATAAAGCAAGCAGACCCAGTGATCATTTCCTTTCACTCAAGAAGAAAGCCAGTTTTAAAAGTGTAAAAAAATTAGTTGTGTGAAAAACTTAGTTGTATCATATTAAACTTGTACTTGGTATATCATTGACTCTGCAAAGACTCCAAATATTTAACTTCTAAGAAGTATTGTTTGGATATGTATCTATAGTCCTTCTGTTAGTTACACTATAATCCTACCACAAAACACATAGGGCAAAAGGGGAAAAAGCCAGCCCTCAAACAAAGGCTGAAAGTGAAACAGTGATACTGACACACAAAGGGGAAGAAAAAACCACAACCAAAACCACACAATGTCTATCATCACCTGCTCTCACAGGCAAGAAAACCTGTATGTCCTTCTGCTATCCACAAAGTGGCAGAATTGGTCAGTTTATAAATTCAGTGAGGTGGAAGGAAAAATTCACTCACAACTAATGTCTGCTCATGCATGGGCTGGGTTCAAGGTTACAGTCTAAAAAGGTAAGGTATGTGTCATAATAAAAAGTTAAGTCTTGTTAACTCTTGTAAACACAAGTGGGATTTTTCACTCACTGTAGACAGTTTGTGTTTTAAACACAATGCTAAAGTTGCTGTTTACAGCAGGATACAAAACCAGAGATACTTAAAGCATAATTTTGTAACTAAATTGTGCAGTTTCATGCTGAGGAAAACAATTTAAATCCCACAGCACAAAAGCTGACATATTAAAAATTAAACTGCTACCAACGCATTCAGTGATTGATACGCAAAGTACTCACACTAAACACTCAGTTTTATTTTTATGCTATGGTTCTGGTTCTCTTCTTTATGCTAAGTCAAAGCAAATAAACTATTTCTTTTGGCATTAGAACACAGAATATCAGCTCAGGAAGGATGCAAGTCTTGGATAACTACACAAATTTTTAATATTTGTACATAAAGCTGAGTGGTTTGGGGTTTGGTTTGCAGCAAAGGAGACTCAAATTTGTCATCCCACACCACCTTTTTTTTTTTTTAATCAAGTTAATCTGTCACTTTACCCTCTCTTAAATTGTTTCTGTGAAAGTCCCTGACTCATTAATGATGTCTGTTTGACCTTTCACACCTTAGATCAGCACAAAGTTTAATAGTTCCTGCATGGCAAGAAAACGAAAGCCAGATTGGATATTTATCTCACAACATGCTTTCAATATTTACTCTAATAAGAAGTGTTAACTATGCTTATTTCGGAGTTAATCTAACCTAACATTAACATTTGCTACTAAGTCAAAACAAGTTTGACATGAGGCTTGCATTAGATGTGAACACACAACAATTTTATGTGTAGGATATTTATACAGGTATGTAGATGACAAACTACATTGTTATTCTCTAAGATTTCTTCAGTGAAGTACAAAACCTAGGATACTAAATAAGTTCACACACTGAATTGTGCGTTCTGCAGAGAGGTGCTACTTACACACTTTTAACTTGCATGACAAGTCATGCAAGCAACCCCCCCCATGTAAGCATCATTACGCATTTTTTTTTTCCTGGCCCCTAGACACCGCTTCCCACAGTCAAGGAACAGTGGCCAAGCTTAGTATGACATTGGTTTAATACGTCTAACTTTTGTCTGATATGTGTATGATATGAACATGAAGCAGTGCAAAACCCACACTAATGCAACAGGAACAAAAGGCTAGAAAACTTGCAAACCTAACTTGTTTTGCACTGTGCTTTGACATCTGCCAGTAATTTCAACTAACAGATTTGTTATACATCAAAAACGTCATCAATCACCAGTTCAGAAGACTTGCTTCAAATTACTAACCATCACTGGTACAAAAGGCAGTCAAGAGCTATGAATCTATTAAATGGCCAGTTTCTTATCTACAGATACTCAACTCATTTAAAGATTCAACAGAAAGGAGCATCTTTAAAGACTCTTGGCCACTACTTTTAAAGAAGTGTTTTGCTCAAATCTAAAAAGCTGCAAGTTACCCAATGAAGACATTTTCCACAGCTCAGAAAGAAGTCTGTAACGGGCATAGAATTATTTTAAAAGAAAAGCAACTCTTTCTCACAAGAACAACTCCCTGTTTTTAAAATTCATGAGTAGAAAAGCAAGAATTCACAACACTTTCCAGTCACATACTAGAGACTGCATTCTGAATTAGTTTACAGGTAATTTAATACTCTAATTCAATTTTCAGGTAAGTATACAAAATACTTAACACATACATGACACAAGCATTTATAAACAAGCTATATCTGTTTTTTATTCCTTGTTTGAAGGACATTCAAAACAGGCCTGAAAGCAAGCTAGCCAAACTAGATTACCAACAGGAGAAACAAATATGAAATCTAGAAATTGCATTGTTGAACATTGGGCAGTAATTCTTCCATATGGCTAAAAGCAGATAATTAGCCAGAGCTGGTAAAAGGCTGTGCCAGGAGAATACAGAATTCATTAACAAGTCATAGCCTTATTTGGTTTTTTTATTTTTTTTTTTTTAAACATAGTTCAGGAATAGTTCAAGACTAGAATGTCCTTTAACCTGGGTAGCTAACTGCTACAGTTAGCTTTCTATGCTACAACCAACCTTCTAGTTCACATCTAATCCTTACACATTAAACTCTGATTTGGAAACAAAATCTGATTAAAAATTGGCCTGTGACATGTTGAGCTCAACCTCTATTAAACAGGACACAAATACTGCTTTTCTGCAATGTCAACATACTTCCAGGTACTCCCAATCAGGTATATAGTTTTAAACCTTAGCATCTACAGACTCCTAGAGCAAATACTTGTAACTGGAATAGTTGCTTCAGTTATGTAGTAAGATTTGGCTTTGTTCCCCCTCCAAGGACATGTTTTCCAGTTTGTTAACTTATTCTTTTACCCAAACTAATTTCCAAGATATTGAAATTCCCTACACAAGCTGGCAAATTAAAGTATCATTAGAGAAGATATTGCTACAAGGCTCTGTTGTAGTATTTAATATTGTAAATAATTTCTGTTTGAGAAGTTAGTTATCCTTATGAGCAAGTCTTAATCCCACAACATAAGTTATTTAAAAGATTTTATTAATAAGGTATCTAACAACTTGGTGCTTGTGAGTTGAGAAGACCCAGTTTTATTCATGAACACTCTTCTCAAACTTAGTAGTTAATATACATCATAAAACTGACCTAAGCAAAGCCCATTTACTTCAAATTCACATAACATATCAAACCTATTAGGTATAATTAATTACTAAGAACTCTTATGTTAAAGACACCTATTTAGAATTATTCAACAGTGAATTTGTGCAATTCTCTAAAGTTCAAAATCAAAGTAATTCCCTAGTAATTAGATTACACTTTATTTTATAAAGCTTTATTTTATAAACTAGTCAAAAGAAAACAGAATATTTGAAAACAGTTAACAGTCATCCAGCATGACCTAATAAGTGGCTATGACAATGTATGGTTCTGGGATCTTAGTGTTCTGGCTACTTCTATATGCTATTATAATGGGTACTTTAAGATGAAAATTACTAGAAGAATAAACCCCTGTCTCAAACTATACCTTCACCACTCTTGGTAACTAAGGCGCTCTCATTACTTATTTTAGCAAGGCACAGGTTTTCCTGGAAAAATTAGTACTCTGTCCAAAATTAATAACAAATACAACCACTGAAGTGCCATGAGTGACCTAGACTCCTTTCCACCCCCGCCCCTCTTTCTGGTAAGAGTACACACAGTTCAACTCTCTGTGACAGGTTTTGCTAGTGAGAACACCACATTTACAGAAAAAGATGGTTTAAAACTTCCACTCTGTTTAACCAAATATATCCATACATGTAAGACTATGCCAGCTTCCAACAGATTTGCACACAATCAGAATCACCTCCTCAGATATCTATTTTTAAAGCATTAGTTAGAAGCCAATGTCCAAGTGTGGTTTCAGGCTGCAAATCCGAATTTTATATTGACACTTAAGTAGGTGCTACAGGTAAGAGAAAAGTCATTTAAGAAAGAAGGGGGAAGGGAAAGGGAGAAAGTTTGGTTTGGATACACCACTGCATCTCATATAGGTGGACATTCCTCATTACACTACAGGTTGTGAATTGCATTTCTCTCCATTTGACTTTTATGCTGCATAAAGGAACACCGTCACTCCCTTGGGGGACAGAATGTTGCTCTGTCAGAGCTTTCTGTTTGCGCATAACAGTTTAAAAAAACTTCCAATTAAAAATTGAACTAGTGTTCCTGTTGTCTTGTTGGTGCATACATACACACACTTTCTTTTGTTCCAGAGTTCCTTTAGAGACATACATTGAAAGTCTTCTATCCCTCCACATTTTAAAGATGGGAAAATTGACGTTCAGCAATGCAAGATGCAAAGTCATAGAAAAGTCATCTCAGTTAAGGTCACTAGTGTGTCTACTCACAAGTACTTTGGGCTCTAACAGCCTGCAACTCAAACCCAATGTAAATCCAGTTTCAATTATTTAACAAGTTATGAGTTGGACTGCATTAATAAATCTGATCTTACAACAGCACATAGTGTGATGGTAAGGGGGAAAGCAATGTAATCCAATCCTTACCGTTCTCGGTTAAATTTGAGCGAATGAAGTATAGCAGGTCTCTTCTGACGTAAGTTCCACAAGTGTAAGGTATCATCAGCCAAGGCACTCACAAGAGCTCCCTATGAGAAAGAAGCTGTTTTAGTCGACTTAGGTTTATAAACCTAGTAACAGTATATCATCATCATAGTGGAAATACATTACTTATTTGCTACCAGAATGAAAAAAATATTTATAAGCATGGTCATCAACACCATAGCACAGGTAAGTTCTAAGTAGCAGTAATGATGCGATCACGTGTCATTCAGCTCACTCACATTTGGTTCAGTGCTATACTGAGGGGTGATGGGGAAGGAGAAGCTTTTTCCAGTGTGTGCACATCACTTCCCTCATGCCCACCTCTGTAGAGAAATTAAGCAATGAACTCAACTACTACTACCTACGTGCTGACAAAGCTAGTGAGGTTTGACTTCACCATTCCTCTGAGCTAGAAGTCCCTCTACAAATCTGGCCCCAGCTAGCTCAAGAACAGCACTGCTGTTAGATCTCAGCTGCTATACCCCTAGAAAAAACACATCTGAAATTACTGAGGGATCAGATTAAGCATCATTGCTCAGCTTATGTCTAAACCAGTAACTCTATCAAAATAAAATTAACTACCTACTGAAACTGTTAGTACTATTGAAAACTTACTTTACTACTTCAAGAGATAACTTGCAATGTTCAGTGACATGAATAAATATTCCTAGGAAAAAAGTTCTTGCTTATAGCAAAAGAGTACTCTAGAGACAAAGACATTTTCAGCAGTTAGTCAAGCATTTTCTAAAATTAAAAAAGTTAATTTATAATTGTTATTATTGTTTGCCATTCATGCTGACAATCACTTCTGTTAGCTGATTTTGATGCTTACTTAATGAGAAATGGAAGAAAATACGCTATCTTCTCTGAATTATGGAATATGTACATCATTTTACTAACCTCATTAATTAGGAACTGAAGCTGGATTACTGCAGCTCCACTGTCATGTTGGCAGTAGCATTCAACTCCTGGCCGACCAAAGCTGGAATTGGTACCATTAAGGAATATTTGTTGTATGTAACAGAGGAAAAAAACCAAACACCATAACCAACATTGTCACTTTCACTAATACTGCATTCAAACAGGTTAACATCCTGCTTCTAGCTAGTGCACTCAACATTTAACCACATAGACCTGAGTGATCACCAAAAAAATCATTTATAAACAACACAAAATAACACAAAAGTTGAGGCCCATCTTATTTATCCCCATGGAATACAAGAATTATGTATAACTGCTTAACTTAGTTATTTAGAGGGATTCTTCATAAATGAGAACATGAGAATGATGAAGCAGTTATTTTAGTAGCATTAAATATCAGGACTAGTATAAAAGGAAGTTAATCTAGATAAGCATCATAATCAAATGATCACATTTTTCAAGTGCGAAAGGAGCTTTCTCTCCTTTTTAAACACTACCTACAGATGAAAGAGCTGAATAATGCAAGGCATGTTAAAAAAATCTGCTGTGACAGAGATAAAAAGATCAGTAGCCAAAATACGGAGGAGTCAATGGGAAATTACGTATAATATAAATTCCAGGATGTCTGTATCAAGACTTCCTGGATTCACACCAACTCTGAGATAACAAAAGATTGTTCATTTTCCCTCCCACACATAAATCAGTCCTATACTTCCATAATGAATATCAGTTAGAAGCAGCAGCAACACAGATTCTTTCAATTCTCCATAGTTGATTCATTTATTAGTTGCAAAGATTCTGTATTTCAAATGTGGTTATCCCCTTTCTTCTGATATGAAATTAAGGCAATTCTCCAACCTCTAGGAGACATAGCAGAAATAACACAAGTCATGCTTGTATTTCATGCAAAACACATAATTTGCATGAATTATGCAAAGCGGTCAGTATTTCATCATTATAGTATACCCAGGGTTTCTGGAGTATAGTTTGACAAAGAGCTGAACACCTCTTATTTTAAAGAGGGACCTTAGTTTTTGGAAGAAAAGAAATAATTCCAAAGATGTATGCAAAACAGGGAATATAATGTACAATTTGTTCTCTCAGTATACACTAGAAATTAACAGAACAGTACAATTCTCACCCATTCTATGAGTTTTCCATTTTCTGTGAAATTGGTGATCAAAACCAAAGTGGATACAAATACTCTTAAAAATATATGCATTCACACTAGAGACAGTTGAAAGGCTTAAGAGACTATTAGGTTGCATGCAAATCAAAACTCAAACACATCTCCTGCTCAGCCTCTAAGTGGAAAGATAAAATGTAAGTAGAACTACAATAGGAACAAGACTGCTTCAACACACCGCAGTATTTTAACTTGTAAACTTCAATCACGTTCTTCTCCTAGACTAATGAATCTGCATAACATCCAGCTAAATGATGAGAGATATACTAGACAGATGCTGAATAATCCAGCAAACTTAATACCAGCTTTCTTCCCCAAACAGAATTAGTAATTTAATTTTGGTCTGGCATGGAAGGGCTTAAAGAGTCAGCTTGCCTCACCTGTTTTTTCCCTTGTATTTTAAATTCTTATCAATATGTTTCCTGTACAAAGAAGTAACCTGTATTCCACTGACAGTTTATAGCTCTTAAAAAAAAAGACAGACAGATCTTGAAACTTGGGGGGTGGATGGGTGGTGTCCCCATAAATGATACCTTCCTACACAAACTCAGAATACTTTTAATGCAAAATCATCGCTTTCGCATTAACTATGGACTGACTACACAAATTGCCAGATTGGAAAAGATATACCCACAAGGAATATCAGAAGTTTCAGAGCAGATTTGCTTCAGCTTTGCTCATGCTCCTGCATTCACTTGAATTAATAATTATTTGCAGAAATAGACAAAAAGCAATTTCTGAAAGTGAAATTCAGATGTTTGTGGGAACTGAATTTTAAAACTTGTTATTTATCTGCACTGACACAGGTAGTTTTCTAACAGGAGATTTCCCTAGCCCCTCCCCTGAACATCAGCTTCCAGCATAATTAAGTGTAACCCTTGTTCATTCACCCACCCACAGTTTATTTGGAATTGAGGCTTTACAGCTACCTTGCCTCAAAACAAGACAAGTATGACCCAGAAAAACAGAGAAGCCCATGGATTCCTCTAGTTACTCCAGCCTTCAAATTCTATCCCTCAAATGTTTTCTTTAAGCATTTCTGATACAAGTATTTCTGGAAGCACTGTTATAACTAGTCAGTAGAAATTTCAATATTAAGAGTACTCAAATGTTTCTTTAAACAAAAAATCCTTTTGCATTTTCCAGGACACCTGAACCAGTTCTCTCTAGAAATCAGTAAATATGCAGCACTGGGAGTAAGTTTACACAAGCTTTAAGAAGCAGCTTGCTCTGAATGTTTGACAAAGTAGTGGAAGCTTCATATGCAGATCTGAAAATAGAGTTTAGCCTCTTTTATAGTGCTTACAGTTATCAAAAAAATAAAAATAGTCCTTGCAGCTAGTCCCATTTACTTCCTTTACCTAAGGATTATGTCATCTTCACTTTTTCACCTAGTAGCTAAAATAATTCTTCTCAGCTCAAATTAATATCATCCTCCTAACCAGCATTAATCTTTTTTTAAAGCAATGCAAAGCCTCCCAGTTTTGCAGGGTATGCTGAGTTGAAAAAGCACGTCACTTAAATACTGACTGTAGAAGGATAATAATACATACCCGTTTCAGTACATGTTAAGCATTTCTCAACCACACAAAGCAGGCAGCATCGCAGGGAATGCAGTTTGTCCAAATCCTCTATACTTGCATATGTGTGCTTAAGGCAAGAGAGCTCACTGTACTAAGCAGTGATCATCTACTACATCGTAGTCCCCAAAACAGGCAAAAATTATAATGAATAATGACAAGATGGGCAAAGCATTTTAATTCTGTGGACAGGAAAAACTCTCTGCCAAAGACCTAGGGTAGCTCTAGAGGAAATAGTCTGCTCTGAGCAGTTTTCTAATCAAAGACCCATCCCTCCTCCTTCACTTCCAAGCATTTCTTTCTACTATTCCTGCTTCATCCCCTATTCCAAATGTTAACAAATTGGTTAAATTAATAGCTTCTCAGCTGTACCTTTGAATATTGCTTCTGTGTTCCCCACTGCCATTAGGAAATTAACCCTGGAAAACACTAGTATTTCATTGTCTTCACTGCATGTTTTTTGAAAAAGCAAGAGACAAGCTGTGGCTGAGAGAAGGAAGAGATAATGCACTCATGTCCTAACATCAGTGTTCATTTTCATAACTGCTACGAGTGCAGGTCATACATAAGAAAAGCACACAGTTTCATGTTAATTTAATATCACATGACACTGATTTTACTTTGATTTGTGAGAAAAGGCAACAGTTCCAAAAGATTTTTTTTCCAAACAAGCTTCAGACCTAAGCTTACACTTTTTTTCCCAGGCAAAATTAAGGCATTTCAGTTAGTCATATGTGAGTTCTCTCTACAAAATATTTTTAAAAAATTACTATTATCTACATAACTTATCTACATAGGAGCAACTTGGTGCACGTCTGCCCTTAGTGACATTTTGAAAGAGAAAATTGATTCCAGAATATTTATGACAGACTCAGAACAGTCCTTTTTTTTTTTCTAATTCTTTAATTTAAATTACTCTAAGTAGACTTAAGGAATATTGGGTTGTTCTTCACCTGTGGTGACCCCTCTGACATAGGAGACAGTTGCAAAAACTGTAGCTATCAATACAATTTCTAGCATAAGTCAGTTATGTATAGACACATTTATAATATAAATTACCTTCCAAACAATCACCACACAGATATATGCATCTTCATGCCATTACACTGCTATAAAAAGTTTTGATAGTACAGCACAACATATGGACCATGTTCCTATATCAGATTTGCCACTGTTATGATAGCTTGAGATTAAGACAAATCTGAAACTGTAGCAGCTTTTAAAATTCATTCCTAGATACATCTCAAAACTGTAGCTGTAACACCTCACAGTATTTAAACATTTGACAACTTTGATGCAAAAAATAGATCTCTGACTAGAGGAAAACTTACCAATGATCTGAATTACATACAAAACACTAAGGGCAGTAGATTACTCACGCTATTTTTATGTATACCAGTCTGTACCATATAGCTCTCCAGGACTGCATATTATACCTGCATGTTTTACTGTAGTCATTGCTATGGAACAGTTTTCCACTTTACTTAATCAGACCCTGAATTATTTTTATAGGCAGCAAAGCCACCACTTACTTTGCACACACTTTTGTATGTGCTTTGATTGTGGTCTCCAAGAATTATTGTAACAGAAAACACACACAATGATGGTGAGATTCCCAAATAGTATTTTAAGTACATAAACATTAAAAGTCTGTCTGGTATTACTCACCATTGCCAAGTCTGGATACAATCCAACAACAGATAAAAAACAAAGACTTAATTTACATCAAGTTACAGAGTACCATGAAGTCCTGGTGATACATCTAAGCAGGACTGAAGCAGTACAAGAGCAGCTTCACACAACTTTCCTACCTGTTTGTCCATCTTACCTGCACCTAATCAGTATTATTACTTGCACATACAAAAGCAAGCTCTCTCACAGAAACAATCTCATAAAGAACAATCTATCAAGACACACAGCTATTTAGCACGAGAGTTATTCAAAAAGTCAGAAAGTACTACAGTCAACACCGTCTACAAAACTAACTTTGACCTTTCACATCTATGTATTACCAAACAAGATAAAATAAAAATCCACAAAATACTTTTGGGAGAGTTTTAGACTTCATACCAATCCTGATACAGTATCATATCACTATTTTTCAACAACTTCAGGATTACAGAGTTTCCTTCTAAGGCTTTAGGCCTGCATAATAGCATCTTGCTGTGTTTTATCACTCAGCTAGGCAGGTCTTTATTCCTCCCCATGTCTCAGTATTTATGTCTGCAAAAGTATACAATAATACCTAACATTTCAGATCCACTTTCCTGTATGTAAATAACAGCACCAAGCAAAAACAAACTAGGGCTTTAAAGCTGAGATTAAAGTTTGTCAGGTGGAAATACTATCAAATTACTGGTAACAATTTACCAGTAATGGTAATTCTGGTGGAATTCCAGCCAGACCATTGTGATGCATTCTCCTTCTGCCAGCTAAGGAGAGTGAGAAGGCAAGAAAACTGACAGTAAGGAAACAGGATAAGGAAAAAGAAGACATCAGATACAGTCAGAAGACACTGGCTGCAACTTCCGTGCAAATATAGCACTAGATATCTAGATACAGTTTGACCTTGTTACTTGGACAGAAAAAAGTCAACATTACATATCATACTTGGAAACCAAATCAAGTGTCCCTAGAGACTAAAGAACTATAACTTCCAGGCAATAAAAAAATTTACATTCAGCTTCATTCTCTTAGTCATAAGGATGAAAACAATGCAAGGCACCTCAGATATGAAGAGGCTAGGATCTCAGTCCTGGAAGGTTACCAAGAGGTTTTTCCCAAAGGTCTTCCCTTCTCTTGGAGAAGGAGGGGGGGAAGACAAGAAGGTAAATTGGAAGAGATCATTTACATGCCAAAATACTGGAAAATGCATTATTTTTCTCATTTTCTAGGAATCTTAACATTATACAAAGTTTACAAATATTTTTGAGCATAATGGTATTGGCTATTCAGTGTTTTATTTTTTTCAGTAACAATGAAGGCTGAGAAGCTGCATTCAGATACTTTATGTTTGTCCAAAAAAGTATTTCAGATGCATTATTATGAAATTATTTAACACCATTTGAGTTTAGCAGTTTTTACATCCCCTGACACTCGTAAGAGTTCATGCTTTCCTAGGGAGGGGGGAGCATATCATCTGTCCTTTTTCTGTTGGGGGGAAGGGGGCAACAACAGGTATGGTATTTAAACAGTTGATGCTAGATCTTATTACAAATATCATATTAGCTTAACAGGTTACAGCAAACTACGACTGCTGTTTGCTACTGCAGCTTTAGAAATTCCAGTGAAGTGGTGACTACACAACTGCCTGGAAGCTGAATTTCTCAACTTCCAAACCAGCTACCAATAACATTAGTTCCTGCATAAATGCAGATCAATTTCCCTAAGTATTCACTTTGTTTATAAAACAATGCTCAGCTCCTTTAAACATCAGAAGCCAACTGATTTAATGCAAACTTAAAAAAATCTTAGATTGAAAGGGTGAAAAAGGAGCTCTGTTTTGAAAAAAATACCAAAGTGCATAGATCTCAGTTAAAGTTCATTAACTACTTTCTGTATACAGGAATTTGCAGCAATTTTAAAGCACTAAAGATTTTTTTTTGCTTAAATTAGTTTGAGTTACATATTTTAAAATTAAACAACTATTGAACTAGTTTGCACAGAAACTGATAGGGAATGGATAGTAAGCAGTTACTTATATCTGATCCATTTTCTAACAGGGATAATAGCTAGGAGTCAAAGTACATCTTAAACTTCAAAGTTGCTTACATAAATATGCACAAATACAGTATTTCCCAAACAGCTATGAAGATTGCCAGCAAATTTTCTGTAAAGGCTGTATTTGGTAGAATTTTCTTATAGCTGCCAGTGAGAGGCAATCGTTCATTAGAACAAGATGTAATTAAGTAGTACAAAAGCAAACAGGATTAAAAATCTGTGATTTGAAAAATCAAACAAGAAATAAAATTGTTTTTAATGATGTTTCTATATGCACAATTCACAGATAGCAAAGCATGCTGTTAAATGAAGAGGTAAATACATCAATTTAGACTAAACAACATAGTATTTTCAAAAAGCTAACAAGGCTACAGGCTTTCCTTGATTTTACTCACTGTTTTCTGATCCAGGTTCTACTACTACGAGGTTCTACTACTTTAGCCTAAAAGCTGTATTTCAGCACTAACAATGCAAAAAAGGTGACTAATCTGATACTTTTTTGGGTGAGGTGGAAGGCAAGGAGAATGGTAGAACACAAGGGGAAAGAGTAGGAAATGGCTACAAATACATCTGTGTAATGGTTCCTCTGACTACACAAGATGCAGTGGAATGGGTGGTAACTGCTAACTCACTCAAGTTTTTCCAAAGACTATATACAAAAGAATAAACCCAGGAAATAATTATATATTTTGAAAGATCTTCATCAAAATTCAGAGGCAAAGTCTTTGTATTCTGCTGCATGCTTCCAAGTCCTCCTCATCTGTCATCCATTTAAACCAGATTAATTTTAAGGTCAAATTTTAACACGTTGTTACAGATATCCTACCTCATACATCCTTTTGGTAGCACATACTATATCACAATATTAATAATTAACCAGGCTTTTCCTCTTATGTCCATAGATTCTTGGCCAAGACTAAAGGCAGGGCCATTCTGTGCTCCTAGAACTGAGGAATACTTGGAGTAAGAATGATGTCTCTTCCTAGTGCCCAAATATTTTGTACAGACATTGCCAACAGCAGCATTAACATCTAGTTCAGAACATTACATTTGTTAAGTGAATTTATATACCTATTTAGTTTAACTTATGAAAGCATAAAGAACCATAGCTATTATCTAATAAGAAGGACAACTGAACATTTTCAAAGAACACAGCCAATCAATTATTGTCCATCAACACTGATTTCTGACTGCAAAGCAATTCTTTGCTAGGTCCGGAAGTGTCTCTCATTCACACAGCATGATCTAAAATACTTCCCTTAACTCTTGCCTGCCAAACAAATCCTCTTCAGTTATTTTCAAGTCACTGACTACCAGATATTCATGACAGAAGATACTAACTGTAATCACTAGTCATTCCATCTCAACTTTGTTCAAATACAAGCCCACTCTTCAATCCCCTCCCTACCAGTTTGTAGTAGCTAGTCTAGTCTGCTGAGTCCCAGTTTCACTTGTATCTCATTAACCCTTTACATAATTTTGGGGTTATATAGAATAAGACACAGATACTATTACAACTTACATAAGCTACAATGTTTGGTTCCCCCCCCCCCCCGATCCTCTGCTGTCAGTCCATTAATATTTCTCTCCTTTTACAGAAATTGTTATTCTCACATCTTTCCTTTTGGCACCAATGCCTTGTTTCTCAAATTAACTATTAATCCCTTTTAACTCTTCTCTTATCCCAAACCAGGTTTTGCCCCATCCTTCACCTTTGCTATTCAATTTATCACTCTTCATACATCCGCTTTTACTCACTTGCTTTGAGAAAGAAGGCATAAAAAGCAGGTGACTAAAGCAGACAGAACTAAAAACATTATCAACAGAGTGCTGGTAGATCTGGATGAGGAAAAGGTCTTAAAGACCACCTTAAGTTAAAATTTAATTTGGTCATGTGTATGAATTTGTCCCCCAGATTTTGCTGTGGTCTGTCTCTCAGTACAGATATTAGCTCCTCCCTTCAACACTGAACTTGTGGATGAGGCTTAAGTCCACCCTTCTGCTTCTCACACCATTTTGCCTTGTCACAACGATGGAAAAAACTCCCTCTTCCAAACATCCTTTTGGAGAAAGTTTAGTTCATCACTAGGAGTTTTATCAATACAGTGATGCAGGTATAACATGTTTTTTGCTTATGCAGCCTTTTGAAGTATTTACCAGCAAAATCACTTGCTGAAGTGCTAAGAGGGTCACAGATTAGAAGTACCAACACTTCCATTACATAGACAAAAAGTAGAAACTTAGACCCCAAATCAAGGTGGTAGATACAAGTTTACCTCTCTTTCTATACCAACTTGACATGACAATCTATCCCCAGACTCATAATGGTAGTGGTCACAAGCTGGAAGATCTTCCAAATACCCAAAGTGATGTTCACAAGCAGTACTGCTGCTATTGCTTTTTAAATATTCCAGCTAGCAGTGCCTAAATCCCAGTTCAAACATAATGCAATAAATGGGTCTCAGGAGAGTTTCCCTGAAGTCTGCTCAAAGGCATAAGTAGAGAGACATCTTAAATCTTCTCCTTTCAAAATGACACTTTAAGTGAGCCTCAAACATATATGAGCCACCGATAACTATCCTCTCATTGCTATATTTTGCAACATAGTCTAAGAACAGCGTTTTTCATTTTATTTTAAGCCTCCTCAGGTTCCACTATAGCATAATTTAGTTTTGCAAATCACCAAAGGAACTGAGAAACTTACTATTTCACTACTATCAAAGTAGTAGTGACAATTTTGTAGAAGGTTTGCTCAAAGTTGCCACCACAAATGAAAGACTAAGGTACAATTCAAGTGATTCAGTAGATGGCACTCTTCCACCAAAATCAAAAGTGGAAACTATGTCTTCACATAAACAAGGGGTACCTTGGAGCTGGAATTCTCATTTTTAATAGGCAAAACCAGTTCCTACTCACTAGAGTGTTTCTTAAAAATTTTTTGTGCTTTTCATAGAACTTGTAAAAAATAGTTTATTACATGCCAAAATATTAAGAGGGATTACTATGTTTTGTTGAAATATCTGTAATTTCACTTAGCTATTTTGTCCAGACATTAGTGCTATTAGACATAACTCCATTTCACACCACAAAAATAGCTGCATATCAGTGTTGCATGAAGTGGTATTTTCGTGGCTTGTGTTTACCAGAAATCCAACTTGAGATGGACTATTAAAAGGTTGACATTGTCCCTAGAAGTTGCTTATACAACTGTAATTCATCTCCTCAAATAGATTATGGTCATTTATTTTTAAAAGTTTATGCGCAATCTCAACATCAGTAGTAAGCGTTTTGCATTATTTAGCTTAAATTTTATTTAAAAATAGTGTCAAAACCAGATAAACAGTCATTAGAAAAACCTAAATTAAGTTGCCAGATAAAAAACTGGCATTAAAACATGCAGATCTTCAATATTATTAAAGTGCGCATCATAGCATTAAAAATAACACTACCCATTCCATCTTAACCCTTCTTTTTAAAGTTGTTGCAGATGCCACCTTAGATCCTGTAGTTTGCTCTCAGTGTACTTGAGGACTGCAGATGGGTCCTTTCTTTGGCCACAAGAAATGCACAACTTGACAGTGCTAAAGAGTTCCCATAAGAGTATAAACACAGAGCTACTGTTTTGTACAGGCTGTGGATGTCAGAAACAAATAGCTTTTATTAGCACTGGGAAGGGGATAATTCAGACAGTGTTATGAGATTTCCAAGTACCCACAGCCCAGTTTAAGACTGCAAAAGGAGGGAAAACAGATCATCAACAGAAAAGCACAGTCCAAGGTAGCTCTCCTATGCATCTTTCCTGCAGTTTTTCTAGTAGACTCTTTAACTACTAGATGGAGGGAAGGTATTACCTTCCAAATCTAGCTTCAGTGAGATTGATTTTTTTTTTTGATACCTTAGAGAATCTGCTCATCTTTTAGCCTTGTGTACTTCCAGTTCCTGTCAGATTCCAAGTAATGCCTGATACTTCAGGCAGTGCTCATCTGCCCTGCTATTACAAGAATATTTGTTTTACTTGTTTGTCATCTGCTAGTAATTTCTCAGGCTGAAGAGCTATTTTGATCAACTTTGACAGAAGGGAAGAAGTCTTGCAGATAACTTTGCTGTAAGTTTTATGAAAATAGGAAGCTGAGAAGAGGGGAGAAACCCAGATTAGGCCCATATCCCATCAAAAGGAGAAAGGTGGCAGCATTACCTCAACATCCTAAAATAGAAGCTCTGTATAAAATGCTGCAATCACAGGAAACATTTCAAAAACTACAACACGCAGGTAATTATGCTACAAGATAGAGCCATATGATAGCAGGTTTCACAGATAAAGTGTCTGTTCCTTTCCTCTAGATAAAAGTATCCAAAATAATGAATATCCATGTATTACAACTCACTTCCTACAACTGAACCTGTTCCAGTTCCAAGGGAAGGGGAAACCCTATTCTCTTCATATGATGGCTTGAAGAAAGTGTTATAAATCACAGTTTTGAGCCCTTCAAAGATGCAGAGCTGTACCTGTTTATGCTGCTCAGCACTTCCAGGGTTCCTCCACAATCCTGTAGCTCAACTGAAATATCTAGCAATAATTCTGCAAGAATGAGATTGTCTTAAGAAAATACATGCACTGAAATTTAATAGTTTGACCTCTGATTTATTAGGAGCGAGGAAAGGGTCGGCGGGGGTAAAGAAAGCTGAGCATTTGTCTACACTTGCTGCATAGTCAAGGAAAGGCTGCAGAAACAGAGTAGAGGTTTTTCTTTCCACACAGTGTTATTGTCTCCTTCAGTATCACCCTGCTCCCCAAATGCCAAGAGAAGACATGCACATTTCCACTGTTCCACCCCCTTTTTTTAAAGGGTAAAAAGAAAGATGAAGAGCAAGTCCGCACAAAGATGTGCTTGAAGAGAAATACAGCCAGATTCCTCAAAAAATTACCACCTTCAAAATGACAGTTGTTAAAGTACAAAACTAAGGAAATTTGGACTTTTTTTTTTAAGCAGTTTGGTTCCCACTGGAATCCTCAGCAACTTATTTACACGAGAACCACTCAAGAGAGTGAAATGGCTGCTGCTTAGTTAAAAGATAAAAGTATTTAAAAACCTAGCAATCATACATCTTCCCAAAAAAGTAACTCTATCATCATCACTAGTCACAGTACTATCCCCGCAAATAAAATAAAATTAAAAAAACCCACATTAACCCCCCCCCCAAAGACTCACTGTTTGAGGTAGGCTATCAACACAGTCCAGAGCTTTACTGATGTTTTAATGTCAAAGCCTGAAGTTACAGATGTCAAATAGACAGGGTTTCCCACCTTCTCTGAGGAAATTTCTGGCTGTGGAAAACAGCACTTCAGAACTGCCGTAACAAAAATATCCAGGGGCTCAGACAAAAGAAAAATATTGTCTGGAACAGGACTCTCACAAAACTTGTGCTGGTTTTGGCTGGCATAGAGTTAATTTTCCTCACAGTAGCTAGTATGGGGCTGTGTTTTGGATTTGTGACCAAAACAGCATTGATAACACAGGGGTGTTTTTGTTACTGTGAGCAGCACTTACACAGAGCCAAGGCCTTTTCTGCTTCTCACCCCACCCCACCAGCGAGGAGGCTGGGGGTGCACAAGAAGCTGGGAGGGGACACAGCTGGGACAGCTGACCCCAGGGATATCCCATACCATGTGACGTCATGCTCAGCATATAACACTGGGGGAAAAAGAAGGAAGGGGGGGACGTTTGGAGTGATGGCGTTTGTCTTCCCATGTAACCATTAGGCATGATGGAGCCCTGCCTTCCTGGAGATGGCTGAACACCTGCCTGCCAACGGGAAGTAGTGAATGAATTCCTTGTTTTGCTTTGCTTGTGTGCGCGGCTTTTGCTTTACCTGTTAAACTGCCTTCATCTCAACCCACAAGTTTTCTCATTTTTACTCTTCCAATTCTCTCCCCATCCCACCAGGGGGGAGTGAGGGAGCAGCTGTGTGGTGCTTAGTTGCCAGCTGGGGTTAAACCACAACAATCCAACCTCAAGATAGTTTCTAAGCAGCAAATCCAGATCATTAAAATTCAGATCTGCTTTGAGTCTGGAGAACCTGCATTGATAGTGTAATTCACTGCTTAAAATGTTTTGATTAAAACATTTGTTTTAATGTTTTGACTGTCATAGCTTTTTCTACTCAGCAATAGAGAAAATTAAATTAATTAGTTTTGAAAGTTCACTTCTGTAACACCTTCCATCAAGAAATACAAGTGGAAACCAGCAACGTAATTCTCAGCCAGCTACTGCAACTCACTAGAAGCTGCAACATGTGCAAGTTTTACATATGCTCTGCATGGTGAGGAGTAAAACCACAGGCGGCTCAGATAAATGCTTACTACTCCAGCTCATAAATTGCTATCTGTCAGACTAAATCACCTGTGGTGTTCCTCTTAAACATTTACTAAAAAGAATAAAAGTAACAAAAACACAGGGGAAAACTATTGTTTCCAAGATTTGGCTAGAAAAGTTTGAACAGAATAAATACCATCTTTATAAGGTACCTTTCAAAGTTTATTTCTTCTTTCAAATGTTAGCGTATCAGAATGGCAATCTTAAACAGGAACAAATAATCGCATTGTGTATTTACAGTGCTCAGTAGCTCTGTGTGAATTAAAAAAAAAACCATTAAGAAAAGCATTAGACTTCCTGATGGTAAAGATTTCCACCAGAGCTAAATTCAAGTCACATATGTATTAAGAGAAAAAGCTAAGTGTATTTTCCCTTACAAAAAGAGAATCTTTACTGGCCAACTGCATGCAGATTCACTTTAATTCTTTGAAGCATTACAAGTCCGGAAGTGTTTTGCTTGCAAAGTATCCCAACTTCTTTTGCAACAAAGGACTATAAAAAAACCCAACTGAAAATGCTAGCACTGCAACCTTAAGTCTGATTACTACTCATTTTTTCCCCATGAATGCCCAGGTTCCCAACTTCAGCCTCCAGGAAAGGCTGAAAAGTAGGCTGTTTAATCAAGAATCACCTACAAATCCCCAGACACATTCTGAGTCTGCACAACTCTCTAAACTTGGCGAGTCTGCAGAGAACAGGTAGTCTTCAAATTCACTGTGCGGTAACAAGGCTGCAGTCAGGACAAAAACGTTTTGACAGAATCAAGCCTTATCCTTCCTCACAAGCCACATACATACACAAACTTAATCCTCTTGAAGCAGAGGAGGAAGAGGAAAGAGTTAAATCATTCGCCCCAGACCTGAGATGGCGTCTTCCAGGATGATACATTCTTGGAAACTATTCATGGACCAGAGCTACAATTAACTCTACCAGAAGCAGCACTGTACTGAAGCACACCTGAAAACTGTAAAATAGTATTTTTGAAGAATCATTTAGTGAGCAAATGAAAGTCATGTACAGACACTGGAAATTGCATATGTTTAAGGTAAAGACAGACTAACCAGGTTTCAAAAGACAAGCAGAGATTATTTCTATTAACCAATAGTTTCCAAAATAGCAACTATAAAAGGAACAATCTCTTCATATAATCTCCTCAAATACAAGTGAAAAAAGGAACTTTAACTAGTGGCCTGTTGTACAAACCCAGGATGAAGTCTGTTTCACTAAAAACCACCAGGATAGACTGATACATGCATTCCAGTCAAACATCAACAAAAATAGTATGCTGAACAGCATTTATTAGTAGTCCTTAAAAAAACCAACCAGAAGTAACATACCAAATAACAGCTGTGACCAGTACTGAGCTACTAAGACACTTTAGACTACTAAATATTTTTAAAAGTTCTTATTGGGAGCTGAAAATAATGTATTTATAATGATTCAGTATCACTCATACAGAATGCACTTACACTGATCAAAGATCCTCCATTAATACACTAAGACAACACTAACAAGTATCCCCAACTGAGTTTAATTTCATCAGAAGTGAACTCCCCCTAAATTAAGTACATTCGTATAATTTACAGTTATATGCTTTTAATGTACTATAGCAGACAATGAGAAGTTTCAGAATACAGAGGATTCTCTACTTTTGGAGGGGGTCGTAGAACAATCTATGTGGACAAAGTTTTCAAACTACGCTTCTAAGTATTTTACCTGTTTTGTAACTGAAATCTACTAATTTTAAGTGTGACACGAAATATAATTTCAGGAATATTTTGCAAGAACAGTCTCTTTGAATGAGCTTTCCTACAGAGGTATGATTATATTCCCAAAAATGCCAATCCATTACTCTGTAGATTAGAACAGTAAGCACTAGTAGCATCTTTGTCAAATTGGATACAACTACTGTAATAGCACAGTATGACATTTGAAGAATGGCACAAAGTAGTTTTTTCCCTTTAAAACTTACTCAAGGCCATTGTTTTCTGAACTTGCCCAGCACTGTTCTAATTGCAACAGTAACCTCCACTGCAGACAAAAAAGCAAAGGCAGAGAACATTATCAGATCACAGTGTGATTACCACACAAGTTTTCATGCCAGCTTCCTTGACGTTAAAACATACCACTACACCACACCAACACTCTTGGCGTTTTATGTTTTACCATACCATAGAAACTATTCAGGCATCTGATAAATTTTGCTTAAGCAGCAAAGATTATTTCCTTGCTAACAAACCACAGAAGCTGAGAAAATTTTAAGTTGTGTTTATAAAAATGATTACAATGTGAAATACCGAGTTGAAATGAAGACATTTGTGCAACCATACTGTTGAACAACTTCATAGTTAAGGAATTCTTTCCTCTGACAGGAGTCAGCCAGACTGAGAGCACGAGAGCCACCATACTGACTCAAGCCAGAGGTCCATGCAGCCCAGCACTGTCTCCTACAGCAGCAATCGACATTATATAAGGAGAGCACACAAGCCTGGCCACTTTTTGCAACCTATTCCCTTTCCACTCCCAAACCAAACACTCCTGGTGGATTAGGTATGTTAGAGGACAAATCCCAGTCTAGTCCCTCTAGCATTTGCTTATAGAGCCACTGTCTGTGAGTTTGTCCATTCCCCTCCCAAATGCACTGGTACAGCCTGCCGACACCATCTCCAACACCCACAAATTCTAGAGTTTCACTACTCATTATATTCAAACTAAAAATTGCTTTTTATCTCTTTTAAATCAGTCTAATAGTACTTCAGTGAATGCCCCCTAGTTTTTGCACTGCAAATTTGCTAAATGACAGCTCAGCATGCATTTTAACCAGCGTCCTCTTGATTTTACAAACCTTGATCATATTTACCCCTTCTCCTCCTCCTCTCTAAACTGAGCAGACCAAGTATTGTTAATCCTCTTGTAAGGCAGCCACTCTATTCTCAATAATTCTAGTTTCCCTCCTCTAAATCCATGCCACCTAAAATGCAGAAACCTGGAAAACACAGGACTCGATGTGGACACACCATTGTTCTATATGACAGAAAAATGATGCTTTTTTGTTCACCATGCTCTTCAAGTTTGTTGGGCAAATTTGGTAAAAACAAATCAAAAAGCCAAGTCTCAGTAGTTGGTTCAGAAAAAATACATATCCACTTATCCAAAAATTCAAAGCTTTGTACTTTGACTGCTGTGATCTTTATGTCTCAGCAAAGACCTACTTTAAGCCAATCCTCTTTTTCTTTAATATATTGTATATATTACATGTAATACAGTACATTAAATGTGTTTCTAAATATATAATACACTAAGTATTATATATCTCAAGTAAATATCAGCTTGAATTCAGACAGGTGAATTACTATGAAGTTATACACAAAACTTATGAACTAAACATTTAAGTAGCATCCTTGGAATTGAAGTAGTGTCTCCCAAGTTTCTGCAGCCTGACTAGGAACTTTTTCTTTTTACCCAGAACAGCATTTATTTGATCTGGAAGTTATTGGCAGAGTATTCATATGGAAGGAAAAAAAAAAGAAAACCAAAACAAAAACCAAAGCAGCCACAGTTCTTTTAAACTGCCATAGTTCAAAAGTTAAGTAGTTTTTGTCCTTTGCTACTCAAGTGAGAAAAGAAATAGTATTATAAAAGTTAACTGCTGCTTCTTCTTCCTCACAGCATTCTCTAAAGCATGTACAAATCCCATTCTATTTTACTTTTTTTTTTTACTATTAATATAATTGGGACTATATTCACAGTACTTCCATGGGCAATGTCTGAAAGAAAACAAATAAAACAGTCAAGTCCTAGGCAGCCACATATACTGTGGGTAATTTAAAAAAGTTTTTGGACTTACATTTTTGTTTAGTTTTTTTTAACTGAAAGATAGAGAAGTAAGTACAAAACAAGTTTAAGAAAATGGTAGTATTCTTTGTGAGTGGCTGCTATTTGAATACCTTTTCCTTTGGCCAGCAGCCCTTATGAAAACATGGGAACATTACTAATAAGACTGTGTACTTTAAAGAGGTAGGCTACCCGATCTCTTTTTTTTCCAGGTTAGTAACTCACCATAATTTCTTTCCAAAGTGTTATGTTTCCCACCTAATTATTTTAAAGAATGAGGGGGGTATTCACCATGCCAGCAAGAAATCTCATTATATTTCGTCACTTAAACAGAAGTTTATTGGGGGCTTTTTTTGGTGGCTCTCCTTTTTACCTGACATTTAAAGGTGGCTGTGATGCTAATCTCGCTGCAGCGGTTTACTGCGCAAGTTTGGAACACGTATAAAAGGGAATGCCAGGCAAGTTATTGCTATACAGCCCATTCTGCATATTAATAAGCATCACTAAAGTTTAGTAACTGTACTTCTAATATCAACACTACAAAGTTCAATCAAGAATGTTTTTCAACTGTGAAGATGAACATCTGCTCTGTTTAACAAGGTAGTAAGACTGGATAGGGTATATGCTAAAGAAGTTACAAGCACACTAATCCTATCAATTTAACATTAAGTGATCACAAAAAAATCAGCATTCTATTCTTTTTCCCTAATGAACAAGCAGAAAAATGCAAATTGCTTTTGTCTATCTGCTGCTGCTGACTACAAGTTGGTGTTACTAGGTGGGAAAGAGGCAGGACCTTTAAGAGAAAAGGTTATCAAAAACATTGGATACCAGCTGGATTACCTCTTTAGTTGGCTACTCTTGAAGTGTTAAATAAGTCACCTTAACATGAACCAAAGATTAATAACATTAATCGAACACATACAGAGTACAAGCCTGGCAGCAGATTCAAGAGGCAATCTTGATTGATTCAATGCAATCCCCTGCTTGAAATGGCATGAATCACACAATAAAATAGTAGCTCGCTAAGCAGAAGTACAAATGCCTTGCTTCCTTTGGATCTGCATACTTTTAGTTCCCTGGTTTCCAAAGTTAAAACAGCTCCTGTGAAGACTTTTCACAAGAACATAGGAGCAGGAGGAGACAATTAGTTCTTGGAGAATCCATGGGAGATACCTCATAAAAGGGTGTTGGTCTACAGCCTTCTTGGTGGAGAACCTAACCTCCTCTCTCCACCAGTACTGCTCTAACAAACACTATCTGGTTTGAGTAGGACAGACCAAGACTTATTCTGGACATGGAAACAGCAGTCACTGCAATTATCTCAATTTTAGAAGGAAATTAAGCTTCAAGTTGCCCAAACAAAAACCAGGTTTTGTTACTACCTTTTTAAGGCGCTTATGAAACAAAATCCCATGACATTCAGTAAAATGAATGAATAAAGCAGCCTTTAGTTATTTCTATTAAGCTATAAACTTCTCACTGTAGAACAGTGATCAAGTAGTTGATTTTGCAAACTGCAACAGTTAGACTGCACTTAAAGTATTACAAGATCAGCATAATTGTTATTACGAAAAATTTCAGTTTCACATTTTAATTAGCTCAATCAGCATAACCTAGCATTCCTCAAAGCATTTAAATTTGCACTTGTTTTCTATACTAGCAGACACACATTTCAAGTTTCACCTACTTTCACTATTCTTGACACTTAAGATAATTAAGACAAAACTCAAAGCAAATGAAAAATCTGTAAGTACAGAACCACTGATACAGACTAGAACTACTGTGGACAAATGACTAGGGAAGATCTATTCCTGAACTTCAGTGAAAAATTTTTACTAATACAGTATTAGAATCAATCTTAATTCAGCAATCGATACAGCTGCCTCAATGCAAGCACTATCAATAACTAGAATTTTTTTTTTTTTTTAAGAGAAGCTTAGGGATTCAAAATAGGCTAAGTCTTTACAGGAAGTGATTAAGTTAGAACAACTAGTACACAGACCAAGGCTGTCATCAAGTTGTACAGATATCAGACATAAAAGCAGTTTGGAATCTCTTACCAAGGAGAGATTTCAACTGTAAGACAAAGTGTTTCTCATTTGTGGCAGAGTCTTAAACTCAACATCAACATGTCAGATCAGGCTAAATGACAGAATCATAGAATAGTTTGGGTTGGAAGGGACCTCTAAAGGCCATCTAGTCCAACCCCCCTGCCCTGGGCAGGGACATCTTCAACTAGATCACGTTGCTCAGAGCCCCGGCCAACCTGACCTTGAATGTTTCCAGGCATGGGGCATCCACCACCTCCCTGGGAAACCTGTGCCAGTGCTTCACCACCCTCAGGGTAAAAAATTTCTTCCTTATATCGAGTCTATATCTACCTCCCTTTTGTTTAAAGCCATTCCCCCTCGTCCTGTCGCAACAGGCAAGACAGCCACAGAAAAAGTAACTTCATTAAAGCATTGCAAAAATCAACATGAATCAGGATTCAGTATGAGTCTCCAGGGGCTGACAGAATTGCTACGTATTTTAGAAATCTACTAAATAAGGAATTATACTACTCTATCACAGTCCTCACTAGTGAAATATTTCAGTTTTAGCTATTTCCAAGACCTTAATTATTTTAAACTGTGCCTAAATTCAGTGATACAAATATCACCACCAGAGATTTAAATTACAACATTAGACCTTCACCTGTATTTGCACTGGAAGTCAACAGAAGTAGTAACTTAGTGTTCCCTTTGATAAACATGTAAGCTGTATTATTATCAGGTGCCTATGATAGAAGCATTGACATGAAAAAGGCCACCTAAGTTATCACCAGTTGAACACTAAGAGGCTATGCTTGATTAGCATTCAAGTACCAATTACAATACCACAATTTAAACTTACGGTTCAGCAAAATAAGGTAACTTCAAAAGCTGCTGAAAGACAGCACACTGGCAGTGGGTAAGCAATGTGCTCTCATATGTGGTTTTGGTTCACAAGTACCAACAACTTCTTCCTCAGGCCAGCAAACAAATAAATACACTTCACATCAAAGAATTAGTTCTCTGGAGAAGTAGAGTCTTATCTACTGAACCAGATGTACTTTGCAGGATTAAGAATCTGCATTTTTCAAAAATATTATAATGATCAGTTTGATGGTACACTCCAGGATGGACCACATCAAGAGTAGCAAGAGGAAAAGAGAAGACCCAAGAGACTAAAGAGAAAGACCTACAGCAGAATTAACTCTCTCAAAACTGCCAAGGACTCCATTTTTTCAGAATGTGAAACCATTACCAGATAACTAAGATTAAGGACAAAGGGAACTGTTCCCAAAATCCATGTCCTCCAGTTTTGTTTAACTTCATACAGAATGTAATGATTCACAAGTTTTATTCTGTTTTTGACTGAGCTTCTACATAGATTACCCTACAAAAACAGATGTGCTATGGGAACCCTGATAAATAATGTGGGGTTTTACTGTTCCATTAAACTGAGAAACAAAAAACAGTTCTAGAAGAGCAATAGGAAACATATAAAAATAACTGAGGGCACTTCTAGTCACCTTAAAGGTAATGTGTAAGAATGTTTCTTTGCCTTGTGAAACCTCTGTAAAAATAGAGACCTGGACACTTAGAAGTCTAATGCAGTTACAAAATTTCTGCCTAACAGGAAGTTTTGTTAGGAAGGGTTTGCAATCTTGATTTGTGCTTTCAAGCTTTATCACATCTCAAGTCGCGAGCTGCTTCTACTTTTTCAGACACGACTTTACTGCAACTGCTCATTTCTGCTCCTGCAGCAATAATGCTACTTCAGTTCTAAAAGCCCTTCCAGTGACTTGAGAAAGAACAAATCCAGTAAAATGTTGAATTAAGAGCCTAGTGAATTGAGCACTGTACCAGAAGTCTGAAAGCCTAAGCTGGGTCCCAGCTGCCCAATTCCCTGTTACATTTTACCCTAACAACATCAGATCACACAATCCATACCACCTCAGTGTTTCACAAATAGGTAGGAGGTACAAGGAAACAGGCTATACTAGTGCTACAGTAACACCTGCAGCCTTGCAAACTTCGAATGCTTTCCGAAGACATTTCCTTCCCCAAGCTCACTATGACCCAGCAACTTCGAAGCTGCAAGGCTATATCCATTAGGTTTCTACCCTGTCAGTAAAATAGCTACAGGGAAGAAAAGTTTTCATTCTAAAGTTCATTTTTGTAAATTACAGTATGAGATTTAATACAGTTATACTTCAGGTATTTTTGAACAAAAGCAATTACTACTAAAAGCTGTTTAGTAGAACTATAGTATATGCGATAATACATCAAATCAAAGACCCATTCAGTTTTCTTGCTTTGATGGAAGTATCACCAAGTCTCCCAACGAGTGTAACAATGGATTTAAAAAGTACACCATCCTATTTATTATGAAGAATTCAGTCAGTTTTCTCTGTGTAGGACTAACTTGCCATAATTCCATACATTTTTAAGAGTTACATGTCTCATCATGGCATTTTGGCCTTATTTAATTTCAGAATATCCAAAGGTAGTTGATTTTCTTCATTTAGAGGATGAGGATTTTTCATTGAAAGAAAGATGTAAGAGAACTAATGATACCCACATGAACTAAGTGCTGGAAGATACAATAACAAATGTGGTAGTGTTAAAAGAAATGGAAATGTGGTGAGATTAATGTATGTTTTAAGCAAAGTAGTTTTCTTGTTTAAGCTACTCTATGTGAATTGGGTGGCAAGGTAGCCAATAAGCATTTTCTTATTAACAGATAATCACCGAGTATCTCTGGCATGACACTATTGCAATATTTTTAGTAGCTTTACCAATGTACTCTTCCCAAAACACGAAGATTTGTTTGAAGTCCAGAAGAACGTTGGCAAAGGTTGAGACTGTTTTCTTCAGCGTACAAGTGCCAAAAAACCTGACAATCCACAAAACAATAGTTTAGTTCGACTTCGGTATATTCACAGAATAGGCAGAATCACAGAACAATTTAGGTTGGAAAGGACCTCCCGAGTTCATCTGGTCCAGTCTCCCAGTTGAATCTGTGCCAACTTCACAGTTAGATGCTCAGTTTGAAAAACTGAAATCTTTGCTCTGCATACTGTAAACATAACTCCAGCCATTGCCCCACTGCCCTTCCTCTAGAAGGGAGGAGGAGCAGGTGCAGAGCTACTTAAAACACCAAAACAAAACCATCTCAAGCTGATGTTTCAGTGAGAGTAAAAAAAACAACCCAGTCAGACTGCCTTGCATAGTCTGAATGATCCAAAGGAAAAGCATTTTTAATGGATATAAAAACATCACAAGTTTGAAAGGGAATTTTGTTAGAGCTTCAGAGAATTCACTGAATTGCTTGAATTTTTTGGAATACATCTACAGCAAGACTACCCAGATGCAGCAACATAAACATTTAATCAGAAACTGACTGCATGGAACCACACATCCAGGCTTTGAGCTATTTTGATCAAAGAATAACAGTTGTGAGTTCTTCTCACAAAGGCCAGAGAATAGAAGTCACAGAAAGCAAGTTTTATACGCCTCAAATATATGAAAACTTCAGCCATTTGCTTAGATAAGTCATCTTTTACTGCTGAAAAGAATGGGGGGAAATGAACAGATGCCGACATTCAGAATGATTGGGATCTTCAGATATATAATGACAGAATGACGAACAATCTAATTTTTCTCCTTCCTGTGAACTGGGTTTGCAACAGAAAAAAACCCCCAAACTTTAATTAAAGAACCTATTCTGCTTCGGACTAAAGAGTCCTAGGCATAGTTTGGTCTTTGTGGAATGCACAACACTTATTCTACAGGTATCCCCTTTATTCTCAAGAATTTCTCATGGAAATGGCCTTCCTTTTTAGAATTCTCTCTACCAAGAGAGAGACTGAGCTCCAAGCTGCAAATGGGTATTTTTAAGGCATTAAGCACCAATAAAGATATTGCATTCATGCTGGCAGACAATCAAAATACATCTCATTTGATATACTGTCCTAGTTTTGCTATTGAGAAATTAAAGCACAGAAAACTGAAGAAGCTTGTTTAAGATGGAGCAGTTAAACAGCAGGGAGCAGATTTCCTTCAAATTTTCTGCTTTAGCTTCAAAGCTTATTCTACCTCCTATAAAAGCAAACAAAAAAGCTCAGCTGACTTAAGTCCACAGCCCTGTACAATTAGTAATTTAAAGTTCTGAGGAAGCATCATCCTAAAGACAGACAAATCCTGAAAAAGTCTATTTCACCTTTCTCAAACATCTTTACAGTTTAAATACTACCCTGTTCAGATCACATTTGACTTCTAGAGGGACTTTTAAGCAGAAGAGTGAAAACAATGAACAGCATGGAAGCAGGACTATTACTTACGATACTGAATGCTGCCAGGATGTCACAGGGTGAAGTCTACCCAATTACACCATTCAGGCAAGTTAAACCTTGAGTACATATACTCAACTCTAGCTCATTAGAAGGTTTTTATATCTGCTGGGAAAACAAAGCACAGACAATTATGCACAAAACTTCCTAAAAACTATGGACTATGTGTCCTGCTGTAATGGTCCAGGTATGCACAGGAAAGAAGCAAAGCATAGATGAACTTTTAACTACTTGATATCTGTCTAACACATTTGGGACAGGAGATCAAAAGGTGAAAGCCGCCCTGGTAACAACAGCTAAATCCCTTTAAACATGGAGAAAGTCAGAGAGCTTGGCCTGCAGTGACAAATGAGGCCACCAGCAGCTTACACTGACCATTGCAGTTTGAAGTCAATAACGAGCACAACTGCTCCTTGTGGGGAACACATCCACAAACATCCAGCACTGTGCAGAAGGGTGAGCCTGAGGCAGAATTGCCACACATAAGAGCCAGACCACCAGCCAAGACTCAAACACCCCAACCAGCTGGAATGAGAGTCCTCTGATCAGTACCATGAACTCAGAGGAACAACTGGATCAGCGAGAGTAGATGAGTGTGGGTGTATGCAACATAAATTTAAGATTTTAAGTCAGTCAGCACTGTGCTTCTGCTCTTGTGCCTACCTCATCACTCAATTTCCCCTGCAATACAGGAAACAGAATCAAACGGCTTAACTATTTTCAACAGATCTTAATGTCAGGAAGAAGGTCACATCAGCTGGCTGTTCTATAGTCAAGAGTAGTGGATCCAGCATCTGACCTCTCTCCAAGGTTTGTATTCTACTAAGCTATACACTTTGTAACTTTCCCTCATGCACAATAAAGGAACCAAGTTTTTGTCCATAGCTGAAAACAGAAGAACAAAGCCTTTGTTATTAATTGCTCAAAATGTTCCTTTCTACGGAAGGCACAAAATACTTCTCTAATCAAGGATAATACCTGAGCAATACCAGTCTGCCTCAGAAACACTTGCTTTTAATGAAGTCTCCTAGCTAAATCAGAGTTAGAAATATTTCTAAGTAACTCTGGAAATAAAGTTTTTGTTTTTTTTTAAAAAGGGGATACACCACTCAAGTTAAGCTAGTGAATAATCCCGAACTGTAACTTTGGTGACTCATAAGGTTTAAGTTTTACACTAAAAGCAGTCTCCTCCTAATATTTTTAAGGACTTCTCTCCCTCTTAAAACTGCAAGATCTAGAACCAACTGCTGCTTATGGGCACAGAATGGCAAAGTCCTGCCTCTGGCACACTAAGTCACCAACTCCACAACACTCCTCCGATTTTAACCCATCAGGATTGGGGACAAATAATATTAAGAGTAGTAATTCTACTTCTAATCCAATTAGTGAAACATGCCACCTATAGTTCAGGTATTTCCATTTTCACAATTACTTTGTGGATTCAGAGAATTCAATACAGTGTTGATGTTACTTTGTCTGTATTTATCTAATTGATAAATATACTAAGCCAGTGAACGCCCAGTATATTTGTATCCACAGATTTTGCTTCTTCAGAAAAAGCTTTAGTTCTATTTTTACATGTCACTATATCAATACTAGAGACAATATTTAGTATTTGTGTATTAAAATTCTGTCTGTTCCTCCACTAGTGGTTACAGAGTCCTCGTAAAGAAGAATGAGATAGGAGTGTGGTTAAGAAAATTCCTGCTCACATTAATCTGTTCTAATCAATACTGATTTTGAAGTTAAAATACCCGAATTGCAGACTGCTCAAATACAGAGAACATGTTCTGTAAAGGGGTTAGCTGTTAAATGCCCCAAAGTCAATCAGGACTGCAATATTAATTTCTTCACATATTAATGAAATCTAAAACAGGTTAGCTCATTCCTTAAGAATATTTTATCCTTAATACCCTTTCTAAAAAAAACTTGCTTCACAATTCCTCAGATCACTTATTTGCAATAGGAAGGAAGTGAAAGCTTGACAAGATGCACCTATACTTGAAGATGCAAGGAAAACGCTAATACCCAGCTCCCATCTGCTGGTAGGCAATGAAAGAAGCATTATCATTCCTTTACTTCTATACTCTCACAACATGAATGCGGAAGAAAATGAGGATTGACTTTTCTCCCACTTTTAGGATTTACTTCTCAATGAATACCTCTTTACTGACTCTCAGTCTTCCTAGTCCACACCTTGCTTCAATTAAACACTTCTGCAGCTCTAAAGAGTAAGTGGCTCCCACTTTAATGAACCCTTGCATATAATTTATTGTTCCTAAAAACCTTAGCAGATAAAGCATCCTGTAGGTCAACAAGCACTTTTTGGTTGTTTTTATCCTTGAGTAGTGGAATGAAACAAGCACTTCTTGCAAGTTTCACTCCTTCCCAAAGAGTACTTTTCGAACTGGTTTCACTAGGCAGAAAACGAGAGCCTAGTTTTACATTGGGAATGCATCTGAGTCTATCCCTTCTGCCCGCGCTCCTCCATCCCGAAGAGCAAGTAATTACAGGACATGCAACTTCTGTGGTGTTGTTGGATTTCAGGGCTATTCTACCAGCTGAGGTTGAGGGCTTTGAACCAGTTCTCCCACAAATCAAGGTCTGTATCAAGGTATGAGAAGCATATTCACCTTCACCAAGTTAGGGGAGCACCAATGTTTCAGCCTCTGCATGAAACTTCTTCCCTTAGGAAATACATTTTCTGTCAATATTACTGCTTCCTCTCACAGTAACTGTTTCTTCCCTCACAATCTTGCAATACTTCTCTCAATTATCTAGAAAGCAATTCACACTCTGAGAATTCACAGGTGTAGTAAAGGATGAGTGCCAGTAAACAGGTTTTATCAAATCATCATTACCCAAACTGCAACATCATGTTGCCCAAAATTACAGGTGAGTAAGCTCTAAACAGGTGCATTTTGATCTCTCCTTTTCCTCCAACCCCAATCCTTACTTTTAGGCCTCTTTTTGTGTTTTCATCTATTCTACCAATATGAGAGTAATTAACAGCTCCACTCACCACCCTTCATTCTTCATTTAAGTCAACTTTATCACCTTTTTAAAACCAAAATTTATGGAGTCAAGGGTAGTTTCAAACATGGCATTAAGAACACTGCATGGTCATTACTGTTACTCATACTTTGAATTAAGAGATCTTGGGAGTTCATAATAGATATCATTACAGATACCATACAAGCTACTTCACTTCAGGCTCTTCTTTAAGCCTCGGATTTGATACTGAAGTTCTAATTTTTCAGCTTGTAAAAGACAACCCTCTTAAGGCAATTAACCTTATAGACAGAGTAGTGATGTTACAGAAGGAAACGAAAAAGGTCTACTTGCAGACTAATATAAGCAGCAAAGGAAAAGGAAAAGATGAGATTCACCTACAGTTTAAAGAGGATTAACTCAATTTTTCTAGGAAGATGGCCTAAGCCTTCCCCAAAAAGGTCAGAGGTCAGTCAATTTCAGGACAACAGAGAATTCAATTCATTCTCTTCTGCTGAAAAGTAAGGTTCAGGCAATGGCAGTGTGGATTAAAAAAATCTACAGGGCATCTTCTTTTAAAAACAAAAATTTAAACACGTTATTACATGGCTTGGATAGTACCATATGGCTACAAACATATGGGTAATTCACTTTTTAGTGAACAAAAAAGAATCAGGGTTACTGGTGCTTTATTCCACAAATTCATTCTGCTCATCTCAGTCACTTGGAAACTGTTAGCGAGTACAATTCCTGTACCCTTTAGTGTCCCCACTTGAAACCATCTTTTGGCAAGACAGAAACAGTAGCAGGTAACTACAGTATTACAAAGCTTATCTCAAGAACAAGACCAAAAAAATAAAAACAACCAACCCAAAAAAACCTCACCAAGCAGCACGGAATTTTTCAATCCATCCAAAACAGCAGAACAACAAAACAGAGCTCAGCCCAGGTCTCTTTAGATTTGCAGTCAGCTGCTGTAAACTGTCAGCACGCTAGTAACCCTCTGCAAAACATATATATTAACTTGAGATAATGGGGACTGAGCAGCCATACCTCACATCGTTAATACAACTCGAACTGACACACAGAACAACCAGAACAGCCAGGACACCCACCAACAGAAAACAGAGCTTTTTTCTCCCCTCCTGCATACCTGGTTCCCACCAGACTTCTGAATGGTTCCAGCAGCTGAATCAAAACATTACTTGCATGAGGTGCACTAAATGCATTTCAGAATATAAAAGGATACAGCCGTAGTGCTCCAGTCTGAGTCCCGATGGCCAGTATCTTCTGAACAGGATCAAATGCCAAGGCTGAAGGTTGATAGGGGAAACCATGGCGTACAGTCTAACAAGTCAGAGCATCGCAGTAATGATGGGTCAAGCAGCAGAACAAAAATAAACAGAATCAATATCGTACGTTAGGGAACAGGGTTCAGTGTTAATCACAATTAAGAAAGGAACTACAAACAAAGCATTTTAACAACAGACTGAGAAAATCAGCTGCCTTACATGAACCGATTATAAAAGATTTTTTTAGTCATAATTACTCATTCATCCTTGATCATCAAGTGACAGTCATACTTACTGAAACTTAATTTGAATATTACATTTCTTCTGTACAAAGACTGTATCAACTCAGCATTTCATTTTTTCATCTACCTCATTCTCTGAGTAATCTTATTTTCAGCTCTAACAAAGGCAATAAACTATTAAAATCTGAGATGTTTCTAGGAAGTTTGGCAACAAAGCCAGACTTGTCATTAAAACTATTACAAATTACTAGACCTGCTTTTCTGAGAATCACTTCAATTTCAATCCAACAGGCCCCACATGACAGTGCAACCTCTCTCAGCACCTTAAGAAAAAAACAGCCCAAGTTCCACAGAACCAATCTCTTGCCCTCTGCTTCCCCCAAAGAGAAAAAAAACAGCCCCCAAAATAGACAAAAACCAGAAAACATCCCACCAAACAAAGCAAAAAACCCCTCAACCATAGGATTTTTTCTTAACATGAAGCTATTAGCACATTTAGCTTTTTGGTTAGCCAAGACTAATTTGATAATTGACCAAGCAATAACTCCATTATACTTCTCAGGCTGCAATTAATCAGAATTGAGAACATAAAAGTGTCACCTACTCTTATTTCCATTGTAAACATGCCCAACATCAGCCACACAAATGCTAGCTTTTCCATTTCAAAACCTTTAGTTTAAAGCAGAGTTATTTTAGGACCTCATAAATGCATAGCAAACTTCTGATATACTCCTCTTACTTCACTGAACACTGAAGTTACAGGCATACCCCACAACTCAGTATTTCACAGTGAATAAAATCTAACTGGTAACAGCTCTGCTCTTTTCCATGTCCTTCATGAACAACTTGCAAAAGTGGCAGAAATGCCTGCAATACTAGATAAAACAAGGAGGAGAATCCACAAACCATCTCATCCATATCAAGCTAGGCCATGGGTGCATTGTAAAGATAAAAATTGGTATTGATATTCAAATCAGCTTTTATTCCTCTTGGTACAGCTGGTGGATTAATTCACTGCATCATTTTCGGAAGTGTGCAGACACAAACTGCAACTACTGTACCACGCACAAGCAAATAAAAAAAAAAATCAGGAACTTTTCCTGTGTCTCTGGAGAACATTAGCAATAGCAGCATCGGCAACTTGGCAACACACTGCAGCGAAACCACCACAAACGTTACAGCCTTTTTCAGGCGCAAAGGAACAGGGTAAGTGCATTTCCAAATAATGCAGAGCGACAGATCCCCTGTCCTTCGGGCCCATTAGCAGAGGCTTCTACTCAAATGCCGCGATAATCAGATCTGCACTACAGCTAGGCATCACTCCTTCCCCCATCCATCCCGCTCCTTCTACGAAGCCTTCATGAACACGGTCAATATTACACACATGGAAGAGCTTAGAAGACGACAAACCCTGAAACTATCCAGGAAAGATGACTACGGAAATCCAACAAGACCTGTACAGCTTCACCCACCGCTTCCTTCTCTTCTCCCCCCCCGCCCCCCCAAATAATAAATGCAAACAAGTAAACAGGAGCGGCGGCCAGGCTTGGGGAGGTCGGTACCGAGAAGCGAAGCCCGCAGAGCCCATCGCGGCGGTGCGCCCCCTTCCCCGGCCACCAGCCGGCTCGGGGCCGCAGCATTCATTCACCTTGCAGAGCTGGAAGTGCTCGGACTGGAGCGTCTCCTGGATTTCGGTCTCCCGGTTACCCGCCTGCTGCTGCTGCGCGGCCGACGACGCCGAGGCGGCGGAGGAGACCGCCGTCAGGCCGTCCAGCACCTTCCTGATGTTAAATTTCCTCATGGTCTTCGGCGGCGGCGCTCCCCGGTCCCCCGGCCTCGCCGCCGCTCTGTCAGCGCCGCGCCGCCCGCCCCGCAGGCGGCAGACGAGCCCCCGCCGGGGAGGGCGGTTCAGGGGCGGCCCGCGACCAGGGGCGCCGCGCTCTCCGCCGCGGGGCAGCGCTCCTCCTCGTCCGCGGGGAGGACGGCGAGGAGTCAGTCCGGCAGCGCAGGGGCGCTCCTCATCGGGGCCCGCGGGCTCGGAGACGGAGACTGGAGCCAAGCAAACAGGAGCCGGTCAGCCCACCAGCGCCGCCACTGCCGGTCCCAGACTCGCCGCTCCGCGCCCTGCCCGCCGGGGCGCACGGCTCGCCCCGGGCCCGGCCGGCCCCGCCCCGGCCGCCCCTCTCGCCACCGGGAGTGTGCGGGCTGCCTCTCCTCTCCGCGGAGCCTCCGCGTCCCCCCGCTCAGCCCGCCTCACATCGTGGCAGCCGCGGCCGCCGCTGTCATCCGTCTCTGCGTGCGTGTGTGTGTATGTGCGTGCGTGTGCCGGTCTCCCCCCCGCCGCCGCAGTCTCTCCCCCCCCTTTGCAGGCGCCCGCCCCGCGGCTCGGCTCAGGCACCCTCCGCCTCCTCAGAGCTGCGTGTGCCGCCAGCCAGTCACCGGCGGGGCTTCTCCCGGCTGCTGCCAGCGGCTGCTGCCGCCGCCCGCCCCCACAACCATCCTCCTCCTCCTCCTCCTCCTCCCGCCGCGGAGGGCGCCTCCCCCACCTCACGGTCGCTCACCCTTGCCTGACAACGCGGAAGCGCAGCGCCCCAGGGAGGAGCGGCGGTGGCGGCGACTACCGCGGCGCCCTGCCTCGCAGCGGCGGGGCGGCCGCGCATGCGCGCTAAGAGCGCCGGCACCCGGATGTGGCAGTGTCCGCTCCCCCCCGCCGCGCCGCGCCGCGCGGGGGCCGGGGCGGCGTGAGGGGTGAGGGGGTGCGGGCGGGGCGCGGCGCGGCGCGGCGAGGCGACGAGAGCACCGCGCCGGGCGTGAGCTAGGTGTTGGCCTCCGGCCATGCGGAGGCGGGAGCAGGTAACAGGTGGTGGTGGCGGCGGCGGCCGGAAGCTGCCGTGGGCAGCGCCGTCCCGGCCGCTGGCACGGTGCTGGAGGCGCACGGCGGCTCCCGGGGAGCCGGGCTGCCGGGGAGGGAGCCGCGCTTCGCGCGTGGTTCCGCGCGGAAAATCCCCCAGCGGCTGCGGGGCGGAGGGGCTGCGCCTCATCCCGCGGCGGCGGCCCGGACGTCGTGGCGGGTGTCAGCCAGGGCCGGGGCAGCGCCGGCGGTTTCCCTGTGGCGCTGCCTCACCGTGCGGCGGTGGGGCTGGCGGCACCCGCCGGGGGAGCGGGGGAGCGGGGGGCGGCGGCGGGGCTGGGGGAGAGGCGAGAGGAGCGTTTCCAACGGCAGTAACGGTTAACGGAGGGGTGTGATCCCCCGGTACCCCTCACCCTAACCCCCGTGCCGGTGAGAGCTGCGCGGGTGGTGCGGCCCCGGCCTGGGAGCGTTAGCTGTTCACAGCCAAAACCGGCTGGACCGAGGGCTACTGCGGAGCTAGCCAGCACCATCCGAAGAAGACGCCGCCAGCCCTCGCGTTTGCAAGGCGAGCCGCTGGGGTTACGAAGGTGCTTCCATTCGTTCTTACGGCAGCGAAACTAATTTAAACAGGTGGCACAGAGTTAAACGTTTCTTTCCACTGACCGCTGTTGTATAGTATTCTGTACTCTGCTTTTATTTTTCTTTTAGTACTGGATTGCATTTTTGGATTATCTAGTCAGTGGTCAGGTAATAGATATTATTCTTGTCTCAGTCGTTGTTATATTGCTGAAGGTAATTCTTATTTGTGACTCTTTCCTGAACTTTCTTTTCAACTGAAATGAACTGGAAGATCAATCGTCACTTTTGGAGGGAAAACTTGTAGAGCTGTGATTCGAGACATTGGCTCGCATCTCCTCGCTACAGCGTGAATGCCTGAGCAGTAAAAGGCTCCGCACACAGTAAAATGGTCCTTTTAAGTGGTGTTTTCAGCCCGATAGCCAGGCATGCTTTATAGCACAGTAAATGTAATAGTGCGCAGAGGGATAAGCGTAATCAGAATGCAGCAAAATAGTTGTGATGCAGCCATCATCGTAACCTCAAAAGTAAAAATTCCACAAACTCTTCTTAGACCTGTAACCCCAGGTCGATTTACAGCCATATTGCCAGCAGGTATATGATGTATAAGCATTTGAAAGAAACCAAGACAGTTTACATATTCTTACAAAGTGACTGAGTCATGAACTTACATAGCTGTTCCCCTGTGTTACCAGGACTGTTGGACGCTTCCTCAAATCATCGTGGTAAAATGTGAAAGAATGCTTCCAGAGATGGCAAAAGTCCTAGAAATAAAAGAAGTAGACTTAAATAAGGATCAGTAAATATCTGATATAAAAATTAGCTTAATTTTAAGAGAGAAATGTGTGCATTTTCAGTATGTCTTTAACTTTCCATTACATATTTTAGCTAACGGTTTACAAGTTACAGAAATAATGTCTAATTTTTCCATCTATTCACGCATGCTTATTGTAGTACACTACACTGGGAAGAAAACTTCTAGAACTTGGCCATGTTTGACTAAATGGTAAACACAGACTGTTACAGGTGAAGAAGTGTACAGGTATAACTTTAAGAATGTAAGTTATCATCCATTTGAGTTCTGTTGTCAGTATATGTTAGGCCAGGCCAAACGCTCCTAGTTATAATTTTCATAGCACAACTAGCCTCATTATTTATAGTAATATTAATCACAGAAAAAAAACCCCAACCACCTCAAAGCTGGATGAAGAATTAAAGGACTTTAAAAGCAGTCTTTTTGTGTGCTACAGTCACTTTCATTTTCTTACC